>NC_134404.1:251583772-252183772 GCF_038048845.1 Mixophyes fleayi | reverse complement strand
CCAAAGTTGTAAACCATCTAGCCACTCAAGCAGAGCAGAGGTGAGAGATCTGAATGATAGATAATTTACTTCGGAAAGCTCTGTGTCATTTTAGGAATCGATCTGACTTAATTGAAGTCAACATCTCCACTTTTCAAACCTGAAAACTCTCAGCTTGATACATTTACCCGCAAGTCTTAACTAGTAAGTAGTGACTCTGGTTTTGTTCCCGATTTTATTTTCTGAAACTTATTTGTGCAACTTATTGTATGTCTTGTCATTAACTTTTTGCAACTAAGCCTTGAAAACATTTTTCAGATTAAAATACATTTAATCTAGCATATTCTTTGTGATTCTTTGTGAATTTATGAAGCCCAGAGAGGCTCGTGCTACATGTGTATGTGATTTAAGTGTGAAACTTTAATAAGTAGTTTTGGTGAACGTACGGACACCATAATAAATACTTTGTAGGCGTTCGTGACAGGTGACAATGCTGATAAAATTCTTGCGTCACGCCTACGATCAGCTAGGTCCCATAGAAATATTATTGCAATCCACAATTCCCATAATCAGCTAACACATGACCCAGCAGCTATCAGAAAAGCATTTCAACATTATTACACCACTCTTTATAGCCTACCGGCCTCCCCTACTTCTCCAACTCTGAGAGCTTTCCATACCCTGACTTTCTTGCTAAAACCAGGTTACCTAAACTATCCCACCAAGCACTCACACTTCTCAACAAAGAGATCTCGATAGACGAGATCCATCGAAGGACAAAAAAATGGTAAATGGTAAATCCCCAGGTCCCGACAGCTTCACGGCCACATACTACAAGAAGTTTTCTGACTAATTGGCCCCTCATCTCCAATCCCTTATAACAACATCCTTTGAGGCAACCCCTTCCTACCAGAAATGCTTGAAGCCAAAATCATAGTCATCCTTAAAGACAGTAAAGACCCGCTTCACTGCGCAGCTATAGGCCAAACTCCCTCCTCAATTTTGATCCTGAATTTATGCTAAAATCCTAGTAAACCGGCTGAATACTTTTCTCCCCTCCATGATCCACTATGACAAAATAGGGTTTATCCCGGGACACCAGGTGAGTGACAATACCAGCTGTGCCATTGACATCATCCATATTGCAGACTCCAGGAGATCCCCGACCATTATGCTCTGTCTAAAAGGCATTTGATAGAATCTCCTGTTACTTTATGAAGGCTGCTCTTGAGTCCTGGCTTCACTGGCGACTTCCTCACTGGTGCCCTAGCATTATACACCACCCCTACTGCTAAAATGGTACTCCCTCAGATTCAGTCACCATCCAAAATTGAACACGGCAAGGCCCCCTCTCCCCCTTGATATTTGATCTAATAATTGAATCCCTGGCTTCCCAAATTAGATCCCACTCCTGCATACTAGGTGTTAAGATGAGAAATACAAACTCCAAGATGTTGCTCTTCACAGAAGACATCCTCCTATAGCTTACCCAATCGGGGATCTCCTTACCTAACCTCTATGACATCCTCCAGACCTACAGTGATGTTTCTGGATGTAAGATAAACTACACCAAATCAGAGGCTATGCTGCTCTACGTCTCCCCTCAGGATATTGACATTCTCCAGTCTAACGTTAACTTCAAGTGGCAGAGTAGGAAGATCAAGTACCTAGGTGTCTTCCTCACTTCTCGTTACGATCTTCTCTTTTGTGAGAACTTCCTATCCCTTATTTCCAGGATGAAATCCGACCTGAACTCCTGTAACCGCCTTATTATCTAATGGCTGGGCAGGATCATAGCTGTCAAAATGAATATTCTCCCCAAATGGCTATACCTTTTCCAAACTGTGGCTGTCCCCGCTTCCTTCTTTGCCAACATCCAAAAGGCTCTCACCTGCTTTATCTGGAATCATAGACCCCCAAGAATCTCAGCCAATATCCTAAAACAATCAATTTCTGGAGGCGGTAGAGGCCTCCCCGATCTCATATTATACTATCTGGCTTTCCATGTCTCGCAAATTGTTGCCTCATATGCCCCCCCCAGACTCCATCTCATGGCTCGACATAGACTTGTCCTACCTAACCCTGCCCGATCTCACCTCTTTATTGGGCTTATCATCTACTCAACGCCTTTCCTCCGCTATATTGCTCCCCTCCATCAAATTTGTATCACACTCTGGGATTCACACTCCTTCAAATTAAAACTCTCGTCTGCGATATCCCCCTTAACCCCCATTTGGCACAACCCGTGTTTCCTAATGGATCTTCCTCTACGAAACACCATAACTGGACCCATGCAGGTTTCAAATTTCCAGTGGATTTCTCCAAACAGAGTTACTAGCTCCCTCATCCCTTTTAAAAAAAAATTTAGACGGCACCTTGAACAAGGGCATGATTTCCCAAATACACAGTATGCTTGTCACTTCTGCCCTTCCCTCTCCAAATCCTTGTGAGGACAAGTGGGAAAAGGACCTTGGTCATCCCCCCGATGATGAGGCTTGGGAGGACATGAGACTGGGGATAGCTAAAGACTCTATATCAACTAACTCAAAGAAACCTCCTACAAAATGTCTTACCGCTGGTATTACACCCCCATCAAACTCCATAGAATGTTTCCCTCTTCCTCGCCCTACTGTTGGCGGGGCTGTGGCCACAGGGGTACTATGCTTCATATTTGGTGGACTTGCCCGACAATCACCTCCTTCTGGGACTCAGTCCATAGTTTCTTAAATACCCTATTTGAAGCTCCCGTCCCAAAAGACCCCTGGGTATTCCTTTTGTGCTACCCTCCACAAGACTTGGGCAAATTTCCCAAAAAATTAACTGCCCACATCCTGACAGCTGCCAAATCCCTCATAGCCCGTGTGAGTGAACTGTGTCTACTAAGGATGAACAGCCAACCGAATTCCCCTGTACGTAGGTATATACTTACCCCCAGGCAGATATCCAACTTAACCAATGGTAGCTTTTATTAATGCAACAGCAACAACAGGCACAAAACCAACATATGTACAGGAGTAGCAATTACAGGTATGCACAATGGACACGAGAGTAGTACATACAATACAAGTCCTATTATGGTCACCTTGGAAAATCCGACTATAGGCTTTCCTGGGAATGCGAAGTCCCAGTGACTGCCAGCAGGGCAGTGGTCCGGCTTCACTGTCACCTCGCTTTTGGCGAGCACACAGATTCACAAGACGCGGGGTAACATATTCAAAGGAAGAGGAACAAGGGTCCTCGCAGTCCTTCTCCCTTTCTCCGTCCTCCATCAACTGGCAGTAACCATACTTCATACACCAGCCTGATCTTTCCTCCATCAAGCCCCCTGACACTCCACTGCTCTTTTTTTACCCACAGAATAGCATTAGGCTGTAGGGGTGTGTTGACTGTCTGTTGTGTCTTAGAATATTCAGGCATAGAAATACAATACACATTTCCTAATTAAGGTGCTTAAATCAGACACAGAAAGCCACAATGTATGGCTTGTAAATACAGTACTAAACATTATCTTGTTTGCCTACAGATTTAGCTAAATGCACAATATTACAGATTCTCATTTTTAGCCTGTAACGTGTGGTTAACTAGCAATGTAAATAGCAGGGCCAAATATACACTATCTATATAAATGGTTACAGCATAATGTTTTGCAGCGGTGACTATTCACTCCATTGTGTTTTAAACATAACACTTGCCTGACTAGAATTTAACAGAGGAGGGGACGCTACCACTAGCTTAATCTCCTGTTGTTTAGGAAGCTTCTGTTAAACAATAATCTGGTCTACCTGATAATATAATTATTGATGTATTGTTTCTGCAAACCTAGAATGCACATAGACTTACTCTGTTGGCATAAGTAAACAATAGGAAGCCCTCAGACTAACACAAATACATCACCTAGAGTGTAATAGATAATATGACACAATCTCAAATATTACCAATCTTAAAGCTAATATTCAATCACAGTATGGGTGTGAGCACAGACATCTATTGGAATGAAAACACACATACTGAATACACAGTCATAATGTGTGCTAGGGCAGACCCTCTAAGGGGATATAGGGATAAAAAGTACATGCTCAACGGTAACGTGACAGCCCGCAATTGGAAAAATACCTCACCCCTGTCTCTTTTGGCCCTCAAAAAGCAGATTACACACATGGCCGCCATGGAGGAGATTACATACTACCTACATGAGAGAGGTCATGTCTTCCAACCAAGTATGGGCTCCATGTCTAAGCATGAAACACGCCTTTACCCCTCATCCTACCGCTTCACCAGCCTGGATCATGTGCGATGACCATAGCCTCTCCTGACATGCACCCCTCCCATTGCTCTTGGCTCTTTATACCCTTATTGTCCTTTGAATATTCACACTGTTTAACTTTCACCTCCCCCCCACAATCCCTCTTGTTCCTACACCCTACTCTTAATACTGCTCTCTAAACAGTAAAAACTGGTCACTTTTTGTCTAATATTTCCCTCAATTATGATTTATCACAATTGCTGTTTTGGTTTAACTGTGTATGTAATACAGTATTATCGTTCTGCTTTCTGTAATTTCTTTACTGACCATTGAAAATAAAAAGTGATCAGGATGAACAAGTGTAGGGAGGACAGTACCCAAACTGTTTGCCATTCTTTTCGCAAAAAGCTTTAAACTCACTTTAAGAAGAGATATGGGTCTAAACTACTTGCTTTGGTTGGATCTCGATCTGGTTTGGATATAATTCCTGCTCCATTGGTGCCTTTTTTAAAATTTGCCTCCCTCTAAAATCGAGTTGAACAACCCTGTGTGCATAGGGATCTGCTGATCATCAATTTTTTATAGTATATATCAGTGAACCCGTCAGGGCCAAGGGAGGACTGACGTTTTAATGCTTTGATAGCATCAGAGACTTCCTCTGACATGACTTCTGTATTGAGGGACGCTAATTGCATTCTAATTGCTAATTGCATTCTAGTGAGCTTGGGTAGTTGACATGAGCAAAGATAACTTTTAATATTTTTCTTAAGCAAGGTTGGGATATCTATTGTCGGACGTAAATCATAGAGGGAAGCATAGTAGTCACAAAATCTCTGTGCACTCTTTTGGGAATCATAAAGAAGGGAACTCACGGAGGTTTTCAGTGACATTATTCTATTTCGAGTGCGGCGAGTATGAAACTTACGTGCAAGAATGGTAGCCCTCCGAACATAGCTGATCCGAGCCGGCTCAGTACTTTTGCGTGCCTTTGGAACTGAAATTGAGGAAAAACTTCATCATCGACAGTTTTGGATTCTTTAAGTACCGCCCTCCATGGAGATCCGGAGCCATTTCACAGAGAGAGACACAGAAGGGATAGCAGGGTTGTTGGAAGTTTCCAGTGCAGTTGGGCAGCATCATAGCTAAAACAGAAAGAGGAGGGGTGGCAGTGTTCTTCAAAGGCTCCAGTGACATCCTACAGAGATATAGCTCACACAGAAACAGGAGAGGTGGTAGTGTTCAGTGCTGAAAGAGCAATTCAAATAATAGGGCTGGCAGTGTTCTTAAAAGTCTCCAGTCACATTCTACTGTTCTAAGTACATAGTGTTTTTAAGTCAGGGAAGCAAAAATGTAAATAAAAACACCTTTTATCTTGGTAAAGAAAAAAGCACCTGTAATCAAGTTAAAGTTAACTGCAGAAAAAAATAAAATTGCCAATATGCCATTCTACACACACAGTGGCAAGGAAAGAATCAGGCCTTTCACCCATATGTCAATGAGTGCTAGTTCTGCAACTGTCACTGTGGCATCTTCTTGTAAGGTAATTTATAAAGATGTAAAACCTTGTCATTCTGACTCAAAAAGTGGTGCCCAAACACTTTTATGTATAAAAGCGGAGCTGGAAGAAAACAGTAAGGCATTAGAAGAAACTGTATGTTCAGATTCAGAAAAGACATAAATCGTTGAGGAGTGTCTATCCCCAAAATGGTAGGGAGAATTAGTATTTACAACTGTTTATTATGGCCATAAAAACAGCTATGTAATGCACTGCACAATTGTTGAAAGAACCAGTAGGTACAACTCATTACTATGTCCTTACAAAGAGCAAGGTCTCCCATATCAATAGCAGGCAAACACACAAGATAAAACTGGCATAAATAAGAGTTCAAGGATGGAGTGAACGATCAACACAGCAGAGCACTTGTTAAGTGTCACGGTCCGGAGACAGGATAGGAGCGCAGTGGCAGGGAGGAAAGCTGGCCAACAGGAGATTAGATGGTAAGAGAGGTCAGACATAGCCGGGTTTGGTACACAGAGAGGCCAGGAGGTCCAAAGGTTCAGGAATAGGCGAAGTGGAGGGCAAGCCGGGGTCGGTACACGAGTAGATGATGCTTGGAACCAGGAACAGCTACAGGAGCAGGAGCTAGATCACAGGCAAAGAGCACAATAATCAGGCACTGGAGACAAGAACTGGCCAGGCTTTTATAGGAAGTCAAGGGGGTGAAGCTAAGGCATGCTGGAACTTCAGAAGATCACAGGAACTGAACTAGAACACAGAATACAGGCAAGGAACTATCCAGCAGCCAGAATAGCTCAGTCAGTAGAGCAGCAGTCCACAGAGGCAGAAGCCCTGGGATCGAAACCTGATATTAAGTGACTCAGTCTATACATTCCACTGTGGAGCACAGAATATCCAGGTAGCAGATAGTAGGTGGTAGAAGTTGTATATCGAGTTAATCCAACACGTTTCAGCATACAGTGTAAAACCATCCTCAGGGATTTTGGTGTGAATTTGTCAAAATAAGCCCCGTCCACCCAGTATATTGTAATGCTGAATTCATGGTCACTTAAGCCACTCCACTTTTTGAGGTAAACCAATCAGGCCAGATGGGATGTATGACACAGCAGCTTGCAAAGCCATTAATGAAAAGCAGATTCTAATGGGATTATAACCTGAGCCGTAGCCATGAAATACTCACACAGAACCTGTCCATTGGTCCACTGTACCACCTGGTATTTTAGTTTAGCCCAGAGACCAGAGAGGTAGAGATATAGACAGGTCGAGCAATCCGGGTCAGAACCGAGCAAGAGACATGTACCAAAGGAGCAGGCAAATCAGGGTCAGGAGTGCAGGGGTCGAGCCAGAAGATCCAATACGAACCAAAAGGGAATTCCAGAAGCAGAGTCAGACAAGCCGAGTCAATAACCAAAAGTAGAACCAGGATACAAACAAAGGTGCTGGAGCAAGGGAGGACCTTGATACTCTGGCACCAGAATGCCAGGTGCCAGAGTCTCCTTTAAATAGACAGAAAAGCTTCCTCATTGGTGGCGGGGAGATCGGTGGTCAGAATCAGCTGACCGCCGAAGGAATCCGATAAATGCGTCGGGACGCGATTGTTCAAAGGAGGAAGGCACCCGTCCCTGGCACTTCCTCTATGTGCGTGGAGGGCGCCTGACACAGGCAGTAATGAAAGGAACATTCATTAAGGATTATCTATAAGCTTGAAGGTGCACGGAAAATATTTCCAAATTTCGAGTGAGAAACGTACTGTAGGAGGGAGTGTGTGGAGAGGGTGTTGGTCTTTTGTTTCAAGCCAGAATAAAATGCTAGGAGACGACATCTGAAGAAGGTCCGCCTCCGTGTGGGGGTCTACATGAGCTTGAGTGAGATGTAATGATAGATAATATTTATGGAGTTAGGGGAGGCCCAAGCCACCATTTTTAGTATGTCAGTATAGGACTTGACCAAACAAACTGGGAGATACTAGATTGTATGCCTTTAAGAACAAGTGATGGGACCCATATTGGTAGAGTTTGAAATAAATGAACAAGCCTGGGAAGGATATTAATGTTTATTACAGCGACTCTACCAACCCACTAAATGAATTGAGAGTTCCAGGAGCAGAGATTACACTTTAAGGAGGCTATTAAAGAGGGGCATTGGCCGCAAATAATTTATCGGAACATTTGGTTAGTTTGATTCCTAAATATTTAATGTGTTGTGATTGCCAATTAAACTTAAAGGTATCTTGTAAATGTTTTTCGGTGTTAGGCTGAAAATCAGGGGCTAGGACTTCAGGTTTGTCTGAATTAATTTTAAAATTGGAGTAGGTCATAATCCTTAATTTCAGAAAAAAAGAGAGGGGACAGAAATATGAGGGTTCGTAGGGGTAAAAAATACATCATCTGCATAGAGTACTAATTTAGATGATCTCGTGCCAGATGAGACTCCAGCGATGTTTTGGTTGAGAAGGATTCTAGCGGCGAGGGGTGCCATCTATAATGCAAAGAGAAGGAGCAAAAGGCGACATCCCAGCTTAGTACCGTTACGAATTGTAGAAGAGGGGGAAGTACAACCATTTGCTAAAACTGTAGCTGAGGGATTGTAATACAATGAAGCAATTTCTTGGAGAAAAGGACCTTGGAAACCAGAAGCATTTTGAACCTTGCACATGAAGGGCCTCAAGACGCGATGAAAGGTTTTCTCTGTGTCAAGATCCACCACCAGAGCAGGGGTCTTAATCTTATTAGCAGCATGGATTAATATACGTTTTATATGTCCTCCATCAACCTACTGCATACTTACCAATACATAGGCTTACAAAATAAGGTAATTTAAGACCCGCCCATCCACTTTGTTGTGAAAATGAATCCATGATTGCTTAAGCTCCTCTCATTTCTGAGATCATCCAATCCGGACAGACGGGGGGTATGCCTCAGCAGCATGCAAGGCACTTAAAAAAATTAAAGCACCTTTAAGGTCATATAAACCTCAGCTGTATGAGTAACTCACACAACCTTTTACTAGGTCAACCATTTAGGACAGTAAGGAGATCCTCGGGAGATCCTGCTATGCTCTTCTCGGCTCAGCAGGAGAAGACTTCGGGATCAACCCCAGCGGAAGAAGCACCCGTTCTCAGCAGAAGATCCTGCTCTTCTCTCTCCCTCCAGACTAGCTTTTCAAGCCTTTCAGCCCCAGGAAGAAGAGCCAGGAAGATGGCTTCAGCTCCTGCAGCTCCTGCCTTCTCCCCTGTTCCAGCCTCTAGGAAAAATGGTGAAAAGACCTCTGCACCAAAGCCTCTCCCAGTGGCTGGAATCTCTGCTTTCACCGCCCCAGCTGCTCCAGGACAAGGGAAACCCAGCCAGGATGCCCCCCCTGAAACCCTGGATGAGGCAGACCGTCATCCTGAAGCTGATGGAAGAGTTCCAGATCTGACGGCTGAGACCTTTGGGAAGAAGATGGTCCTTGAACAGGGTTTTTCGAAGGCTGAAACCTTCAGCATTCAGACCTACATTAAGGGCATCTTTTACATCACCTTCGCCTCCATAGCCATCTGCAAAAGATACTGAGAGGCGGTGAAGTCTGCGATACCGGAATCCCCATTTGCTCGATTTGTGGGTAGGCGTCCCATAGAGAGAGAGGAAAGAAGGGTGACAGTCTCCATGAGGAATCCTCATACCCCTGGCAAGGATATCACTACCTTCTTGAACCGCTTCTGCACTGTGATCAAGATCCTGAATGCCAACGGTTTCTGGACAGTCAAGTGGTCCATAATTGTCAGGCTGAGGAAAAAAAGACTCTGCAACAGACGAACTCCAGCATCTGCCATCATGTTTTGCCCTGGGTGGCTCTGCTAACCTTCTTCACTACGCTGATCAGCCAATAAACTGCAGGAAGTGTGGGGAAGCTGATCACATGTGGAGAAACTGCAAAGTTTCAGTCTGCAGAATCTGCAGAGTGGCAGGGCATGAGACCAAGTATTGCCCAAGGAAACATCTTGCAACCTCTGTGGCCTGGCCAGCCACATCTCCAGGGACTTCCCCCAGAGAGCCAGAACCTACGTTGCAGCATCCGAGAAATGACTGCTGGAAAGTGGACCTGCACCTGCCCTGCAGCCCAAAGGAAGCAGTAGAAGCCCCTACTGCAGCCATGAGTGGGTAAGAAACCTTCCACCTCTTCTCTCCCAACCCCCTTACAACCTCCCTCCCCCCTCCTTCCTCACCCGTTGTGATAGCATCTCCCTCCCTCTCTGCTGTCACAATCCCCCCACCCTCCCCAACCAGCTCCCGTCCTCTTCTCACTTTTAACCCATTCCCCATCGCAACCCTCCCTCCTCCCTCCCCTGCAGCAGCATAAACCCCATTCCACCGCTATTGCAGCTCCCTCACTCTCCCTGGAAGATTTTCTTCCTTTTGTGTCCGCTGCAGTTAAGGAGAACAAACTGAGGAGGAAGAGGAAAGAGTTTGACAGCTGCTGAAACTTCCAAGAAGCCAGCGGTCGATCTCGTAGAGGACCCGCCCCTACAAGAGGGGACCCTAGAAGAGACGGTGGATAAGCTGCTGGCAGTTCAGGATTTTGAAACAAAGGAGGAGTTAGAAGTGGACGAATTCCTGCAGCTGCCCGACATCTGCCTCTTTGATCAGCTGAATGAGAGATGTCTGCTCCCATCTCAACATGGGGACATGGGCAGACTGGAACAAGACCCACCTGACAAGGGTGGTAACTAATGTTTTGTATGTGCTAACTTTCTTTTTTCTCCCAACTAATGGCTAATTTTTCTCTTTTTACCATTAATGTGAGAAGTGCTAAGGATAAGATTAGTCATTCTGTGTTTACCTTTCTTGATTGTCAGAAATGTGATGTTACATGTTGCAGGAATGTTGTTTGCCTTTCTCTAGCTCTTACAGACATCTGGGTAGGCAGTGTTCTCATAGGCCCTCCTATAGGTGTGGGGGGAGTGACTGTAAGTCTGCGCGGGTCGCCATACTTAACAGGGGAAGCTTCTTCACACTAAATTCCATTCAGGAATTTGTCTGTGGCAGATTGCTTATTGTAGATGGCTCTTGCATGGGTGAGCCTATCAAGCTAATCTGTGTGTATGCATCCCCTGGTAAGAATGAGCGTTTGGAGCTTTTCCAGACCCTGTGGGCCCAGCTCACATCCACCAGGGCAGAAGTGATGGCCAGGGATTTTAACTGTCCTATTGTCACACACCGGCCCCATGGACGGGAACCGGCATTGTTACCTCTCTCCCATAAGCGGTGACCACAGTATCCTGAACTTTGCTTTACAGTCTCCATCTGGTCTTCTGTTCTGCGCATGTGTCATCTACCACTCTCTCTTATGACCTCCTACCTACTCCTATTGGTTCTGGCACTTTGGAGCGCTATTTAAACCTCCCATTTCCTGCTATCTGATGAAAATAGAAGAGGAGCGCACTACGCAATGATTTAGGTCAGCAGCTGAATAACAGGATAGTCCAACCTGAACTTACAATATACAGAAAATTCTGTGCTTTAACCTAAAGGATGGTAATTGGTAGAGGCACACCGCAGATTCTGAGTGTGGATATATATTCTGCGATGGGCCTTAATTGAAATGAATGGTGAGGGCTACAAGAGTATGTGTGTACACTTTATCACAATCCAAATAGCAAACAATCAAATGGCAAACTTTATACAAACAATGTAGATAAAATCAAAGTGTCAGCATATGCACAATGAGGACAATATAGGCAATATAAGGCAGAGTTTAAACACCATCTGTAAATATGATTACCATGTTGAGCTCCCTCCAAGAGGTAACGCCATTCAGAAAACGCCAGTTTCATGGCCAGTAGTTCCTTGTCGCCGGTGGTATAATTCTGTTCGGCAGGCAAGAACTTCCGAGAAAAGAAGGCACATGGTAATAGTCAGCTGGATGAAGACCGTTGGGAGAAAACAGCTCCTACGCCAATAGTTGAAGCGTAAACTTCCAAAAAGAATGGCAGGGAAAGGTCTGGTTGTCAAAGGATAGGAGCTGAGGAAATGGCATTCTTTAGAAAAGAAACCCGAACATGGAACACAGGACACGGCTGCGGAGTTCAGGTACAGCGGAAGTTCCATCAGAGGCAACGGAGAGAAACTGCAGCTAAACACGGAGTGGTAATGCAAAGCAACAACAGGTTAGTTAAACCGAAGGAAGCCCAATTCTAATGAGAGTGAGTAACTCGAAGAACAGGCATCAGATAGCAGGATATATATTCTGCTATGGGCCTTAATTGAAATGAATGGTGAGGGCTACAAGAGTATGTGTGTACACTTTATCACAATCCAAATAGCAAACAATCAAATGGCAAACTTTATACAAACAATGTAGATAAAATCAAAGTGTCAGCATATGCACAATGAGGACAATATAGGCAATATAAGGCAGAGTTTAAACACCAGCGCGCTGAGGCAAGATCATAGAAATGAAGGTCCATATATATAGGATATTATGTGGATATGTCCCAAAAGTCGATCGCTAGCAGCGACAGCTAAATGGCAAAGGTTCATAGGTATTATGTCATCTCTATACTTGCACTTTGGTGATTCATGTAGGAGGTGTCCAAAAAAACGCGGTAGTCCGATAATGACGGTGGTATATGGGTCCTGATGGTGAAGAAATCTTGCTGGTCCTAGTGAGAAGTGAGGACAGAGCAGTTGTGGGGATTACCAGAATTCGCGATGATCGCGTGGAGAGTCTGTGGCGTGCGTTCCAACGTGGGACGCAGGTGTAAACGGAAGTAGAGAACCGGAAATGTCTTGTGATTGGCTAACGCGTTTCGCCACCTAGGTGACTTTCTCAAGGCTGTAATCGCGTGTAAGGAAGTGGGCTGTTTATATAGTGTTGGCTGGTGATTGACACTTTGTCTCCGATGTCCGGACCTGTGTGGACCTTTGACCAATTGGTGCTATGTTTAATCCCAGAACAGTCTTTTCTGCGGTCATTAATACAAGAACATATGTTAAAGTAAATTACATAAATAGATAATTATTCCAGGAATTACATTGGAGCGATATATAGATGTGACAATATAAACAGTGTTCTGTATCGGAAAACCAGCGGACAATAAACAGTATAATATGCATTATGTTGTACCATGTTTCTTTATTGTCATCTGGTGGGTTTGGTAATTAATTAAATATTGCAGTGGTTATGCGACCATGACCAGAAAAGGTTCCCATAGTAATTAGATAGTTTGAGTACCTGGCATAAGGGGAAATTTAGATGCCAGTACGCATTGGTATATCACTGTATCATGTAGAGTGACTGGAAATAGTAAAGTGTTATTTTTATTGAAGGAGGATATTGTTTGAGTGTGAGTATTATCTTAGGTACATTTTAATCAATTTGATTCCAATAAGTCAAATTATGCTAGAAGAAAATTAATTTAGGGGGAGGTGGATATGATAGGATAAGTGGTGAAAGGAGATCTTTTAAGTATTATTGATTTTATAGATCGATTTTCTTTACAGCTGACTAATGCTAGAGTTCCTATAGAGTTCCTATAGATCGATGAGGTAAAATGGGTGGATTTGAGGAGTATAGGACTGATGTGAGGATATGTGCGTCTGGTCTTATTCACCATGCTGACATACCACCCAGTTAATTGTCACCAGATGACAATAAAGAAACATGGTACAACATAATGCATATTATACTGTTTATTGTCCGCTGGTTTTCCGATACAGAACACTGTTTATATTGTCACATGTATATATCGCTCCAATGTAATTCCTGGAATAATTATCTATTTATGTAATTTACTTTAACATATGTTCTTGTATTAATGACCGCAGAAAAGACTGTTCTGGGATTAAACATAGCACCAATTGGTCAAAAGTCCACACAGGTCCGGACATCGGAGAAAAAGTGCCAATCACCAGCCAACACTATATAAACAGCCCACTTCCTTACACGCGATTACAGCCTTGAGAAAGCCACCTAGGTGACGAAACGCGTTGGTTAATCACAAGAAATTTCCGGTTCTCTACTTCCGTTTACACCTGCGTCCCACGTTGGAACGCACGCCACAGACTCTCCACGCGATCATCGCGAACTCCGGTAATCCCCACAACTGCTCCGTCCTCACTTCTCATCAGGACCACCAAGATTTCTTCACCATCAGGACCCATATACCACCGTCATTATTGGACTACCCTGTTTTTTTGGACACCTCCTACATGAATCACCAAAGTGCAAGTATAGAGATGACATAATACCTAAGAACCTTTGCCATTTAGCTGTCGCTGCTAGCGATCAACTTTTGGAACATATCCACATAATATCCTATATATATGGACCTTCATTTCTATGATCTTGCCTCAGCGCGCTGGTGTTTAAACTCTGCCTTATATTGCCTATATTGTCCTCATTGTGCATATGCTGACACTTTGATTTTATCTACATTGTTTGTATAAAGTTTGCCATTTGATTGTTTGCTATTTGGATTGTGATAAAGTGTACACACATACTCTTGTAGCCCTCACCATTCATTTCAATTAAGGCCCATAGCAGAATATATATCCTGCTATCTGATGCCTGTTCTTCGAGTTACTCACTCTCATTAGAATTGGGCTTCCTTCGGTTTAACTAACCTGTTGTTGCTTTGCATTACCACTCCGTGTTTAGCTGCAGTTTCTCTCCGTTGCCTCTGATGGAACTTCCGCTGTACCTGAACTCCGCAGCCGTGTCCTGTGCTCCATGTTCGGGTCTCTTTTCTAAAGAATGCCTTTTCCTCAGCTCCTATCCTTCGACAACCAGACCTTTCCCTGCCATTCTTTTTGGAAGTATACGCTTCAACTATTGGCGTAGGAGCTGTTCTCTCTTCATCCAGCTGACTATTACCATGTGCCTTCTTTTCTCGGAAGTTCTTGCCTGCCGAACAGAATTATACCACCGGCGACAAGGAACTACTGGCCATGAAACTGGCGTTTTCTGAATGGCGTTACCTCTTGGAGGGAGCTCAACATGGTAATCATATTTACAGATCATAAGAATCTCCTGTATCTACAGACCGCACAATGTCTCAACCCTCGGCAGGCTCAATGGTCTGTCTTCTTCTCTCGCTTCAATCTCCATGTCACCTTCAAACCAGGTCATCTGAACAAAAGAGCAGATGCGCTCTCTCAAGCTGTTGACCACACTCTGGATCCGGATCCACCACCTGCTCACCCTATCTTAGATCCTAAATCTCTTCTAGCCACTTCTACTTCTCCATCTCCTCCTCCAGGTAAGACCTTTGTCTTCAAGGCACTTCATAAAAAACATTTCCGCTGGCATCATGCCTCCAAATTCTCTGGGCATGCTGGTTTCCTCAAGACCTACAAATGAATATCTCGTTCCTATTGGTGGCCATCTTTCCATGCTGATGTCAAAGACTTCATTGCCGCTTGTAATATCTATGCTCAGCACAAATCCTCTCACCTTGCTCCCATGGGTCTTTTGTTACCACTTCCCATACCATCCAAACCTTGGACTCACATCAGTATGGATTTCGTTACCGATCTCCCTACCAGCAAAGGACATAATACCATCTGGGTTGTGGTGGTGCATTTCTCAAAAATGGCCCACTTTATACCTCTGGTGGGTCTGCCTTCCTTCTCAATTCTAGCACAACATTTCATCAAGGAAATATTTTGTATATATGGCTGTCCACTGGAAATCGTGTCCGGTAGAGGGGTCCAGTTTACATCTAAATTCTGGCGGGCACTATGTAAGGCTCTTGGGGTACAACTTATTTCCTCTTCTGGTTACAATCCCCAATCCAACGGTCAGACGGAGAGGGTGAATCAAGACCTCGAAACATTTATCCGAATATTCTGCTCCGCTAATCAAGACAACTGGATGGATCTTTTACCATGGGCAGAAATTGCCCACAATAATTTATTCCACGAGTCCACCTCCTCCACTCCATTCTTCATTGTCTACGGCCTTCACCCTAACCTTCCCAGGTTTTCGGAACTCCCACCCACCCATGTTCCTGCTGCAACAGAACTTCTACAAAATTTTTCTTCTATCTGGTCTCAAGTTTCGGCTCAGCTCAAAAAAGTATCCATCCACTACAAGACTGCAACAGACAAGAGACGTCGGGCTGTACCTTCCCTCAAGGTCGGAGACAAAGTGTGGTTATCCACCCGGAACATCCATCTTAGAGTGCCTTCAATGAAATTCGCTCCCCGGTTTATTGGACCATATAAAATGCTACAAGTCATTAACCCAGTCTCCTTTAAATTGAAGATTCCTTCCTCGCTTCACATCTCCAACTCCTTCCATATATCTCTTTTAAAACCATTGATCGTCAATAGGTTCTCTTCTACCACACATTCCTCTACCACGCCCAGATTCTCAAAACAGGAAGAATTTGAACTTACTCAAATTTTGGATTCAAAAGTTTCCAGAGGACTGGTGAAGTATCTAGTGGATTGGAGGGGCTTCAGTCCTGAGGAACGCTCCTGGGTTAATGCTTTTGATATCAACGCTCCTCCATTATTACGAAAGTTTCATGCCAGATTCCCACACAAAATCACTGCTAAGTGTCCACTTCTAAAAAGGGGGGTACTTTTACACACCAGCCCCGTGGACGGGTACCGGCATTGTTACCTCTCTCCCATAAGCGGTGACCATGCTATCCTGAACTCAGCTTTGCTTTTTAGTCTCCATCTGGTCTCCTGTTCTGCGCATGTGTCATCTACCACTCTCTCTTATGACCTCCTACCTGCTCCTATTGGTTCTGGCACTTTGGAGCACTATTTAAACCTCCCATTTCCTGCTATCTGATGCCTGTTCTTCGAGTTACTCACTCTCATTAGGATTGGAATTCCTTTGGTTAACATGTTGTTACTTTGCATTACCACTCCATGTTTAGCTGCAGTTTCTCTCCGTTGGAACTTCCGCTGTACCAAAACTCTGCAGCTGTGTCCTGTGTTCCATGTTCGGGTCCACTGCTCTGGCTTCGTTGTCTCATTATTGGAACTCCAGCTTCATTAGGAACTCTCCACACCTGCTGCTCTGAGTTACTATCTACGGATCACCTAAGTTCCTCATCATTACTGTTTTTAACTGAACTGCCGCTGTACCAGTAATTCAACTGCTGCTGTTCTGAGTTACCATCTACGGATCAGCTAGGTTCCTCATCATTGCTGTTTCTAACTGAACTGCCGCTGTACCAGTAATTCACCTGCTGTTGCTTGTTACCATCTAACGGATCAGCAAGTTCCACATCGCTACTATTCACGGATGACGTCCTGAGCTTCCATTGTTATCTATGCCTATTTCTTCTCTGAGCAGCTCTGTTAATCACCTCTGCTCAGCAATACGTTCTGACCATATTCCTGTTACCTTCAGTGTTTCTCCACTCTACCATTGCTCTCCCTCTGCATCAGGCTCTACCTACTGTTCTGCCACCATTCTTTCTGGGAACCGCGACCTTCAGAAATAGGTGCTGCAAATTCCATACCCTCTAGTGAATACCACCTACCGTTAGACTCCGCGCCCCGGAATGAGCATCAGTTATTGCCAGTTACACGGGACTCACTAAATAATCACCAGATTTCGTGACACCTATAGACGAAAGAGGACGTAGTTCTTCTATGTTGTTGCAGGAGATGGTAGCCGAAGCATTCTTGTGGGATGCAGTGGGATCAATGGGGGCTGGCTCTTTAAATTATACTTGGAGCCGCCCCGTTGGCTCAGTGCATTCCCAAATTGACTTTGTGTTTACCTTGGGAGCAGTAAGGCAGAACAAGCATGTCATGGTTACCTGCTTCTTCTCGGACCACAGGGCCATTCTTTCAAGGGAGTTCTGGGGCATGGTTTTCCTCCTGCACCAGGCTCCTGAAAATTGACTTGTGCTCTGCTGGAGAAGGAGGATGTTTTGGAGGAACTGAGAGATGCCTACATCACGTGGAAGACGACAAATATTATTTTGAGTGCATGTCTAACTGGTGGGAATAGGTTAAGGTCAGAATTCTCAGTTTCTTTCACGCTAAGGACCAACAACAGGTGTGTGAAAGGCACAGAAACCTTAGGAGGCTGCAACGACAACTGCTGTCCCTGTTAAATCTCCAACTTTGCGGCTGGGATGTGAAGGATGATCTCATGGAGACCAATGGAGGCACTTGGAAAAAAAAGCCAGGTGAATCATCTTCTGTTCCAAGGTGGAGAACCTGGAAAAAGGTAAGAAATGTAACTCTTTTGTTTTCAGAAAACTACTCCGGCCACACACCCCTGACTAAGCTGCGAGACGTCCTGCAAATGAAGCTGCGAGACGTCCTGCAACTGAAGGAGGAAGATGTCCTTCAATTCCTGGCAGCAGGAACTCACCTGGGTGGCACCAACCTTGATTTCCAAATGGAGCAGTATATTTATAAGAGGAAAAGTGATGGCATTTATATTATAAACCTGAAGCGCACATGGGAGAAACTGCTACTGGCTGCACGTGCCATTGTAGCCATTGAAAATCCAGCTGACGTGTGTGTGATTTCCTCCAGGAATACTGGCCAGCGAGCTGTTCTGAAGTTTCTGGCATTCCCAGAAAGGAGAAAAAGGGAGTCATGGGAGTCGTCACAGGCTACTACAGCAACCTCTATTCCCCCAAGACTACTGACACAGATGCGGCTGATTCATTCCTGTCAGGTATCACTAATACTATTGATCCTGCAGATAAAGAATCCATGGACGCCCACCCTGTGGGAACTGCTCTCTGCCGCTAGATCTTTTAAACTGGGTAGGACCCCGGGCAGTGATGGTCTCCCAGTGGAGCTCTATGTAGCACTGTGGGACCTCATTGGGCCGGACCCGCTAGAGCTGTACGAGGAGATGGTGCTGGAGGGCAGAATGCCTCCTACTCTGAGAGACTGATCACAATCCTGTATAAGTGCAAGGGGGAGAGATGTGACCTTAAAAATTGGCGGTCCATCTCTCTCCTGAACGTGGACTACAAGATTCTCGCCAAGGTACTAGCCAGCAGGCTAAAGGTTGTCATTTGGCAGACTGTTCATCCGGATCACACTTGTGGCATTCCTGGTGGCAGGAATTCAGACAGCCTTGGGACACGGTCCATTGCATTAAAGATCGCCAAGCACACGTGGACCTGGTCAGTCTTGATCAGGACAAGGCCTTTGATCGTGTTTCTTATGATTTTATGCGTAGGGTTTTGTGCAGGTTTGGTCTGGGAAAGATGTTTTGTTCATATGTTAACCTGATGTACCTTGATATTTACAGCTTGGTGTTGGTGAATGGCTGGAAGACTGACCCTTTTTTGTCATGTCTGGGATCAGACAAGGCAGCTTTTTGCGATGTGCGGAATACAGAGGAAAAAGCAAAAAAAAAGTAACATTTATGTTCAATATAACCATTTTCCACGCCCATAATCCCCAAACTCAGCCCCACATTCAATAATAGACCGAAACCTCCCCAGCATTAAATTAAATGTTCCATGACCCCATCTTAATTTAATAGGCCCCACCGATAAATTAAATTGCCCCACCAATAAATTAAATTGCCCCACTATCACCCCACAAATAAAATAGCATCTATTAAATAATTAGCCCCCCACCTAAACTCCACCATTAAATTAATAGCCTATTTTCCACCCATGTACTATTAAGACAGCCCCCCATTCCCTCACACATTATAGCTCCCCTCTTTATAGTTTAGCATAGGCAACCCCCCTATAATTTAGTATAGGCAGCCCCCCCTCCCTCCATCCCTTTAGCTTAGAATAGGCAGGGCCCCCCTCTCTGCATACCTATAGCTTAGAATAGGCAGGGCCACCCTCTCCGAATTCTTATAGCTTAGAATAGGCAGGGGCCCCCTCTCCGCATCCCTATAGCTTAGAATAGGCAACCCCCCCCCCTCTCTGCATCCCTATAGCTTAGAATAGGCAGGGCCAGGGGCGGATTGGCCATAGGCACTACCGGGAATTTTACCGGTAGGCCGATGACCTGAGGCCGCCCGTGTGCCGCCTGACGTTTTTGTTTTTTTTTAAACAAGGAAGATGGCTGGCCCCTTTCCCCGGGACCAGCCACCTTCCTTCTAATGGCCGCGGATCTGTGTCTCTCTCCCCCTCTGCGTGGCCTAAGTATCACATGGGACGTGCACCATGTGACAGGTGCCGTCCCATGTGAGCAGAGCAGAAAGCGCGGCTGGAAGCGGATGACAGGTAAGTGTGAAGTGGGGGCGCTGATAACAGGTGTGGGTGGGTGTGTGTGTGTGAAGGGGGGGCTGATGTCAGTACAGTGTGTGTGAAGAAGGGGGGGGCTGATGTCAGTATAGTGTGTGTGAAGAAGGGGGGGGCTGCTGTCAGTACAGTGTGTGTGAAGAAGGGGGGGCTGATGTCAGTACAGTGTGTGTGAAGGGGGGGCTGATGTCAGTACAGTGTGTGTGAAGAAGGGGGGCTGATGTCAGTACAGTGTGTGTGTGAAGGGGGGGGGCTGATGTCAGTACAGTGTGTGTGAAGGGGGGGCTGATGTCAGTACAGTGTGTGTGAAGAAGGGGGGGCTGATGTCAGTACAGTGTGTGTGAAGAAGGGGGAACTGATGTCAGTACAGTGTGTGTGAAGAAGGGGGGGGGGCTGATGTCAGTACAGTGTGTGTGAAGAAGGGGGGGGCTGATGTCAGTACAGTGTGTGTGAAGGGGGGGCTGATGTCAGTACAGTGTGTGTGAAGGGGGGGCTGATGTCAGTGTTTTGTGTGTGTGTGTGAAGGGGGAAATAATGGAAGTACTGTGTATGTGAAGGGGGGGGCTGATGTCAGTGTTGTGTGTGTGTGTGTAGGGGGGCTGATGTCAGTGCTGTGTGTGATGACAAGGGGGCGTGTGGCAATGTAATGTGGGTGTGAGGTAGGTGGTGGCTAAAAGGTGCTATTTTGTTTGTGGGGTGATGGGGTAATGTAATTTAATAGTGGGGCCTATTAATTTAAAATGGGGTGGTTTGGGGGCTATTAATTGAATGTAGGGGTGATTTTGGGGACAATGAGGTCTATTTATTAAATTTAAATATGAATTATTTAATGGCAGGATAGTTGTGAGAAATGGTTATATTTATTAAATGTAAATGCTATTAATTTATTGCTGGGGCTCTTGGAGGGAGGTTTATTTATTCAATGTGAATGCTAATATTTTAATGTTGGGGTTGGAGGGAGGCCTTATCATTATATGTGAGTTATTTTGATTTAACACCAGAGCTCCTTAGAGTTTTCTAAATTTCATGTACCCATTTTCTTTTCTAGATGGGGCCCCCAGCATTTCAGCATCCAGACAATCGGCAAACTGAGCAAGAGACACCAGAAACCACAGGTAGGGAAAGCAGCAAGAACAGGTAAGAGAGAACAGGACAGTCTGCCAACTGTATTTTTCTATATTGGCAGTTCCTTTGCACCCTGTTATTAAATAAACACAAATATGTACAGTCATGGCCAAATGTTTTGAGAATGACACAAGTATTGGTTTTCACAAAGTTTTAGACCTTTTTGTCAGATATTGCTATGGTTTACTGAAGTAAAATTACAAGCATTTCACAAGTGTCAATGGCTTTTATTGACCATGTCATTAACTTTATGCAAAGAGTCAATATTTGCAGTGTTGACCCTTTCGTTTTAAAGACCTCTACAATTTGCCCTGGCATGCTGTCAATCAACTTCTGGGCCACATACTGACTGACGGCCGCCCATTCTTGCCTAATCAATGCTTGGAGTTTGACAGAATTTGTGGGTTTTTGTTTGTCCACCCGCCTCTTGAGGATTGACCACAAGCTCTCAATGGGATTAAGGTCTGGGGAGTTTCCTGGCCATGGACCCAAAATTTTGATGTTTTAATCCCTGAGCCACTTAGTTATCACTTTTGCCTTATGGTAAGGTGTCCATCATGCTGGAAAAGGCATTAGTCACAACCAAACTGTTCTTGGATGGTTGGGAGAAGTTGCTCTTGGAGGATGTTTTGGTATTATTCTTAATTCATGGCTGTGTTCTTAGGCAAAATTGTGAGTGAGCCCACTCCCTTGGCTGAGAACCACCCCACACATGAATGGTCTCAGGATGCTTTACTGTTGGCATGACACAGGACTGATGGTAGTCCTCACATTTTCTTCTCTGGACAAGCATGTTTCCAGGTGCCCCAAACAATCTGAAAGGGGATTCATCAGAGAAAATTACTTTACCCCCGTCCTCAGCAGTCCATTCCTTGTACATTTTGCAGAATATCATTCTATCCCTGATGTTTTTACTGGAGAGAAGTGGCTTCTTTGCTGGCCTTCTTGACATCAGGACTTCCTCCAAAAGTCTTCACCTCACTGTGTGTGCACTCACACCTGCCTGCTGCCAATACTGAGAAAGCTATGCACTGGTGGTGCTTTGATCCCGCATTCTGGGGTATATGCAAATTGCCATCATAAAAACTGAGACAGCAGACTTTGTGAAAATAATATTTGTGTCATTCTCAAATTTTGGCCATGACTATATATTGTGATGACATTTTCTGTTACTGGTTTACTACTGCTAAATTTAGTTGCTCATATTGTCCTACTTACTATGTATTAGTCAAAGTGTACCCATCACTTGTACACAGAGAAGGCAGCCATTATGTGGGTGAACCAATAATCATACCACCCAACTGTCCTGATTTTAGCGGGACAGTCCTGATTTAGGGTTCTGTCCCGCCCAGGGACATGTTTGTCCCATGGGTGGGAATGTTAGATGAAGGGTGCTATGTAAAGGGGAGTCTAGAACTTTACAGACCTCTGGTGGCATAGTCGACTTTGTACTAATCCCGCCTCCTTTTGTGCTTGCCCCGCCTACAGTTGATATGGTCCCTCCCACATGAGGCCACTTCCAGAAATTTTTTCAGGGCCACTTTAAGTTCCCAATCCGCCCCTGGGCAGGGCCCCCCTCTCTGCATACCTATAGCTTATAATAGGCAGGGCTCCCCCTCTCTGCATCCCTATAGCTTAGAATAGGCAGGGCCCCCTCTCTGCATTCCTATAGCTTAGAATAGGCAGGGCCCCCTTCTCTGCATCCCTATAGCTTAGAATAAGCAGGACCTCCCACTCTGTATCCCTATAGCTTAGAATAGACAGGGCTCCCCTCTCTGCATCCCTATAGCTTAGTATAGGCAGGCCCATCCTTCCCCGAGCTTGCGTACCTATAGTTGCTCCGCAGATCAGGCAGACAGGAAGTGAAGTGAGACTTCCTGTCTGCAGCACAGCCCTGTTGGAGCCCATACAGCAACAGGCCTAGTGATTGGCTGCCTGTTGCTGTCCACTGACCACCAGTGTTTTTGATCACTCTCCCCTCCATGTCCCCCACGATCGTGCGCCCCCCCACCCCGTCAAAAACAAAACAGGAGCTGCTCACCTCATAAGCGTCGGGGCCCACTGGGGGATACCCTGGCTCCCCGGCCAGCAAGTCCAACCCTGCATTTGAGCTACCTAGATTTTTGTTTTAATCTATCTGTAGATCTTTTTCTATGTATCCTAGCAACCTAGTGCATACTTCCCACTAAAATACATAGTCTTACCAAATAGAGGTAAAAGAAGAGGAGCTTAAGCAATCATGGATTCAGCATCACACTTGTTTGTGGGCGAGCCTTATTTATGCCTCTATTACTCAAGCCTGAGAAGTATGCAATAGCTTGTCTAAGACATAGAAAAAGGTCCCCAATCTAGAATAAAAACACCAGGTGGTTCTGTGTACTAGTTGAAAGGTTTTGTGTGAGTGGCTCACGGCTGTTATACAGGTTCAAATCCCTGAGTAACCTTTTTTTAAATAGCTTAGCATTCTGTGGCTTAGCATGCTGTGGCATGCATCCTGTTTAGTTCCAATTTGTTGACCTCAAAAGGGAGGAGTAGCTTAACCATGGATCCAGATTCACAACAAAGATGGTGGGCAGTGTTTATTTTAACTTTCTTTACAAGCTTATGTATTGGATGAGAAGTATTCAGAAGGTTGGTAAAAGACATAGAAGAAAGTCTCTGGGTTGAACCAAAACACCAAAACACCAGCTGACTCAATGGGCTGATAGACAGGTTAATTAAAAATAGTTCATGGCAACAACACAGGTTTAAATCCCCTTACATGCATTTTTTTTAATGGCTTTGCATGTTGTTGTGGCATACCTGTCTGTCCTTGTTGGTTAACCTAAAAAGGGGGAGGAGCTTTACAAGAAAGTGTGTGGAGTGCAAGCCTTAGTGATTGTTGGAAGTTTTCAGTAAGCTGATGTACTACATACAGAAAAGTCTTTGGACTGCATCAAAACACCAAGTGAGACAGTGGACTTATAGACTGGTACTGTGCGAGTGGGTCATTGTTGCTGCAGATTCAAATGCCTTTAGAGAAAGCTTTTTTATCATGGCTTTGCATGCTGCTGTGGTACACCTCCCGTCTATCCTGATTCTTTGGTCTCAAAAGGGGGAGGAGCTCCCTTTAGCATACCAGGTGTCTTATTTGATTGGTTGCCCTCTAAGGTGGTAGCGCTTGAACAGCCAAGAATTCAGCATTACAACAAAGCAGTTTTGTGGGGCTTCTTTTGCCTCTATTTTGCAAGCCCATGTATTTCATGGAAAATATGCAATAGGTTGATGAAAGACGCAGAATAAAGTTTCAGCATTGAAATACAGTGCCAGGTAACGTAACACATGTGCAGTTTGAGTTGTTTATACCTGTAGCAAAGGTTCAAATCCCCTTACAGGCATTTTTTTTAATGGCTTTGCATGTTGTTATGGCATACCTGTCTTTCCTTGTTGGTTAATCTAAAAAGGGGGAGGAGCTTTACAAGAAAGTGTGTGGAGTGCAAGCCTTTGAGTTTGTTGGAAGTTTTCAGTAAGCTGATGTACTACATACAGAAAAGTCTTTGGACTGCATCAAAACACCAAGTGAGACAGTGGACTTATAGACTGGTACTGTGCGAGTTGGTCATTGTTGCTGCAGATTCAAATGCCTTTAGAGAAAGCTTTTTTATCATGGCTTTGCATGCTGCTGTGGTACACCTCCCGTCTATCCTGATTGTTTGGTCTCAAAAGGGAGAGGAGCTCCCTTTAGCATACCAGGTGTCTTATCTGATTGGTTGCCCTCAAAGGTGGCAGCGCTTGAACAGCCAAGAATTCAGCATTACAACAAAGCAGTTTTGCGGGGCTTCTTTTGCCTCTATTTTGCAAGCCCATGTATTTCATGGAAAATATGCAATAGGTTGATGAAAGATGCAGAATAAAGTTTCAGCATTGAAATACAGTGCCAGGTAACGTAACACATGTGCAGTTTGAGTTGTTTATACCTGTAGCAAAGGTTCAAATCCCCTTACAGGCATTTTTTTAATGGCTTTGCTTGCTGCTGTGGCATACCTCTTGTCTTTCCTGATTGGTTTACCTCAAAAGAGGGAGGGGCTTTTAGGGAGGTTAATGCGTGGCTAAAAGATTGGTGTAGAAAGGAGGGTTTTGGATTCTTAGAGCACTGGGCTGATATCTCGGTTAGTTGCCATCTTTATTGTCGTGATGGATTGCACCTAAATAAGGAGGGATCTGCAGTGCTAGGGGAGAGGATGGTTAGAAGGTTGGAGGAGATTTTGAACTAGGCTTCGGGGGGGAGGGGCAAGCAAGTATTTATGGGATAGACATTGAGAGTAGTAAGGAGAAATTTAACAAGAGTCAAGGGGGTGGAGAGGGGGGAAAGGGAAGCATAGCCGATAAGGAGAGGCCCTTTTTAAAGCAAAATAAAATACCTAAGGGAGGCAATAGACTTTAGTGTATGCTTGCAAATGCAAGAAGCCTGACAGGTAAAATGGGAGAGTTAGAACTAGTAGCAATGAATGAGCAGTATGATATTATAGGTATTACGGAGACCTGGTGGGATGATACACATGACTGGGCAGTCAACTTGGAAGGCTATTCTCTCTTCAGGAGGGATAGGGTAAATAAAAGGGGAGGAGGAGTATGTTTTTATATTAAGTCAGAATTAAAACCAAGTATTTAGGAAGTTATATACGAGAATATTGGTGATAATATAGAGGCATTGTGGGTGGAAATATCCAGCGGAGGAAAAAGTTCCGAGAAGTTGCTGATAGGGATATGCTATAAACCGCCAGATATTAGTACGATTGAGGAAGCCCAACTTCTACAGCAAATTGAAAAGGCTACACAACTTGGTCAAATTTTAATTATGGGGAATTTTAATTATCCGGACATTGATTGGAGTACTGAGACCTGCGGTACAGCTAGGGGAAATAGGTTTCTGAGCACGCTAAAAGACCATTACATGTCCCAATTAGTAGAGGAACCAACTAGGAACCGGACTAAACTGGACCTAGTAATAACAAACAATGTAGACGTAATATGAAATATTCAAGTAAAGGAGCACTTGGGAAACAGTGATCATAATATTGTCTCATTTGAAATTAGTTTCCAGAAGCAACGGTATAAGGGATCAACTAGGACTTTAATCTTTAGAAAGGCAAATTTTAATATGCTAAAGGAGTCTGTAAAGAGCATAGACTGGGACAAAGCCTTTGAAGGAAAAAATACGGAAGAAGAGTGGGCTGTCTTTAAAATGTTGTTGGAAACATACACGTATCAGTTCATTCCTATGGGAAATAAATGTAAAAGAATTAAGTCTAAACCAATGTGGCTAAATAAAAAGGTAAGGGAAGAAATGCAAAGAAAGAAGCGTGCATTTAAATTGTTTAAGTCTGAAGGGTCAGAGGAGTCCTTCCGTAGGTACAAGGAATGTAATAAAACATGCAAAAAGGAAATTAGATTGGCTAAATTAGAAAATGAAAGGCACGTTGCAAAAGAAAGTAAGACAAACCCCAAAAAGTTTTTTAAGTATATAAATGGCAAAAGGATTAAAAAAGATAATAAAGGAACCCTAAGAAGTGAGATGGGTGAATTGATAAATGATACTAAGGAAAAAGCAGAGGTATTAAACACTTTCTTTTCTTCAGTATTTACCAGAGAGGAACAAATGGCAGGAGTAGTACATAAAAATGGAAATGAAACCATGCCATTAATTAATACTTGGTTGTCAGAGGAAGAAGTTCAAAGGCGACTGAAGAATATTAAGATAAATAAAGCTTCAGGTCCAGATGGCATACACCCAAGGGTCCTTATGGAGTTAAACTCAGAAATAGCTAGACCGCTATTCTTAATTTTCAGAGATTCAATCTCATCAGGCTCAGTAGCAAGGGATTAGCGAATAGCAGATGTGGTGCCGTTGTTTAAAAAGGGGACGAGATCACAACCAGAGAATTATAGACCTGTAAGCCTGACATCAATAGTGGGGAAACTACTGGAAGGTATGTTAAGGGACAGTATTCAGGATTACTTGGTACGCAAAAAAATTATTAGTGGGAATCAACATGGATTTGTGAGGGATAGGTCATGTCAAACTAATCTAATTAGTTTCTACGAGGAAGTTAGTGGGAACTTAGACCAGGGTAGGACAGTAGATGTGGTCTACTTAGATTTTGCAAAGGCCTTTGATACAGTGCCACACAAGAGGTTGGTTTACAAAATAAGGGAACTGGGTCTAGGAATCAAAATTTGTACTTGGATCGAAAACTGGTTAGAGAATAGGGAACAGAGAGTTGTGATAAATGGAACATTTTCTAATTGGTCAAAAGTCTTAAGTGGAATACTTCAAGGTTCCGTGCTGAGGCCACTCCTTTTTAATATATTTATTAATGACCTTGGTGATGGTTTAGAGAGTAAAGTTTCTATTTTTGCAGATGACACTAAACTCTGTAAGGTAATAAAATCAGAGCAAGATGTAGCTTCTCTATAAAGGGACTTAAATAAACTTAAAGGTTAGAGGAGAGGAAATTTCACAACCAGCAAAGGAAGGGGTTCTTTACAGTAAGGGCAGTCAAGATATGGAATTCATTGCCAGGGCAGGTTGTGATGGCAGATTCAATAGATATGTTTAAGAAAGGGTTAGACAAATTTTTAGCGGAAAGGTGTATCCAGGGATACGACCGTTAATTAAAATGAAGGATAGTAGTGGATATAAGGTAAAAATAGGACTGCAATATTGAGTCTGGGGGGATTTTCACAATTGAAACAGATTGGTGGTTGCTTACTCTGGATTAATTTCAAATATAAGTGCAGGATCGCAGGAGATCCAAAATAGGTTGAACTTGATGGACTGGTGTCTTTTTTCAACCTCATCAACTATGTTACTATGTTACTATGTTAAGTGCTCTCGGATTCAGCATCACAACAAAGTAGTGAACGAGGCTTCTTTTGCCTTTATATAGCAAGCCAATGTATTGGGTGGGGGGTATGCCGTAGTTTGATGAAAGACAACAAATTCTCACACATGAAATGAAGTATCTTGTATCTCATGGAACTATTCTGCAGGTTTTCTATAAATCAAACAAACTTAATCTCTGGCGCTAATATAGGGCATGAACATCTATAGGAAACAACAACAATATCTTCTGGGTATCAGATGCAGCAACTCAAAAAAGGAGGCAGTGTAGAACCTCCATACAATAATTACAGTCAAAAAGGGAACATAGAGTTGCGCAGAAGTACCTAGTAGAGCTTTTATTATAAAAATAACACAAATGTGTAAAATAGGTACATTGAAACGGTAAAAAAACACAAGTCATATAGCATACAATATGAATATCTAAAGATATTAGCTCTTTATAAACATGAATAGAGAACTCAGGTATAGATTCAAAGAGAAACAATCCACATGACCTCAATTGAATTTGTGATATACATTTGTACTAATAATAGCTCTACTAGGTACTTCTGCGCAACTCTAAGTTTTCTATAAATAGCTTATGGCTGTGGCACAGGTTCACAACCTCTATCAGTGAGATTTATTTTAATGGCATTCTGTGCTGCTATGGCATACCTCTTGTCTTTCCTGATTGGCTGACCTTAAAGAGGAAGGAGCAACAGGATTCAGCATCACAACAAAGTGGGAGAGCGGAGCATTTTGCCTATGTATTAAGTGGGAAGTATGCGGTAGGTTGAAAGTCATAGAAAAATGTGTCACCATCCTACTAAAGCACCAGTTGGCACAGTGGACTAATAGACAGGTGTGGTGAGCTGTTCATGACTACGGCTCAGGTTCAAATCCCCTTAGAGCTAGTATTTTTTGTTTGTTTAAATCGGTTGTAATGCAGTTGTGGCATACCTCCAGTCTTTCCAGATTGGTTGACCTAAAAAATGACTATGAACCTATCTAAGGTGGGAGAGTGGGGGATACTTTTGTCTCTTATTACAAATCTATGTATTGGGTGGGAAGTATTCAGCTGGTTGATGGAAGCCATAGAAAATTGTCTCAGACTTCAATTATAACACCATGTGCCTCACTGGTCTAGAGAAGACAGAGGTCTTATTAGTACTGAAAGGAGCATAAACTCTGAGGCCAGCCCTGCACTAATAAGGAGATGGGAGGGGGTGAGAGAATTAGTGGAGCGTAAAAGGGAATAAGAAGGATTGAATAGGAATAACAAGTATGAAATAGAAGGGGAGCTGGGTAGGAGAAAACACAATGGAAGAATTGAATGAGGAGTAGCAGGGATGGACAGAAGGGATTTAAAGTGTTTAAACACTGAAGGAGTCATTTGATTGAAGAGGTCCCATTTTTTCTGCTTCTCCCAGCACCAGAAACTTGATTCTAAGTGAACTATCAATTTTGTGTTTTATCCTTTTTATTTTATAAGAAACAATTGCACTATATAAGTATGTCTTTTATTATATTTTTATCTTAAGCATTGTGGATGTATTTTCCATATTAAATTACACTTAATAAGTTCTAGTCTCTGTGTTTTTACGAATTCACGCAACAGTTTGGTCAAGACGCTACATAATTGAAACAAGGAGAAGATTGAGGTTTTATGTGAACTCTGATAAAAAGTAAATTGTGTTAGATTAATGTTAGAGAGAACCAAAGGCTTCCTAAATAAGAGTGTCAGCTCTTGTCAGAAAAAACCTTGGTGGTGGTATAATTAGTATCGCAAAGCTAGTGTGTGGCATAGATAGGGAAGGATTTAATCATTTTAGACAGACCAGGTGGTTGTGATATGGTTAACCCTGTGTCACACCTGCATCACGCAGACTCAGGTGAGTGCTGTTCATGACAAATTGGTGAGTGTTTAAAGTATGTCATAGGAAATTGTTATCTGTTTAAACTTAGGTTATCCCAGTCTTTTATTGATGCCTAATTTATGATGGGTATCTGGCCTCCTCTAGCCTTTTAAACAAATGTTTTCTTTCCTTTCGATTAGCTGACCAATTAGCACATCTGTAGAGTATTCCTAAATTACCCTGACTACATCTTAGCTTCAGTCTATGGGGAGACGTAGTGGGATTTTCTCACAAAGTGGACGAAAATGCACAGTTAGACAACACAGTTGGACAAACATTGGAATTGATTTTACTTCCAGCAATAAGCTACATCTGCCACAGCCTATTTCTGCATTACTTGTCTATCTATATGGAACACTGCAAAGAGGTAATTCTTTAAAATCCCCTTGCTTTTTGCTTTTACTCCTTTTATCACAATGTTTAACAAATTGCTTTTCTTAGTCTCATTTCATGGCATGATCTTTAGGACTGTGTCATCTTTCACCCCTCCACCAACACACAAACTTGTTCATATTGCACCTGCATTACTCCACTCACCTCTATATAACACCCATGAACTGTTGCCCTATTTATTATCTCTAACAAGTACAGCCTCCACCTGTCGCCAGAAAATAAAAAGTCACACATCTTACAATCCCCTTGCCTATCTTTCTCTCACTCTGCTTCTATTAGCTGGTGATATATCACCTAATCCAGGTCCCCCACACTACTCACACACACATACATCAGAGCACTACCGCTCTATAGCAAACCTCAAACACATCACCTGTCTCCCCTCTCTTCCAAAGTCCTTTAAATGTGCCCTTTGGAATGCATGCTCTGTTTGTAACAAACTTACCTCCATTCATGATCTCTTCCTCTCAAAAAAACCTCAACCTTCTGGCAATAACTGAAACATGGCTCATGCAATCAGACACTGCCTCACCTGCAGCACTTTCACATGGTGGCCTCCATCTCACCCACACCTCCAGACCTGAAGGCAGACAAGGACTACTTCTCTCCCCACAGTGCACATTCACAGTTCTACCAAATGTCCCATCACTCACGTTCACATGTTTTGAAGTACATGCTATTTGCATTTTTAATCCATTCTCCCTACGTGTTGCGGTGATCTATCGTCCCTCTGGAGCACACCAACAGTTTATTGAGGATTTCTCTGCATGGCTCTCTCACTTCTTATCTTCAGACATCCCCACCATCATCATGGGTGACTTCAACATCCCCATTGATAACCCACCTTCCAAAGCTGCTTCCAAACTACTCTCTCTAACATCCTCACTTGACCTCTCCCAGTGGATTGAATCATCTACTCATAAGGATGGCCACTGCCTTGATCTTGTTTTCTCTAGACTATGCTCAGTTTCTAATTTTATTAATACACCCTTCCCCCTCTCGGATCATCACCTTATCGGCTACACTCTCACCCCCACTGCTCTAACCTCTCTACTGTCTAACTCAACCAACCCTCTTCATACTTGCAGAAATCCTAATTCTATTAATCTTCAACAATTTTCCACCTTTCTCCAACACCTTCTCTCCCCTATCTCTACATTCTCATCCCCTGAGATGGCAGTACCTCATTTTCACCTAACCTTAGCAATGGCCCTTGATCAAGTGGCTCCAGCGACACTACATACTACACGTCGACTTCGATGTCAACCGTGGCACACCAAAGCAACACGAAATCTTCAAAAACTGTCCCGTAAAGCAGAACGTCACTGGCGTAAATCTCGAAGCTCTAATGACTTCTTCACATATACTTCTGTCTACCGCTCCTATAGAAATGCTCTGGACACTGCAAAACAAACATACTTCCAATCTCTCATCTATGCTCAGGCTTCTAACCCCAAACGCTTTTTCAATACATTTAATCATCTTCTCAATCCTCCCACCCCAAACCCTCCATCTACTATCAGTGCTCAGGATCTTGCTTCCTACTTCAAGGACAAGATTGATAAGATCAGACTAGAAATGGTATCCTCTTCCTCGACAAGCATTCAGCTCAATTCCTTCCCACTACCCTCTGACACCCTCTCTTCAATTGACCCCACAAATGAAGAAGAGATCTCTACTCTCTTCTTATCTTCCTACTCTACCTCCTGTCCTCTTGATCCTATTCCCTCGCAAATTGGTAGATCCCTGTCTCCTGTACTCATTTTACCTCTAACTAAAATCTGTAATCTCTCACTCTCTACTGGCATTTTTCCATCACTATACAACCATGCAGTGATTGCTCCTATTCTAAAAAAACAAAACTCCGACCACCCAAACTCTCTCAAATTACCGTCCCATCTCAGCTCCCTTGCCCCTCCAAGCTTCTAGAGAGACTTAAATGATATACAAGGTAGTGGGGATGACAGCGCTGCTCTAAAAAATGTGTAAAAGCTGGCAAGGTGGGTCTGAGCAGGATGAATTCCAGAACTTCCCAGTATAAATCAGTAAAGACACAATATAGACCCACGGCGCTAGAATTAACAGCTACAAGATGTAAGTGGAGTGCGCCGTGGGTCCATATTGTGTCTTCTAGAGAGACTTGCCTACACTCGCCTCACACACTTTCTTTCCGCAAACAACCTGTTCGATCCTCTTCAGTCTGGATTTTGTTCTCAACACTCCACAGAGACTGCGCTGACCAAGGTTGTCAATGATCTGATCACTGCTAAAACTGAACGCCATTACTCTCTCCTAATTCTCCTGGATCTCTCGGCTGCATTTGACACCGTTGACCACTCTCTTCTCATACAAACGCTGCAATCACTAGGTCTTCAAGACATTGTTCTATCCTGGTTCTCATCCTACCTCTCTAATCGCTCTTTCACTGTTAATTTCTCTGCAGCCACCTCTGCTCCGCTTCCCCTATCAGTTGGAGTACCACAAGGCTCAGTGCTAGGTCCTCTGCTGTTCTCTATCTATACCGCTTCTCTTGGAAATCTAATAAGTTCCTTTGGCTTTCAGTATCATCTCTATGCGGATGATACCCAAATCTATCTATCCTCTCCTGATCTCTCGACATCTGTGTTGTCCCGTGTAACTGACTGTCTTTCTGCCATATCATCTTAGATGTCCTCTCGCCAACTCAAAATTAATCTTTCTAAAACAGAGTTAATAATATTCCCACCCGCCAACAAGAGCATACCTGACATTTCTATCTCTGTTGATAACATGACCATAAATCCCACGCCACAAGCTCGCTGCCTAGGTGTAATCCTTGATTCACACCTATCCTTTGTTCCCCACATTGAATCTATATCTAAATCATGTTACATACATCTAAAGAACATTTCCAGAATCCGCACATATCTCACGCAAGACACTGCTAAAACCTTAATTCATGCACTTATCATCTCCCGCATTGACTATTGCAATTCCCTCCTAACTGGTCTTCCCAAAAACAGACTCAAACCCCTACAATCTATTTTGCATGCTGCAGCATGACTGATTTTCCTTGCAAATCGCTATTCCTCTGTTGATTCACTCTGTATGTCTCTACACTGGCTGCCCGTCTTCTACCGAATCCAATATAAAATACTTTTACTAACCTACAAGGCCATCAACAAAGCTGCACCAACATACATCTCCTCTCTTGTCTCAAAATATCTCCCAACTCGGCAACTCCGTTCTGCAAAAGATCTGCGTCTTTTATCCACCCTCATTACATCCTCCCATTCCCGGTTACAGGACTTTTTTCGGGCTGCACCCACTCTATGGAACTCTCTCCCTCGCACAATAAGACTCTCCTCTGGTCTACAAACTTTCAAGCGTTCTCTGAAAACCTACCTATTCAGACTCATGATTCATGATTCATGATTTAATTCATGATTCATGATTCATATATAATAATATTCCTCAACCATCCTCTTAACCTCACTACCTTTAGCCTGTTACTGCCTGTTATACAATTTCACACAAGACAACTACCCCCTGACCAACATTGCTGTGTGACAGGATCATTTACCTTATGAGTCACTTTACCTTTGCAGTCTGGCTGGGCCAAGATGCAAAATGTATACTTAACCTCATGTGTCAATCTCCCATTGTCCCATAGATTGTAAGCTTGCGAGCAGGGCCTTCTCACCTCTTTGTCTGTTTTACCCAGTTTGTTTATTAGTTTATTATGTTTGTCCCCAATTGTAAAGCGCTACGGAATATGTTGGCGCTATATAAATAAATGATGATGATGATGATGAAGGGATTAGGATGGTAATTACAGAGAGTACAGTAGAATTTGTTTTCAGAATTTCACCTGGGCATACCTGAAATCTCTGTTCAGAGGCATCTTTGGATACTTGGAAGAGCCACTTAAGTTTTTGTTTTCATAACATTATTCCTCTTTTTCTTGCCTTGTCCTGCTTGTTTCCTGCATCTTTCTTCTATTTATTTTCATCCTCTCTCTTTTTCTTATATCCATTTGTCCCCCCTGATCCTCTCTCGCCAAGTTGCTCCATTCTCTCAATCGCTCTCCACTGTGCTCTGTCCCCCTCCTTGTCTCTCCGATGTATTCCATCCCCCTCCTTGTCTCTCCGCTGTGCTCTGTCCCCCTCCTTGGCTCTCAGCTGTGCTCTTTGCCCCTCTTTGTCTCTCCGCTGTGCTCCGTCCCTCTCCTTGTCTCTCCGTTCTGCTCCGTCCCAATCCTTGTCTCTACACTCTGCTCCGTTCCTCTCCTTGTCTCTCCGTTCTGCTCCGTCCTCCTCCTTGTCTCTACACTGTGCTCCGTCTCTCCACTCTGCTCCGTCCCCCTCCTTGTTTCTACGCTGTGCTCCGTCCCTCTCTTTGTCTCTCCACTGTTCTCTGTGCCCCTCCTTATCTCTCCACTCTACTCGGTCCCCCTCCTTTTCTCTGCGCTATGCTCCGTCCCTCTCCTTGTCTCTCCGCTCTGCTCCACCCCCCTCCTTGTCTGTACACTGTGCTCCATCCCTCTTCTTGTTTCTCCACTGTTCTCTGTCCCTCTTCTTAGGTCCTATTTATGAAGCAATTTAATGTGCCAAAACTACACTTATTCTCTCAATTGCTCTCCGCTTTACTGCGTCCCCCTCCTTGTCTCTCCGCTGTGCTCTGTCCCCCTCCTTGTCTCTCCAATGTATTCCATCCCCCTCCTTGTCTCTCTGCTGTGCTCTTTGCCCCTCCTTGTCTCTCCGCTGTGCTCCGTCCGTCTCATTGTCTCTCCGCTGTGCTCTGTCCCTCTCCTTGTCTCTCCACTGTGCTCCGTCCCTCTCCTTGTTTCTCCACTGTGCTCCGTTCCTCTCCTTGTCTCTCCGCTGTGCTCCATCTCTCTCCTTGTCTCTCCGCACTGCTCCGTCCCCCTCCTTGTCTCTATGCTCTGTTCCGTCCCCCTCCTTGTCTCTACGCTGTGCTCCGTCCCTCTTCTTGTCTCCCCACTGCTCTCTGTCCCTCTCCTTAGGGCCTATTTATGAAGCAATTTAATGTGCCAAAACCACACTTACCGTGAATCCACCGCAATTTGAAGTATACTTGAAATATATGAAGGTTGCATCAAACCAGATATCTTGGATATCTGCTGCTTTGTATTTCTATTTGTTTTCTGTGCAGTCCCCATAAAAAAAGAGTATGGGGACTGCTCCTTAATGCAATTCAACAAGTTCCGAAAAATAGACATTTTCAGAATTTTGTTATGTTAATGTAATGTAATTGAAAACTTTTCTAGCTGTCAGCTCTGCTCCAAAGAGCAAAGCTACACAGCGCATGTGTGGAGGGATCATTTGATCCCTCCCTGTCACGTTAGTCAGCCGTCGGTCAGTGCATTCTTTGTGCTCATGCCCGATATTTCCGGTTTGTGTATGCACACTAGGGGGTAAATGTATCAATGAACGGAATTCTTCAACTCCGGCGAGATCGGCGTCTTCAGCGCTTAAATTTAAAGCGGCGCTGCCTTGTAAAGGGAAGTTTCCCTTTACAAGGCAGCGCCGCTTTAAATTTAAGCGCTGAAGACGCCGATCTCGCCGGAGTTGAAGAATTCGGTCATTGATACATTTACCCCTAGGTGTTAAAGGGAAGCTGCTGTCTTCGGAAGTTTTTTTCAGTTGGTGTAAAGGTAAGTGATGATAAACTTCACAGGGACAGCAGTTTATCGTAACTGCTGTCTTTGCTGAAGTTTTTGATAAATATGAAAGATAGTTCAATTCTTATCAATGCGATAAGGATTGAAAGCTATCTTTTATATTATGCGTTGCTACATAAATATGCCCCCTTGTCTCTCTGCTGTGCTCCGTTCTGTTTCCTGTGTACCACATGTCCCTTGTGTGCCAGAAGGGGTACACACACCCTTTGCAAACACACAGGGGCTTATCATCATCACCATTTATTTATATAGCGCCACTGATTCCGCAGCGCTGTACAGAGAACTCATTCACATCAGTCCATGCACCATTGGAGCTTACAGTCTAAATTCCCTAACATACACACACAGACAGAGATAGAGAGACTGGGGTCAATTTTGATAGCAGCCACTTAACCTACTAGTATGTTTTTGGAGTGTGGGAGGAAACCGGAGTACCCGGAGGAAACCCACGCAAACATGGGGAGAACTAACAAACTCCACACAGATAAGGCCATGGTTGGGAATTGAACTCATGACCAATGCTCTGTGAGGCAGAAGTGCTAACCACTTAGCCACCGTGCTGCCCATATGGCTTATGGCAATATAATGTGTGTGTGATGACACAGGGGGCTTGTGGCAATGTAGTGTGTGTGATGGCATAGGTTCTTTGTGGCAATGTAATGGGTGTAAGTGATGGCACAGGGGGCTTGTGGCAATGTAATGTGTGTGTGATGGCACAAGGGTGCTTTTGGCAATGTAATGTGTGTGATGGCACAGGGGGCTTGTGGAAATGTAGTGTGTGAGGGCACAGGGGGCTTGTGGCAATGAGGTGTGAGTGAGGGCAGGGGGCTTGTGGCAATGTAATGTAATACTATTTAGTATTACCATTTATTAAATAGGAATACTATTAGTATTGTTAGTAAGTAGTACTCTAGTGGGGGCTGTTTGGAGGGAAGGAACCTTTCATTTAATGCTGGGGTGGTTTCGGTCTATTACTGAATTGGCTGAGTTTGGGGATTATGGGCGTGGGAAATGGTTATATTAAACATAAATGTTACTAATTTTTTGCTTGGGCAGTTTAGAGGGAGGGTATTAGGTTTATTTATTAAATGGGAATACTATTACTTTAATGTTGGGGTTGGTTAGAGGTATATAGATCTAGGGCCTGATTCATTAAGGATCTTAACTTGAGAAACTTCTTATTTCAGTCTCCTGGACAAAACCATGTTACAATGCAAGGGGTGCAAATTAGCATTCTGTTTTGTACATAAGTTAAATACTGACTGTTTTTTCATGTAGCACACAAATACTTAATAGCTTATTTGTACACTGAAATTTAAAGTTGATATTTGTGTGTTACATGAAAAAACAGTCAGTATTTAACTTATGTGCAAAACAGAATGCTTATTTGCACCCCTTGAATTGTAACATGGTTTTGTCCAGGAGACTGAAATAAGAAGTTTCTCAAGTTAAGATCCTTAATGAATCAGGCCCCTATTTATTAAATGGGAATACTATTATTTTAATGTTGGGGCTGGAGGAAGACCTAATTATTAATTGTGGGTGCTATTGATTTAACGCAGGGGCTGGTTGGAGTTTTCTAAATGTACCCATTTTTTTCCAAATAGAGCCTCCAACATTCCAGGATTCAGACAATACTAAAGAAACCTGCAGACACAGGTGATGAAAGTGACATGAACAGGTAGGAAAGAGTAGGACAGTCTGCCAAATGGTGACTGTTCTGCCCAATCTAAGGGGCAGGACAAGGCTGTGTACTCTTTATATACACACTGCATTCTTTATATACTACACTATGGTGTATAGCTGTCCTTCATGGGTTTACCACATCCCCTCTAGTGGTTTGGTTACGCCTCTCTAGTGGCTGGCCACACCCCCTCTGGTGGGCCTCTACCATTGTATCCCCGCTGTGGGCCCTTCATGCCCTAGTCCGACACTGAGCACGATTTACAGAAAAAGCGCAGGAAAGAGCAGAAAGGTTTGCGATACAGAAAGCAAGGTTCCTGACCTGTAAGTAAGGCAGCCAAGGACGTTGCCATATTATTGACAACTGTGCAGTGACTCACTTGATCAACAAGGTACCAGCGAAGAAGGATCAGTGCACCCTGTGGCATCGCCCGTGGGGCTGAAACATAATCAAAACGGGGCTAGAAATAGCAGGGTAGGTGACAGCTTGGGATACTCACCATTACTTTTCAATTATAATTAAAGTTCGGGACAACAACAGTCACAGATCAGGGGAGCTTTGGGGTCAACAGAGACAAATGGTTATGTACATATGACAAATTAAGGACAGGGCAATTTTAACCCTTGCACTGGACAGCATCAAACTGGGCACCAGCACCCAGGGAATTTTTAACAGGGTTTTCCCTATTGGCCGCAGACAACTTGTATGCCCAATCAGCAAGCTATGGGTCGCTTCAACTGTATGAAATTTCAACAAAAACACTCAAATGGTACAAACATCCCTTTGGGGCCGTATGGCATGTGTCAGGGCCAATGCAATCAACAAGGGATGGAACCAGTGGTTTGCAGCATTTGGAGGCAGCACCTAGCACGGGAGGTTGGCAAGGGAGGCAGCAATGTATTACAAACATGCGTGTTAACATGTTTGTAAGAACATGTTTTCACTTTCAGGATCCAATGCACCTACAAGCAGGGAGGATGTTCAGCAAGCAGCACTAACTGTTATTGCGAAAAGGGAAGAATCAAATCAGACATGAAGCACAAGCCTGAAAGAAAAGGCCATAAGAACAAACAGCAGGGGGACGGACGGACGGGGGGTGTCGTGGCCTAACCAGCATTCATTGCCGACGCATGTTAATAGAGCTTTCCCCACCTGAAGTTGCCAGAAAATAGAGGAATAGCTTCACCAACATAGTGGGATCCCTGTGGTTCCAATTGTGTTGGTGACACTTAACTACACACGGTGTCCGCTTCTTGCAGAGCTTTTGCGCCAGTGTGGGAAGAGACACAGGCACGAAATATACCATCCTACAATGGCTTGGGTGACCATACAAGAGCTGTCTTCATCTGCGGTCCACAATTAGTGCTGATCCAAGGTTATAAGGTGGGAACTGCTCTTACAATAGCTCCCTGCACTGATGGACACAGAGCGACATCTAGAATCTACATCACCCTCCAACTTTCACAACTAGCAGCTAAACTCTGGAGACCAGAATGATTATACACCTATATACCTCTAATTGTTGCGTCCCAAGAGCTGCTCCAACTTGACTGGACTTGTCTTATTCCTTATAATAGTTGTCATCTGCATGCTAGCAGAGGCTCATACAATCTATTCCAGGTCGGCTGACTACAAAAAAGCTGGACATGTTATTTTAGTGCTCAAATACATGAATCCACCATTACCGTCCCTCACAAAGTATGTAAGCTCCTCCCCTAGGTCAGTGACACTTGTAACTAACTCAAAAATATAAAGATACCGGGTTTTCTGGCCTAGTGCTACCCACTTCACGCTGGCTGGCCACCCACGGGTGCCTTCCTATGCCAGGAAATTCTACCCAGTACCTTGTAGGATTCGTATAGTCACTCAGGCAAATGCAGTTAGAAAAGTAAAACAGTACATTTATTGTCATACAAACAACACTAGAATATTATGTACACACAGTAAATAAATGCCAGGCAGGTTTACCACATCATCTGTCCCTTACCCCACTAGTTTAAGAAATCACGACCCATTGATCTCTCTCAGCTGCATATATAGACTCTAGTAGAGAACAACAACTCAAAACCAGATCTTGCACTCTTCATGAATGAAATCCCAGAATGAACACCCCCTCCCCCCTGGAGTGGCTCCTTATATCTGGGGTCTAATTTCCACAGTCTTTTACCCTCCCTGGGCAAACCGCTGGGTCTATTCTTCTTAACCATTGGTCAGTGCTGGAATGGGGGGTTGGACAGGGGAGTGAAGGTGAGCTTTCCTGCCACAGAACCTCCCCTGTTAGATGGCCTGTCTGGACTAGACTGGTGAGAACAATGGACACTAATTAGTTTTCCAACGCAACATCTTGCATCCAGATGCCTACCCATAATTCCCCTGGCTTCACTTTAAAGTCAATAAACAACCTTACTGCAAGTCATCAATATACAATACACAATATACATATTTACACTGAGCTATAATGTCCCCTTAGCCACATGTAACTAGACAATGCAGTTGTAGTCTGGTGAGCTGGGGAACAAAAGCAAGGGCTATAAAAGGTACTTGCTATAATCCACATTATGTGAGAAACGAGAAACAGAATGGTTAGTGTTATCACACTCGTTTCATCACACTCCCCTAGCCCAGTGACACTTGTGACTAACTCCTTGAGAGCATAAAATACAGATTACATATTAGTAGTACTAATACAAGACTGAGTAGATCCCCAGCAGCAGATTGTCAAATTCACTGCATTATATCACAACTATTTCCATCACAGCTTCTTTTTAATAAATGATAAGGAAGCTTTCTTTTAGCGCCAAAATACATCTTCAGCTGCGATTACAGTGCAACTCAATGTAATAGGAGATCCTACAGTGATGGAATTTCAACTTCCACCATTCACTGTGAAATAAGTATTATTGTTTTTCCTTCCCATATAATAATTCTGCTAACACCATTATTATTTCTTAAAAGAAGTGCCTCCTACCCCCACAACCTGGGTGAGTAGGTTATCACGGTCACAGTTACTCTGCCATTGCTGATAGCTGTCTGTATTACCTGTACAGTTGCTGTGACCTAATCTGACCTAATTTGGATGAGAATTGCCATTAAGTGGTGATATATTACATCTGCTGTGAAAATTCTCACTACATTCTTCCACACTTTGTCTACAGTTGGATACTAAAGCTCTATCACGTTTTGGCCTCATACAAGACTCTGGGGCATTCCTCTTCAACTACTTTATCTCAGCAGAGATGCCCTGCTCTAACTCCAGTCTGGCAGCTGGCATGAGCCACGGTTATAACTTGATTCCAGGTTTCTTTTTCTCTCTGCTATCTTTCCTATGAGGTTTGAGTAATTGTTTTGCACTAACTATGGCTAATACTATGGGGAGTATTCAATTAGGATTTGCGGCCGTGATTACGCGCGGCTGCATGTGTAAAGTACCATTACAGTACAGCAACATCGCGGATATCTGTGCGCACCCCTATCGATGTTGCGATAGCGAGACCCGTTCACCGCCGCAAATGCAAATTGAACATGCCCCTATATGTTTTTCTGGTAGTAAAAGTTTTTCTCAGGCTCATTGTGTATGCTACTATACTTAAAACTAGATATCTTCACTGACACCCATGTTTTGGTTTTGGATCTGGATTAAGTTTGTGTTTTGCTTTTGGCAAAACTGCCCTCGCGTGTTTTGGTTTTGGATCTGCATTTTTTAGAAAAATTGCTAATATATGCTAAAATCACATAATTGTGCTCTTTTTTTTGTTCCTACATTATTATTAACCTGAATAACACTAATTTCCAGTCACTTCCAGTCAATTTGGACCACCTCACAGGTCACAATTTTATTTTCATCCACTTTCAGTCAAAGACTGCAGCAGTTGACTGGATGCTAAACGAAAGAACAATGACAAAAACACACAGCAGCCCATAGCACATCTAGGAAACATTGCCACACAGCAGAAAAAAAGAAAAGTGGTGCAAGATGGAAATGTCCTTGGGCCCTCCCACCCATCCTTATATAAGATATTGAAAAGGACATGTACAGTTTAGCAAACCAATTGCTCCAGCAACAAGGAGTGCCACATTTGTGGCTGAAGTGCTTGGGTTGTTTGGGCCCCCACAAAACAAGCTACCAATAGCTTAGCTGCCTTAACCCCAACTGCTGTCAAGGAACTCTACATTATTAAACCATGTCTGCTCGTGCTGCATCTTTAATCTCCTTCTCCTCTGTGGATACCTCCCTCTCATCCCTGAAGAACTGCCACAGTTATATAGACACAATAATGGATATTACAACTGGAGTGGCATTAGATCTGCTTCAGACAGACTGTGACACAGAACATGAGGGCAGCATGGAATTCATAATGTTGGAATACGCTGCATTGAACAGAGATTTAAACCAATATATAGATGCATTTGAGGAGCTCGCACTTAAGTTAAAATGTGACCCACCGGATGAGATGCCGGATGTAAGAGAGCTTGTACACGAGAGATACACTGCGCTTCAGAATAATAATACAGAGGAGGCCCTGAGACAGGGCGATAAATATGTCCAGTTTAAAGAACAGCTAAGAGACCTGAGAAAACAAATGGGTGTGTCACCGGCCACTGCAGACTAAGCTTTGGAAGATGAAGACGAGGAGATCGCCATCACCCAGAGCACTCCTATAACACAGTTGGAGGTGGTGAACCCAGTGAAAAACAAAGTATGTGGTCATACGTGCGAGAGAGAAGCAATTGAAAGGATGATTGAAAACAAACTTCTGAAGGTTAAATCCATCAGGTGTCCAAAAATTGGCTGCGATCACTCTGACATGATGTTATTCCAGACAATGTACAAAAAAGAGCCTTGACTTTCACAGCAAAAAGCAAGGTCCTCACTGAGCTTCGAATCAGCTGCAGTCCCCTAAAAAATAAAATATAGCTAGGTACTTTTGAAGTAAAGTGCAGATTACAACACTTTGTGCAATACTGATGAAACAGCAGCAAAGTGGAAAGTTTGAGTAATATATATATACACTTCTATTTAGACATCCATGCTTGCAATACTTCTGCAAGCAACTGTTCTTTGTTAATAAAACTGTTGTCTTTATACCGTAATTATAAATAAATAATAATACTCCACCATTCTTTGGATGTTGATAATTAATAGTAGGATCAGGTGGAGTTACGGCAGAGGTGTCACTAATTTTGGTCAATTCTTTTACAATAGACCAGACCAGATGTCAAAATGTTATTCTGAATCATCTGCATCATCAATGGGTGTCTTTGAGTTTTGCAAAGCACACAACAGTATATAGCACATATAGGTAAAATTGACATACAGCGGTAGCTGAAAGGAAAAGTGGTGCAAGAGGGAATTGTCATTGGCCCTCCCACCCATCTTTATGTTGGATCTTAAAAATGACATGCACACTTTAACAAACCAAGCACTTTGACGACAAGGAGTGCTACTTTTGTGGCTGAAGTGATTGGTTTGTTTGGGCCCCCACAAAACAAGCTAACAATGGGTTAAAGCCAACTAAGCTAACAGTGCTGTTAATGAACTCTACTGTGGCAATATGTTGTCATCAGCCTCATCCTCACCCTCATCAGTGTGTACATCATCCTCACACAATATTAATCCAACATTACAGAAGTCTGTTTTTTTTTATGCAATTGCCGGGAAAGGCCTTCCTCAAGAAAATTGTAGTTCATTTTATGAACATCATCTTTTCCACATTTTAAGGAAGTAGCCTCATACGCTGAACGTTGACAAGGTTCCCGACTGTGCTGAAAATTATTTCTACGTACATACTGGAGGGTGGGCAGGTTAGGTAGTGCAAAGCGAGTTGGTACATGGGTCTACAAATTCCCTTTTTTTCCTCCCAGTATGTAAAGGGACTGACTGATGTGTTTTTTTTTTCTATGCTGTCGTTAAAATAATCCTCCACCATCCCTTGGATGTTGATAGTAGGATCAAGTGGAGTTTTGGCAGAGGTGTCACAGTTTTTAGTCAATTCTTTTAGACCAGACCAGATGTCAAAATGTTGTGCTGACTGATCTGCATTATCCCTGGGTCTCTTGGGAAAGCTAAGTTTTTTCCAGAAGCAGGTGAGTGAGAAACTGAAGGAGAAGACGCCGTCCTGTCATGTAACACTTGAGCTGTCATCTTGCTCATTAGGAGGTCCTTGTATCTCTTGAGATCTGGGTCAGTTGGAAACAAAGAGAAGACATAGCTCTTAAACCTAGGATCAAGCACAGTCGCCAAAATGTAGTGAACCAATTTCAAGATTTTGATAACTGGCGAAGCGAATAAAGTACTTGATCTACAAGTCCAACATAATTAGAGTAGTTGCTCTGTTTCAGGTCCTCCTTCAGTTTCTCAAGCTGCTTTCCAAAAGTCTAGTTAAGGGCATAACTTGGCTCAAGCGACCAGTGTCTGAACTCACTTCACAGATGACTACTTCAAATGGTTTCAGCACCTTGCACAACACGGAAAGTAGTCTCCACAGCGCTTGAGTAAAAATCTTTCCGAGTACACACTGGAGGTTGAGTAGCTTAGGCAGTGCAAAGCGAGTTGATACATGGGACTCCAAATTCCCTTTTTTTCCTCCCAGTATGTAAAAGGACTGTCTGATGTGTCTATTTCTATACTGTTGCGAAAATAGTCCTCCACCATCCTTTGGATAACTCCACCCGATAGTAGGATCAGGTGGAGTTACTTTTTTTTGTCAATTCTTTTAGACCAGACCAGATGTCAAAATTTGGTGCAGAGTCATCTGCATCATCCCTGGGTGTCTTGGGAAAGCAAAGTTTTTTCCGAGCAGCAGTTGAGTGAGAAACTGAAGGAGGAGACGTCGTCCTGTCACGTAACACTTGAGCTGTCATCTTGCTCACCAGGAGCTCCTTGCATCTCTTCAGATTTGGGTCAGTTGGAAAGAGAGCAGACATAGCTCTTAGAATGAAGATCAAGCACAGTCGCTAAAATGTAGTGATCCAATTTCAAGATTTTGTTAACTCTTAGATCCTGGCAAAGCGAATAAAGTACTTGATCTACAAGTCCGACATACTTAGCGTAATTGCTTTGTTTAATCTCCTCCTTCAGTTTCTCAAGCTGCTTTTCCAAAAGTGTAATTAAGGGAATCACTTGACTCAAGCTAGCAGTGTCTGAACTCACTTCACAGGTGGCTACTTCGAATGGTTTGCACAACACAGAAAGTATTCTTCACTGTGCTTGATTAAAATACATTCCCCCTCCTTTCCCAATGTCATGACTTGTGAAATAAGCGTGGATGACTTTTTACTGTTCCTCCATCCTCAGAAGCATATACAGGATGGAATTCCAACTTCTTACCATCGCTTGCTTCAGTTGGTGGCAGGGCAATCTCCTACATGCTGTTGCCTAATGCCAGAAATGTCCAGATATTTTACGGGACACAGACAGCCTCTCTTGCATGTCCCTGTCATTTTTCAAAAAGCTCTGCACCACCAAATTAATGTGTGAGCAAAACAGGGAATGTGATGGAATTCACCCAGCTGTAATGTTTTCACAATATTGTTGGCGTTATCAGAAATGACATATCCTGAGGAGAGTCCAAGAGGGATAAGCCATGTTGCAATGACAGCCCTTAGTTTTTGTAACAGATTGTCAGCTGTATATCTCTTAGTGAAGCCAGTGATACAGAGTAGCCTGCCACTGAATAATGTGACATAGTTGGGCATATGCTGCTGCTGTTCCTGCAGGTGAAGGCAAATCACCAACCCAGTGGGCTGTCACAGCCATATATGGCCAGAGTCATTAAGGAAAGTAAGGCAAAAAGAGGAGTAGATGTTTTCCGGGACAAACCATGCTACAATGCAAGGGGTGCAAATGAGTTTATTATTTTGCACATAAGTTAAATACTGGCTGTTTTTTCATCTAGCACACAAATACTTGATAGCTTCATTTTTACACTGAAATTTAAAGTTGATCTAGGACATGTTCTTCCCCAACTATAAATCTGTCCCCACATTTTAAATTTACCTCACCTTTCAATGCAACATGGTTTTGCCCAGGTACAAAGTTACTCCTTTTTTATGTTTTGCTCTCCTTAATGACTCAGACCCATATCCTTTAGTTTGCCAAGTTCCGCTTGTCCACATAACTGTGGTGAAGTGTACAGTGGGTAGAATGGCATTTTGTCGCCCAATAATTACATTTTTATGAACCTTTTGAACAGGTGAGCAATAGCTTTTCTAGTAAAATGGTGTCATGATGGAATTTGGTGATGGGGACACAAGACCTCAATTAACTGTCTAAAATCAGCTGAATTAATAGTGGATATTGGATGCAGATCTAATATTAGCATAGTCGCTATGGCACCTGTGATCCGCTTTGCGACTGGGTGACAGCATTCATACTTGCTTCCTCTTGCAAAGGATTGTTTAACAGTCAATTGTTGTGAACTACTAGTAGCCTTCTTCTTGGTATGCTTCTGGGATGAAGATCCACCACCAGCAGCAGCAGCCACAGCAGGACTAACGCTCAAGAATTCTTCTGAGGAATCCTGGATAGGGTAGTCACTTAGCCTTAGCAACTTGGATGCAGGATTAACGCCGATCACTATTGAGGATATTGATGAGAACGATGTTGTGGGTGTAGATTGCAGGTGCCGGGATCTAGCTGAGAGAAGGGAACTAGCTGATGCTGGACTGCTTGTTATTATTTTTTTAGCATAAGTTTCTAATTCTCCCAACAGCTTGCCATGATCTTGCTTCAAAAGGCATACCATGGATGAGGTGCCTAGATGGTTAAGGTCCCTACTTCTACTGATTGTGGCTTTAGAAACGCTACAAATGGCTTGACAACTGTTGTCAGGATTTGGGTAAAAATAATTCCACATATAAGAGGTGGATTTTTTTGGTTTTATGCCCAGGTATGACAATGGCCTTCTTCTTATAACTGGCATGAACTGCTTCCACTGGTGTAGGACTTACACAAACAAGATCATCCTCATCAACATTCTCATTAGCATCGTCGTCAGCTAAACAAATATCCCCCTCATTCTGTTGCAATTCCAAAGTGGCATCCTCAATTTGTGTATCACCAGCTACACTCAGCTCAATGCTGAAAGGAGGCATCTTTATAAGTACAGTATCAGATAGGTCAGGCTTACACATAGCACTCAGTGTCTTACATAGCTGTTTTCAAAATTACTGATTCTAATACATTGGGTTGCCATTGACGTGGAAAAACTGACTATATGTAAGACCATAGTAATCAGTTGTAAACACTGTAATACACTGTAATTCTACAAAGTATTACAGAGCTGTTTTTAAGCTTATTGATACTAATTCATTGGTCTGCCTTTGAAATAGGAGGGCTGGCTATTTATATGGCAATAATAATAATTGTACCTACTGGTACTCCCTACCATTGTGCAGTGTATTACATAGCTGTTTTCAAGCTTAGTGATACTAATTCCTTGGTTTGCCATTGAAGTGGGAGACCTGTCTCTGTGAATGGCTATAGTTACCAGATGTACCTACTATTGTAAAGAAATCTCCTTTAAATATCGCATTGAAATTAGAATTTACAGATTCCATGTAAAACAAACTGATTGATTCTTCATAATCCGAGAATAGTTGCAGACTTATTTTTTTTTACAAAGAAAATATTTGAATGGAAACAGTGTCTCGCTGGGTTATAGGAACAGGACAGATCCTGTTAACAATTTTTGTAGGCTGTCGATGTTGTAAACCCTGGGGATAATATTTAGGACCCATTGATCCTGAGTGATGAGCATCCAGACCTCCGCAAAGTTTCAAATCCTGCCACCCACAGAGGTAGGAGATACTAGAGGTTCGATCTAAAATGAGTCATTGTGATGTGTGCTGCCCTGGAAGAGATGTTACCATAAAGTCTGGAATATTTCCCAGGTTGATAATTAGGTGCCTCCTTGAATTGTTGACTAGAGGAAAGGAAAGGGAAACATATTATTCTTCTGTCCTGTGGTAAGTGATTGGACTAACCTTCTGTTAGTGTCTGAATATAATAATAGAATTATATTATATAGTTATAGAAATAAGCTTTTGACTAAAAAGGAAAAAGCCTTGAAAAGGAAATATGGCTAGATGATCTTTTCATTATACATCTGCTGCCCATGGATGCAGTCAAAGAGCCCTTCTTGCTACCACAGCTGAAGCCATATTACTAGAAGAGAAACTAAATAGTATCCAAAGATGCTTCACAAATCAATACCTTCTTACATAACTTCACTGGCCCACTATCTAAGTGTTCTTGGGGCTGAAACTAGACAGTCTCAGGCTCGGTTCCTCGGGAACCGAACAAACCCGAACTTAGGGGATCCGAGTACCGAGCCGAGTCGGCTCAGTACTTCCGTGCTTATTCGTAATTGAAAACGAGGCAAAACGTCATTGTGACGACGTCGGATCTCGCAAGTTTTGGAATCTATAAATACCGCCCTCCACATCGATCTAGCGCCATTTGAGAGGGACACAGAAGGGGTAGCATAGAGTGTAGAGCAGTTGGGCAGGCAAAGTTATAGAATTGAAAGAGGAGGGTGGTAGCAGTGTTAAACAAAGTAATCAGTGACATTCAGGAGAGCTCCATAGCTCCAGTGTTAAATCTCATTGCAGAAAAATACAAATACTAGTGCTGGCAGGGTTGGTGTAATTCTGCAGCCTAATTCTACTGTGTTATATAGGTAACACAAAAAGGAGAGCTGCGTTGCTCTATTGCTAATTGTCATTGCTGAAATACAAATAGTAGTTCTTGCAGGCTTTTCTTCTGAATTTGCACCAAAAAGTGTATGGTGTTATATACACCCAAAGACAAGAGCTCCATTGCTAATTGTAATTGCTGAAATACAAAAACTAGTGCTTGCAGGCTTTTCTTTTGAAATTGCACCAAAAAGTGTACGGTGTTATATACACTCAAAGACAAGAGTTCCATTGCTCCATTGCTAATTGTCATTGCTGAAATACCAATACTAGTCATTGCAGGCTTATCTTCTGAATTTGCACCAAAAGGTGTATGGTTTTATATACACCCAAATACAAGAGCTCCATTGCTCCATTGCTAATTGTGATTGCTGAAATACAAATACTAGTCCTTGCAGGCTTTTCTTCTGAATTTGCTCTAAAAAGTGTACAGTGTTATATACACTCAAAGAAAAGAACTCCTTGGCTAATTGTCATTGCTGAAATACAAATACTAGTCCTTGCAGGCTTTTCTTCTGAATTTGCACCAAAAAGTGTACAGTGTTATCAAAATGGATTCACAGCAGTACACAGAAGAGCAGGAGCACCAAGCAGCTGCTGATTTTTTATTTAGAAAAACTTGCAACAAAATACATAACACAACAATCTTACAATAACCAAGCCCCTCTCATATCCCAATAAAAAAGTCCATGCTCATAATAAATAAAGTCCATAAAAATAGAAAACTCCATAGGCCTTCATGGCTAAGGTAAACTGGTTATATGCACCATAATAAATCACAACTTTAATGTTAAAGCAAACTTTAACTGTACCAAAACTAAAAACAAGCACAGTGGAACTAAATAGGATGACTAGACATATGCAAGCACTTACTAAAAAAAAGGAACCAATCAAAATCTACTGGGAGGTGAAGAAATAGAAAGCCAACAGATGGAGAGGCCCCAGATTTATGCCACACACTAAGGGGGTTTCAAGCCATGCCAAAGCCTGGCCCATCTCGCAGCATCCATCCATTGCCTCTCCATATCCTTTATCTTCCAATCCTTGTGAAGAATATCTCCCACCACCTCTTTGCAAGGGAGGACTTTCTTGCGGATTGTCCCTAAACACTGTGCATTTCACGTGTAATAGCTAACCACTAAGGTAACTAAAAACAGAGTGACTAAATGAAAAGCCCTAAACCTCTTGAGTGCCCCGTAAACCCACTCAGGGTAACTAAGCCCCGAAAGACTAGGGGTGCTCAAGACACACAAGACCCTATCATAAACCCCTATGTTAAAAGAACACCTCAACAAGAAATGATCCATTGTCTCCTCCTCCTCTGGACACTCCTCCCGTGGGCAGGCACGATCATCGGCATTCCTTACCTTGAGGTTTCCTCTAACATAGAGTCTTCCATGGAAGTTGAGCCAGGCAATGTGATCAGAGCTATGCCATCTGAGAAAACACTGCCCGGGCAGTCCCTCAGTGACAGAGGCTCCCAGAAGTGAGACCGCAAGACTCTCCAACTCCCTTCTTGAGGAGCTTTTGACCTCTCCCACCTCCAGTTGCAAATTCCTTGTCACCTTCAAACCCAGTTTCACGTAGGCCGGGAGGTAACCATGTGGAACTCGAAAACTCTTTACCGCTCCTCCCCCAGGAATTTAGGAAGGGATGCACCCAGGCGCGAAAGCCCTCTACCCATCGAGGGAGAGTCTCCAAGATGAGACTGTGCAGATGTAATTTAAGAAAGGTGATCATAAAGAAGAGCACTGGGTTTACCATACCCAGGCCCCCCTCCCCCCTCGATCTGTAGGTTACGCTACGCTTAACAAGGTTCAGCCTGTTCCCCCAAAGCATCTGGAAGAACACTGCATTCACCCTGGCCCATAAAGATTCTGGCAAAAAGGTATACATAGCTGACATACAAAAAGACTGGAATCAGGTAAGTCTTGATCAAGTTCACCCTTTCCCTAAGAGACAAATACCATCCTTTCCAGTGTACCACTTTAGTGGAAACTGCTCCCAGCCTAATTTCCCAATTTCGCTTGGCATAATCACCAGGGCCAAATCGGATACCAAGAATTTTAATCTCCTCGCTCGCCTGGGAAAGGCTGTCCGGAAGGTTGAAATGCTGACTCTCCTCCCCCATTCAGAAAGCTTCACACTTATCCTGATTGATTCTGGACCCTGAGACCTCAGAATATGTATAGATATCAACCGTCACGTCTTTCACATCAGAAATCAAGATTGCGACATAATCTGTGTAAGCCACCACTTTCAACGGCTTCCCTGGACTCAGTTGCACCCTCTCACTGTGTCGCCTTCCACCCTGATGAAGGGATCGATTGCAAACACGTACAAGAGGGGGCTCAGGGGACATCCCTGTCTGACTCCCGAACTCACCAAGAAAGTAGGACCTACCCAACCATTCACAAGCGGGAAGCTCTCGGCTTGCCTGTAGATCAATCTAATCCAATTGACCACCCGCTCTGGGAGCCCATACCTGTCAAGTAGACACCGCAGGCATTTTGCAGACCAAAAATGTTACAGAGCCTACAAGTGGTGCACAGCTACTGTTACGAGTCAAAGCCAAGCAGTAAGATAAGATAACAGTAAGGCATTAGAGGAAAATATATGTTCAGATTCAGAAATAACACCAATCCCTGAGGAGAGTCTATCCACGAGTGCTATGTGTAATCGTGACCATTCTGATAGAGTACCCATAAAGAAGGCCCCTTTCAGCATTTCTGCAGATGTGTGCATGAACAGCCCAAGTGTAGCCAGTGATACACAAATTGAGGATGCCACTTTGGAATTGCAGCAGTATGAGGGGGATATTTGTGTAGCCAAGAGGGCGCTAATGAGTATGTTGATGAGGATGATGTTGTTTGTTTAAGTCCTGCACCGGTGTAAGCAGTTCTGTCACGTGATAAGAAGAAGGCCATTGTCAAGCCTGGACATAAGACCAAAAAATCCACTTCTTATGTGTGGAATTATTGTTACCCAAATCCTGAGAACAGTTGTCTAGCCCTTTGTAGTGTATGTAAAGCTACAGTCAGTCGAGGGAGGGACCTTAACCATCTAGGAACCTTATCCATGTTACGCCATTTGACGCGAGTTTATGTCAAGGTGTTGGGAAAATCAGAAAGTTATGCTAAAAAAATAACAACAAGCAGTCCATCATCAGCTAGGACCCTTCTGTCACCTACATCCCGATGCCTGCAATCTACACCCACAACACCGTCCTCGTCAATATACTCAGTAGCAATCGGAGTTAGTCCTGCATCCAAGTTGCTAAGGCTAGATGACTCCTCCACTATCCTGGATTCTTAAGAAGAATTCTTGCACGTTAGTCCCACCGCTGCTGCTGCTGAGGGTGAATCTTCATCCCAGAAGCAGACCAAGAAGAAGACTATTAGTAGTTTACAACAATTGACTGTTAAACAATCCTTTGCAACAGAAAGCAAGTATGAAAGCTGTCACCCAGTCGCAAAGCGGATCACAGATGCCATGGCGACTCTGCTAGTATTAGATCTGCGTCCAATATCCACTGGTTTTAGACAGCTACTTGAGGTCTTGTGTCCCCGTTACCAAATTCCTTCAAGACACCATTTCAGTAGAAAAGCTATACCTCACCTCTACCAGAAGGTTTGTAAAAATTTTATTTTTGGGCTGCAAAATGCCATTATACCCACTGTACACTTAACCACAGATATGTGGACAAGCGGAACTGGGCAAGCTAAATATTATATGACTGTGACAGACGGTGATGAATTTTGAGGGTTGGTGATTCGTCTTCACCAGCAGGAACAGCAGCAGCATGTACTCAAGTACGACAGATTTGTAAGAGGCAGGCTACTCTGTGTATCACCGGCTTCACAAAGAGGCAAATAGCTGACAATCTGTTACAAAAACTAAGGAATGTCATTGCAATATGGCTTATCCCACTTGGACTCTTCTCAGGATATGTCATTTCTGATAACGCCACCAATATTGTCAGAGCATTACAGCTGGGTGAATTCCATCACATTCCCTGTTTTGCTCACACAATAAACTTGGTGGTGCAGAGCTTTTTAAAAAATGACAGGTACGTGCAGGAGATGCTGTCTGTGGCCTGTAAAATATCTGGACATTTCTGGCATTCGGCAATAGCGTGTAGGAGATTGCAGCAGCTGCAAGAGCAATTTAATTTGCCCTGCCACCAATTTAAGTAAGAGGTGGTGACAAGGTGCAATTCCACTCTGCATATGCTTCTACAGATGGATGAACAGCGAAAAGCCATCCACGCTTACTCCACAAGTCATGACATTGGGAAAGGAGGGGGGATGTATTTTAGTCAAGCGTAGTGGAGAATACTTTCTGTGTTGTGCAAGGTGCTGAAACCATTCGAAGTAGCCACCTGTGAAGTGAGTTCAGACACTGCTAGCTTGAGTCAAGTGATTCCCTTAATTAGACTTTTGGAAAAGCAGCTTGAGAAACTGAAGGAGGAGATTAAACAAAGCAATTACACTAAGTATGTCGGACTTGTAGATCAAGTACTTTATTCACTTCGCCAGGATCTAAGAGTTAACAAAATCTTGAAATCGGATCACTACATTTTAGCGACTGTGCTTGATCTTCAGTTTAAGAGCTATGTCTGCTCTGTTTCCAACTGACCCAAATCTGAAGAGATGCAAGGAGCTCCTGGTGAGCAAGATGACAGCTCAAGTGTTACGTGACAGGACGACGTCTCCTCCTTCAGTTTCTCACTCAACTGCTGCTCGGAAAAAACTTCGCTTTCCCAATACACCCAGGGATAATGCAGATGACTCTGCCCCAAATTTTGACATCTGGTCTGGTCTAAAAGAATTGACAAAAAAAAAGTAACTCCACCTGATCCTACTATCAGCATCCAAAGGATGGTGGAGGACTATTTTCACGACAGTATAGAAATAGACACATCAGACAGTCCCTTTACATACTGGGAGGAAAAAAAGGGCATTTGGAGTCCCATGTACCAACTCGCTTTGCACTGCCTAAGCTACTCAACCTCCAGTGTGTACTCGGAAAGATTTTTCAGCCCAGCCGGAAACCTTGTCAGCAATCGGCGCAGGAGGCTACTTCCTCAAAATGTGGAAAAGATCATGTTCACGATTACTTCAAAATACTAAGACTTGTGTAACGGTGGATTCCAGCGGTGATGAATTATTAATGTGTGAGGATGATGTACACACTGATGAGGGTGAGGATGAGGCTGAGGATGATGACAACAACATCTTGCCACAGTAGAGTTACTTAACAGCACTGTTACCTTACGTGGCTTAAGGCCATTGTTACCTTATTTTGTGGGGGGCCCAAACAAACCAAGCACTTCAGCCACAAGGAGTGGCACTTTTGTGGCTGAAGTGCTTGGTTTGTTAAAGTGTGCGTGTCCTTTTTAAGATTTAACATAAGGGTGGGTGGGATGGCCCTAGGACAATTCTATCTTGCACAACTTTTCTTTTCTGACACTGCTGTATGCCAATGTGTCCTAGATGTGCTAGGAACTGCCGTGTGTTTGAGTCATTGCTCTGTCGCTTAGCATTAAGCCAGGTCGTTGCAGTATTTTTCCGAAAGTGTATGAAAATAATATTGTGACCTGTGAGGTGGTCAAATTTGACTGCAATTGACTTGAAATTATTGTTATTGAGGTTAATAATAATGTAGGATCAAAAAAAGTAATTATGCGATTTTAGCATATTTTGGCAACTTTTCTAAAAAATACAGATCCAAAACCAAAACCAAAACACACGTGGGTGGTTTTGCCAAAACCTAAACACGAAGCTAAGCCATCATACGAGAATTAAGTATAATACTGGAAGAAAAATTTAGGTTTTTGAAGCATCTTTCCATATTCTTGTCCATGAGATCTTGCAACGGACCCCCATCTTCTAATTGAATAGAGGTTTTAGTTGAAATGCTTGCTATTTCAGAATCTATTTTACACACACCATATTGGCATTCTCATCCTGAAAAGGATACAAATGGTCAAGTATCTACATATTAGGTTAGTCTTTATCTAATAGTTGCATTCCTTATTAATAATAATTTTAAGAACATGGGGCCTGAATCATTAAGACATGTATTTGCCAATCTTAAGCGTATCGTACACAAAATCACTTCCAGAACTGGGACATACGGACGCGAATGCAGCCCTGGCCACTGTGTATGCGGCTGCAATGTACACTTTCTTCAGCCTACGATTTTGGGGAGAGAATATGGCGAAAAAGGGTCATTTTTTTGTATTTCCATTTATAATCATAAATTACTATATTATTGACAGGTAACATTAAATGCTTAATATATTTTTTTCTTTGCATTCTTTAGAGATTTTATATTCCACATAGGCATTGTAGGTATCCTGCAATGGAGACAAATTAAATCAATTGTACAAAGACATTGGCCTATACTGATGTCAGACCAACAATTGGCCAAGTCATTGGATGAGAGGGTCAATTTTAGCTGGAGGCGCGCACCTAACCTACGGGACAAATTGGTACAAAGTCATTATAACCCAAGAAAACAAATATTGACTGTAAAAGGCTCACATAAATGTGGATCATGCAAAGCATGTTCAGTGATGGTTAAAACTACTGAAATACACGATAGATATGGGCAAAAACATATTATTAATAACTTTATTAATTGTAACACCAAAGGAGTTATTTATGTTTTGAAATGTACCTGCAATAAGATCTACGTAGGTATGACTAGTCGACCTTTAAAACAACGAGTTCTTGAACATGTAGGAAGTATTAGAAACGCTGCTATGGATAAACAACGCTTTAAACCACTTACCTCTGTAGCACGCCATTTCCTACAAATACATGAGTAATACAATTTCACTCTGATACATTATTGTGTAAGCACTTTATATTTGTTTGTGTTCACATTGAATTTGTTCAGACCAAATCTTTGGTATCTGACATACATGACATCATTGGTACCAATGTTATCACTTGATATTATTACTACATTGACATTTCCACGTGTCACTTCACAGGAATTTTAAATAAATTTTTTCCTTAATCATAAATAATATGATATGGTCACCTTGTATAATCCATGAAGAAAACATGGTCTTAGCACATTAATTTTTACATAATAATTTTTTCATTTTTTATTTATAACACCAATATTTTTTTCACTTTTCTAATTTTATTTTTACTTTTCTTATTATTATTACATATTTTTTTTTTTATATAAGCAATACAGTGCACTAATTCAGAGTGATCTTGTCAGTGCATTAATCCACAATAATTTTGATAATAATATCCAAGACAATTAGGCTATAAACCGTATATACTTACCTAGATGATATACTCGTTTTTATCCACTTATCTACCCATTTAACTTGTGAGTGGAGATGTTTACTATGGAACAAACATGACACACCTCCTTATTGGTCCTTGTGACTGTCAATCATAAATGTAAGTAAACTGTTAGCCGCTATGAGTTTATAAACCTCCAACCCGCAACAAACAGGTAATTCCCATGACTAAGCCGATAGGGCGAAACGTACGTCGGGTCACGTGTGACGCGTGACGTCACACACCCGGAAGTGTGAAGCCGGTTAGCGGAGCCAGCCGCGATCGTGCCACACTCTGTTTAATCTTGCAGTTTATTTAGACTGCTGCAATGCGCCTTGTTTAGGGTTTATATTAGTATAATACTATTCTACCATAGGAGGGTGACTAGAAGGATTAGTCCTTATGGTCCTTCAATACCGCTAGTCTCGCTATCAGCATGACTATAGGCAGAGCCGATCCATTTTATAATACAGCAGATATGTTTTAGAGGAGAATCCTCTGTGGTCACAATAATAATAACCCCTCTCTTTCACATATTATATGAGAGGATATTATATATTTATATATCAATTTGAGCTACCAATCTCAATCGTTGGGACTATATGTATAGATCCCTAATTTTCTAAGAATCTACATTAGTCAGGTTACCCTGACTTTTGGAACTATATACATACAGACCTAAGTTTCCCTCAATATCTGTGTTAGACTATAACACCCTAGCGGCTTTAATAATTATAACCCTTAGAAGTGCATTTCTATTAGAACTACTGTTACTTAATTCAGAGTGGACACATTTGCTGGCTATATGTGAAACACAATGTATCAATGAATGTATGAAATTTAATCTTAATAAACTGTGCTATTTTGAACCTAACTGATACAATGTTTATACTTATGGGTATTTTCCCCAGTCAATTATAAGTGTCACAACTTTGTGACCACCGGCTTCCCGGAAGGGTATTTTTAACTATCTTTATCACTTGTCTTTATTTTTCATCACCTCTTTATTTTAACAAATTCGCCTAGTCTGATATCCAATATTTGTCTAATTTTTAATAATAATCATTAATAAAGTTGATTTTATAAAACCCTTAGGGACAGGAGTGCCCCACACACTACTTTTTTCAGTTGATATTAAAGCATAAAGAGGATAGGAAGAATTGTGTATTGGAAGGCACTCAGCGATCTTCTTGTTAAAAATAAAAAACTTTTACTTTATTGATATACTTTAAAATATTAATATATACCTCCTAATTGAATAGCGAAATATTTAAGTGACTAAAGTGAATTAAAATAGCAAATTAAAATTGCTATGCCCTGCTACTTGTTATCAATATATATAAAGATAATCAGTATATAATAATCACTCCTATTATAATTATATTAAACTACCTAAGATACCATTGCAACTGGAAATGTATGCTGTGTGTACTATGGTCACCTTGATTGGAACCACTGGTCATGTGATTATAGTTGACACAATTTATAAGGTAAGTTCAGTAACTATTTAAGAAGATTACAGGGACAAAGGATTACTAGATTATACAACCTAATGAATACTAGTCAGAGTTCCTTTTAGCCCCAGTAATACTACTTAATATTATATAATAATACTCAACTTGGTGTGAGCTTATATAAACATGAATGTTTATTGATGTGATCATATATAGGGCATACTTATATAATAAAGCGCTCCTTACAGTCAAATAATCATCAGAGGTCTGAGTCAACATATAAGCTCATTACCTTATAAATTGTGTCAACTATAATCACATGACCAGTGGTTCCAATCAAGGTGACCATAGTACACACAGCATACATTTCCAGTTGCAATGGTATCTTAGGTAGTTTAATATAATTATAATAGGAGTGATTATTATATACTGATTATCTTTATAAATATTGATAACAAGTAGCAGGGCATAGCAATTTTAATTTGCTATTTTAATTCACTTTAGTCACTTAAATATTTCGCTATTCAATTAGGAGGTATATATTAATATTTTAAAGTATATCAATAAAGTAAAAGTTTTTTATTTTTAACAAGAAGATCGCTGAGTGCCTTCCAATACACAATTCTTCCTATCCTCTTTATGCTTCAATATTAGCTATTTGTGTAATAGTGCACCACCCAGTAAATTATTCCAACCTTTATTATTATATTTTGATACTGGAATAGCGATACCTAGTGCAGTGGTACCCTCTTTTTTCAGTTGATGTCTACCATCAATTGATTCCCTTTATGTTCTAGATTCGTCTAGTTTAGGAAGCACCCCCTCATATAATATAATATATGATATCTATTGAGGTTTGTCCTTGCTTTAGAGCGGATTGACAATCTTTTTCTTATCCTGCAGTGCTGGGTAGAGCAGAGTAAAACTACACCGTAGTCAACACCACACATATCTTTAGATCTGTTCCTTGTTGACTGCGGGAGTATAGTCGACTTTATAACAAACACACGATGCGCTCAATATGCGTGCCTAATGACTCAGCCCACGGTGTATATGAGAAACACTGCTCTTTTTCTGATGATCCTGCAAAAGGGCATCTTGAAGACAAACAGGAGCTGAAATCATCAATTCTCATAGATTTATTAATATCCTTAGCATTATATTCACAATACCTAGGTTAAACAACCCGGGTGTTAGGATATTGGGATTGTCTGTTTAGCTCTGGTGAGCTTGAGTCTTTCACTGTGTCTATTGACATTACCTCTTCAGCCTTAGTTAATATGATACCTGTCTCATTAAATTAAGGTGTGTTTCTCTCCTGACCGATTGGATCGTTGGAGTTTAATAGTACCTCCTGTTCTATTCAACTTTGTCAGTGATAGAGTTTCACTGGAGACTCTGGACTTCTGTGCAGTGTTCTCTCTGGGATTCTTCAGTTTTCTGATTACAACTTCAAATCTGGCTCTATTACCCTGGCTAACAGCATTGAACTCCAATTCAGCATTCCGGCATCCTGCTTACCGTGACCTCTCTCTGTGAGTACAGCATTTTGAACATTAGTGAACTACTCTCAGTCCCCTGACATCGCCGTGATATCAGCGATGCTGCAGTGATAGAAGCCAGGAGACAGGTGACATTTGTATGTCTCCCGGCATTCATCTGTGATCATGTCCTGTGGCATGCTCCGCTTCTACATGTTCCTGGGGGGCTGGATGCGCTTGACCAAATAGCAGGTAGCCGTTGTACCCCCTTGGACATGTGCCCTGGACAGTCACACATCCCGTACTGTCCTCGTAATGGCCCTGCCACAGTGTTTAACAGCAGCATGGGTATCAGGAACTGTTTAGAGAAATGTAAAAAGAAAATGTAAAAAGTTTTGAGTTCTGGTAAACTATAGTAGTAATGTTTGTGGTTCACAATCATGAAATGTGTAATGGCATGTCAAGTCACAAGATGGCAGTGTTTGCCTGTGAATATTTAAAACCAGGCTATGACCTTGTAGATAGAGGGCCTCATTTAGAGTTAGGAGCAAAGCGAAATAAGGAGCAAATTTGCACTACATGGGGAAGGGAATTTAAAATGTGCTGAGTTAGGAGTGGGCCTCTCCTAGTTCAACTCTAAATTTCACTGTAGAATAGAGCAGCCCATTATTTGTTTGCTACATGCAAAAGCAGCAGTATGTTCCCAAGCAAAAAAATAAATGTTTTATTTTACTTCCTGCATTACAATATGGTTTGCCCAAGAGCAAATTTGCATGTTTTTTTTTACTTTGCTCCTAACTCTAAATGAGGCCTAGACATATATTGAAAACAGGTCTTTAATGCATGTCTTTAGAGCCTAGTAAACATGCTTTAATGCTGATAGTCCAAAAAAATAATGTAAGCGAGTTGACCTGTACACAGACACACTTCTGACAAGTGTTCTCTTCACTTTCCAACAATTTTAATTTTGCTTCCAGCTTTCATAAGCATTGTTGCTCTGCCAATACACCTTGTCTTCGTTCTCATCAGCATAAACAGAAATGATGTCCCATTCCCAGAGCCGGGTTAACCGAATGATCCAGGGGCCTCGGGCAGCTCGGGGGCTCTAACAAATATTTTTATGTAATACTGCTGGCGATCAGGTTGGGCGGCCTCCCATTCATTCTAGGCAGGCTTAGCTAACAGCAAATATGATGCTGTTAGCTGCCCTGTTGTCAGTGCGGCCGCGATGCATATCGGGCTACTAGAGAGAAGGTCTTGTGAGACTATGACTTATAGTCACACGAGATCTTCTCACTAAGCAGCGCGCTGCCCACCGCACCTGCACGGACAGCAGGACAAGAAGAAGAGGAGCGTGCAGGCTGCCGCGAGAGTAGAGAACCAGGTAAGTACTGTGTGTGTATATATATATATATATATATATATATATATATATATATATAATGTATATCAGGGGGAAGGGGGTTCTTTTGCCTTATTCCGGCCCTGCCCATTCCTAGGAGGAAGTATGCCTAAAAACCAAAGGATATGCATGGCACCCCAGTAGCTATATTAAAATAAATACAGGATAATTAGAGCAATGGGAAGTACACAAACTACGATTAAGCTCAACTTGTGGGATATTCAATTGTTATCAATATTAATAAATGTTGATTTCATTTGACTTATGAGCCTTATTAAAAAAACAATAGCAGTTTCCCTGCAGTATTGAAGGGATGCAGGTAATTCCCTTCAAACCCATAGCTTGTTAAAGGATGACATGCAGGTATGAATAGATTAATTGGAACTAATGATATACTGAAAGACCATGATACTAAAGGAGAATATATAAGATGTTTTTCTTCCCATAATGCTGTTTTTCAGTACCCAGATTATTGCATAAACTTCATGAATGTATCAATCAAACTATGGGGCAGTTAGAGTCAACCTATCTAAAAGCAGTCAGAATTTTTTGGAACTAGAAACCAAATCCTGCAGCGCTTCACAGATTATTTACCATTCACTCCAGCCTATCTCATTGGAGTTTATTAGGTTTGTCTATGCCTACCCTACAAAAAACAACACAAGGGTCCATTAAACTTATCAATCAATTAACCTATCAATATGTTTTGGACTGTGGGAGGAAACCCACGCTAACATGGATAGAACAGACAACTCCGCACAGATAGGGCCCTAGTTGGGTATCAAACTAATCTGACAGATCAGATTTGATTTTTTGGGGATCAAAGGAGGTTCGTGAGCCATCTCGGTTTTGTGTGCCAGTCCAAGAAAATGTTGGATCTCGTGCATTTTGGATTGATATATTTTGTTCTGTAGCTGTCCCAACTGTTCTCATCTGCCATTTTAGAAGAGCTAGTGTGTAGGGAAGAACGTAGCTGTAGTGCTCTGCTACAAAATTGTGCACAGAGAGGGTTAGATGGTGAAAAAGGCAAATTAGATAGCAAACAAGCTGTAATTTTACTGCAGTTTACTTATGTAGAGATCAGTCAGCTAGAATTGTGTGCCGCTGATCAATAGGGTATCAGAGAGTTTAGACTAGTGTGGTAGCTACTGACTGTTATAAGCAATATTACACACCAAAAACTAATACTAAATAGATTTCCTGCTTTTAAAATACAAAGTGTTTGAAGTTGAAACCAATTTTGTGAGAGGCAGTATCATTGAGTGTAACATCTGAAGATGAGAAGTTGAGAAAACATAGGGTGCTCTATGAGTGTGAACAGCACCCCCCAAAAAAAACAAGATATTTCTTAATTTCTTTTTTGTTAAAAAATTCCATATGCTTTTCTCCCAGCAATTATAAAATATACTTGTTTTTTTTTAGGAACCAGTTGTCTTAATTTCAATTATATAATTGTGGTGCAGTGTCAAAAGAATCTCATTGTGCATTCACCTGTTGTGGAGGCAACTACAAGAAACTCCAGATTGAAGTATCATCATCATCATCAACATTTATTTATATAACGCCAGCAGATTCTGTAGCACTTTACAATTGGGAACAAACAGTAATAAAACAATACTGGGTAATACATACACACAGAGAGGTAATAGGGCCCTGCTCGCAAGCTTACAATCTATGGGACAATGGTATGATACACAAGGGTAAGTGCTACATCATATTGAATATTTTTCCAGCTAGAATGAAAAGGTTACAAAGTATTTAGTGGGCTGTATGCTCAGTCACACAACTATATTGGTCAGAGAGTTGTTGTCTGTTTTAGCTGTGTAGAGGGTGGTAATAGGGTAACCTAGAGAGATTAAGAGGGTGCTAGAGAATTATTATAAGCTTGTTTAAAGAGGTGGGTTTTCAGAGATCGTCTGAAGGTTTGAAGACTAGAGCAAAGTCTTGTGGTGCGAGGGAGTGAATTCCATAAAGTGGGTGCATCCCGAAAAAAAGTCCTGTAACCGAGAATGGGAGTAAGTACTGAGAGTTGAAGAGAGACGCAGATCTTGTGCAGTACAGAGGTGTCTAGTTTGGAGATATTTTGAGACAAGTGAGAAGATGTATGTTGATGCAATCTTGTTGATGCCTTTGTATGTTAGTAGAAGAATGCTATTTTGGATTCTTTGAGAAACAGGCAACCGATGTAGAGACTGACAGAGTGTCTCAGCAGACAAAAAAACAATTTGCAAGTAAAATCAATCTAGCCGTTGCGTGCAAAATAGATTGTAGGGCCTCGAGTCTGATTTTGGGAAGGACAGTAAGGAGGGAATTACAATAGTCCATGTGGGCGATGATGAGTGCATGAATTAAAGTTTTTGCAGTGTCTTGTGTGAGATATGTACATATTCTGGAAATGTTTTTTAGATGTATGCAGCATGATGTAAATATAGAGTTGATGTGGGGAACAAAGGATAGTTGCGAGTCAAGGATTACACCTAGCACGAGAGGTGGGATTTATGGTCATGTTGTCCACAGAAATAGAAATGTCAGGCAGGGAGCTTCTATTGTTGGGTGGGCCTATTATTAATTCTGTTTTTGAAAGATTGAGTTTGAGTTGGCAAGAGGGCATCCAAGATGAAATGGCAGAAAGACAATCAGTAACGGGAGACAAAACAGATGGTGAGAGATCAGGAGAGGATAGATAAATTTGTGTATCATCCGCATAGAGATGATACTGCAATCCAAAGGAACTTATTAGTTAGAAAAGTGGTGTAGATAGAGAATAGCAGAGGACCTTGAACTGAGCACTCCAACTGATAAAGGAAGCGGACTGGCGGTTGTTCTAGAGAAATGAACAGTGAAAGAGCGATTAGATAGGTAGGATGAGAGCCAGGATAGGACAGTGTTTTGAAGACCTAAGGACTGTAGCGTCAGTATGAGGAGAGAGTGGTCAACAGTTTCGAATGCAGCAGAGAGATCCAGCAGAATTAGAAGAGAGTAATCACTTTTAGATTTAGCTGTGATCAGATCACTGACAACCTTGGTCAGCGCAGTCTCTGTGGAGTGTTGAGATCAAAAGCCTGATTGTAGAGGATCCAATAGGTTGTTTGCAGAAAGGAAACGTGTGAGGCAAGTGTAGGCAATTCTCTCAAGAAGTTTGGAGGGGCATGGGAGCGGAGAGATGGAGCAGTTATTTGAGAGTTTAAAGTAGCTTTACTCCTCTTGTCAATGTGAAACATGAATCATTCTAAAGATCAGGAGCATCCCAGTACCAGTACTTGCAGTAGTAGTACGTGTTTAGTTGAAGTAGTAAGGTTTTTTTCAGTCCTTAGCTTTGTTTGTATCAACATTATTCATACTCAGGTTTTGTATTTTCTTTTTAGGTGATTTAAACAATATGCATTTCTCTTCAGGTTTCTGATAATTTACCTTCTGATGGGACAATGGAGAATCTGCAACCCTTGTATGGTTTAAATGATTGCTTGCAGCATTTTTTTTATGCTTACACCTTTTTAACTTAAATTAACTTAAATGGTGTCCTCTGACTCTTTACCCCAGTGGTTCCCAAACTTTTTCAGTTCACGGCACCCTTAGAGTCTCCATAATTTTTTCAAGGCACCCCTCCAAAATAATTACCAAGCAGTCTCATTTTTTAAGTAGTTGGGTCAAAAAAGCGTAATAAGTATTTAGGTCAGAACATAAATACTTATTTAGTTGTATGCAAAAATAATACACATAAATCCAAGGGAAAAGAATATTTTCATATTTTTTTTTCAATTATATTTCTGTCAAAGAATAATTTACAGCTACCTCACACTGTGCCCTCCTTCATCACCACACACTCTGTGCTCCCTCTGCATCCATCACACACTCTGTGCTCCCTCTGCATCCATCACACACTCTGTGCCCCCTCTGCATCCATCACACACTCTGTGCCCCCTCTGCAGCCTCCTTTCACACACTCTGTGCCCCCTCTGCAGCCTCCTTTCACACACTCTGTGTCCCCTCTGCAGCCTCCTTTCACACACTCTGTGTCCCCTCTGCAGCCTCCTTTCACACACTCTGTGCCCCCTCTGCAGCTTCCGCTCAATCTGTGCCCCCTCTGCAGCCTCTGCTCACACTCTGTGCCCCCTCTGCAGCCTCCTTTCACACTCTGTGCCCCCTCTGCAGCTTCCGCTCAATCTGTGCCCCCTCTGCTCACACTCTGTGCCCCCTCTGCAGCCTCCGCTCACACTCTGTGCCCCCTCTGCAGCCTCTGTTCACACTCTGTGCCCCCTCTGCAGCCTCCTTTCACACTCTGTACCCCCTCTGCAGTCTGCTCTCACACTCTGTGCCCCCTCTGCAGTCTGCTCTCACACTCTGTGCCCCCTCTGCAGTCTCCTCTCACACTCTGTGCCCCCTCTGCAGCCTCCTTTCACACTCTGTGCCCCCTCTGCAGCATCCTTTCACACTCTGTGCCCCCTCTGCAGCCTCCTTTCACACTCTGTGCCCCCCTGTAGCCTCCATTCACACTCTGTGCCCCCTCTGCAGCCTCCTCACACTCTGTGCCCCTTCTGCAGCCTCTGTTCACACTCTGTGCCTCCTCTGCAGCCTCCTTTCACACTCTGTGCCCCCGATGCAGCCTCCTCTCACACTCTGTGCCCCCTCTGCAGAGTCCTCTTACACTTTGTGCCCCCTCTGCAGCCTCTGCTCACACTCTGTGCCCCCTCTGCATCACGGGGGTCAGGAAGAGGAAAAACAAACAAGCAAAAAAACAACTTACCAATCCGGCGGCGCTCAGGACCCAGCATCCTCCTCTCTCCTGCCGCTTGTCACTGAATGTCGAGCGTGATGACGTCCCGCCCGACATTCAGTGAGAAGTGAGGACGCTGGGTCCCGGGCGCCACCGGATTGGTAAGTTTTTTTTTTGTTTCACTACCTGGCCTCGGCACCCCTGTGACAGTGCCGCGGCGCACACTTTGGGAACTGCTTTACACCTTTAGGTCCATTTCTACTGATAGTTTATAATTCAGCTTTACAGTACATACCTTACTTTTGCCAATGTCAGGAGACTCCCTTGTACAATTATCATGAGTAACAGATCTCTGGACAGTTTTTAAAACTTTTGCTTTGCTAGTCACTGCAGTACTTTTAGCCACAGAATTGTTTGTGTGAGATAACGGTTCGTCATTGTAATTTTCTCTTAATCTACTCTTTGCCCTTGTAGGAGCTTTAGTTTTTTGGTTTGTTTCTTGAACCATGTACCAACTACCTTCATCTTGTCCGCTATCAGTACATGAAGAAATAAACTGGCTTTTGTTGTGAAGATGCTATTGTCATTGCCTTTAGTAGTACATCCTGATGTACTAAAAGACACAGAAAAAGCTACTTGAGTACAAGTTGGTGGGCTTTTATCAGGAGATAAAAACATTTTAGCATTCTTTCCTTCATTTGTAAGTTCTAATTGATTTGCAAATATTCTGAAGTATTTGTCATATGTGCACAACTTTCTAGAAAGTCCTGCATTTTCCTCATTAGATAACCTTTTCAAAGATTGGATTTTTTTTTTTTTTTTTTAATTTGTTTATTGACCTTTTTTTAGGGATACGAAAAATAAAAGGGAAGGAAGGGGTGTACAGAGTCCAGCTGGGACAAATGGTCATATAGAGGTATTTGGAAATTTGGTGATGGATGAGATAAAATCCTGGGAGAGCAACAATGGGAAATCGAACAATCTCACTAAGGTAGAGAGATTAGCCATTAAATCCTTGAAAGACAATAACGATATTGTCATCAAACCCGCCGATAATGGTGGGTCCATAGTTATTATGAATAGACTGGATTATGTGACAGAGATTAATAGACAGCTGAATGATGGTCAAACCAATCGTAAACTTCGGGGTGATCCCACAAATCAAATTAAGCAAGATTTCTATAATCTCATTGATAAATACAAAAAGAAGAAAGTCTTAGAAGAGAGTCTGGCCGACTTCCTCATCATTAAGTATCCCACCATTCCGACTATATATATTCTACCTAAAATACACAAGAATTTAGAGACACCACCTGGTAGACCAATTATTAGTGGGGTAAATTCTATTACATCTAACTTGTGATCATATATTGATTCCCTCCTACAACCATTTGTTGTGAATTTGACATCTTATTTAAAAGACACTCATGATGTGTTATCCAAACTTGGCAATATTAACTGGCAGGAAGGATGGTATATTGTTACTGCCGATGTATCCTCTCTATATACCCATAACAGACCATCGTTTAGGATTGTAAGCTATAAAGAATATACTAGAGAGAAACCAAACTCCACAAGGTTTACTTGGTTTTATTACTGAAAGTATTGAATTTATTCTGAAGAACAATTTCTTTTATTTTGACAATGACGTCTTCTTAAAAATGGTCGGTACATCCATGGGCACCAAGTTCACACCCTGTTATGCAAATATTTTTATGAGCATATGGGAAAAAAAAATTGTCTGGGGAAATCCCAGATGGGTAGCGGACCTGGTGTCACGGTATAGATACATTGACAACATCATTTTCATATGGAAGGGAGATAGGGCTAAGTTAAATCTTTTCTGTCAACTTAACTGTAATAGTTATAATATCCATTTAACGTCTAACATTAGCCAAGAATCTGTTAACTTTCTGGACCTCGCCCTCTATGTAAATGATGGTCTATTGTACACCAAAACATATACTAAACCAACAGATAGTAATTCTTCTATCAATAGAAATAGTCACCAACACCAGAGATGGTTAGAGAATATCCCAGTAGGACAGTTCATTCGTATAAAAAGAAATTGCACAGAAAATGCTGTATGTGAAGAACAGATATCCATATTGAAAGAGAGATTTTTACAGAAAGGATATTCTAAGGAATCCATTGAGGTAGCCCATGATAAAACTAGAAAGATTGATAGGGCTTAAGTGCTCCAACCACAGGAATATACAAAGAATAAGACAGATACAAGTCACTTATCCTTGATCACACAATATAATGAAGATCATAAGAGATGTGAAAATGTCTTTAGAAAACATTGGAAAGTACTAATGGGAGATCCAGTTTTAAAAAATCTTTTGCCATCCAAACCAAGGTTTATTTATAGAAGGGCCTGAATTTAAAAGACAAAATAGTATGTAGCCTTCTCCATATTTGCCAGACTTCTCACTAGCTGTCCATTAAAAATATGGATTATCGAACATTACACAGAGTGACACCCAAAACAAAGACATCAATGAACTTCAAAATTGTGTGTAAAATGCATTTTAATATTTGTAATGTTCTTACTCTTCTAATTCAATATTTAAAACTTGAAATGTCAGGTTTTAACAAAGGCAGTTCTGGTATAATTATACAGTCTTGAAACATGTACTTTGAATTAAATATTATTGCATTAAAAATACAATACAATATGAACTGTGACATAAATGACAAACATAGTGTAAAAGCAGTTATGTTTACACCTGTTTAATTGCATAAAAATAGACATTATCTATTGTATTTAGGTCTTCCACGCATCACTGAAAGAAAGTGAAAGTTATGTAAATCACTCATTTTATTTTAATTTTCTATTTGCATATTACCCATAATTACAGTATAGTTCTGTTTGTTTAGAGTAAGGCTCTACAAAAATCATTCATCGTTTAACATAATTAACACAATAGTTGAGGCACAGCACTAAACAGCTAAAGCTTATGAACAATGCGGATGACCATATTGGCAGTGCAAGTGCTATAACAAATTCCTAAAACTCAATTTTATGGCTCATTTGCTAACTTTAGGAAAGAGGAAATGCCACATAACTGTGACTTTAATTAATCTCTTTTTAAAGCTATGGGTCGGTGCATTAACAAATGGCTACATTCCTATGGTTATTTTTAAATTAAATTGGGTTGCTTTTGCTAGTATATTTTTTATCTTAAAGTTTTTGCAAGAGTTATGTGATATATTCTTAGTCGAAATAAAGTTGAACCGCACTGGGTAAGCCCAGTATCCTAGTATAGATAATAATTCAGATTTTTATAGCCTCAATTGGTCTCATAACTAAACCAACAGACAAAAAGTAAAAATAATAGAAATGCGGTCTCTTATACTAGGATGGGTGCCCCCTCACATAAATTACAATGACAACACAGTAAGAGAGAGAAAGAATATGTGAACCGGGGCACTCAGAGAGCAGAGAAAACATATATTAAAAAACTTTAAATCTTTATTAGTAATAAAGATTTTCTCTGCTCTTTGATATATTCTTAGAACTGGTCAAAAATTTATGTTTGAAACCTATTATAAAATATGCAAATTTAAGGCTTGTTCCCACATTTGAGATGAGAAAATGGATATGAAAATGTACATTAAAACTCCAACTTTAGATGTGTTTTTGTATCATTTTTTAAAAAGCAGTTCTAATCTGGTAGTGCATGTTAACACATAGGAAATTGATTGTGCCACATTCTAAAATTTGAAATGCAGTGGAGGGAAAGGCACCGGTAATTCGTATTTGAACTATTATTAATATGTTTTTAATGCATTTATTAACTCCTGAAAACTGCAAAAAAGAGTATAGGTGTCAACAATGCCTCAAAAATAATTCTCTATCACATAAGGTTTGTAAAACTCACTTTAAGGGGCATATTCAATTGTTTGAATTCCCCACAGCGTTAAAATTATTACCGTTATTACGGTAATACTAAGCCGGATTTCAGCTCGCAGCTCCCTGAGCCGCGAGCTGCAATCCAGCGTGAAAGGTACCGTAATAACGGTATTTACACGCACTATTACTGTTATGACGGCAATAGTGCGTGCGCCGCATTACTTTTCAGTGTAACGCTAACAATTGAATATGCCCCTAAAGATATTTAGATATCTGACATCAAAAATTGCCTGGTCCATTATTGTTGCTTTTGTCTTTTGATAGCATGATTATGAAATTATAAAATTACATTACTGAACTACAATTATATAGTTATATTATTAAAGTTAATTTGTGTTAAAATAGCAATGAAAAATACCTAGTTTTGGAAATCAGCACTCTATATATGGTCAATGTTTTTCATAGAATTTTGCACAGAGGAGGCTAAGCAACATAGTATACATAAAATATACCAGAAATTAGGGCCTTTATCTTACATTTTCTCTTTTGCTTCAAAAGTGATTATGTGAAAAAGACACAAAAATGACAAAATGAAAAGGAAAAGACACATTTGAAGTTATTATTGTCTACCAATCTAAAATGTCTGCTGAGCTGGCAAACCAACAAGAAGCTGCATGCTCCCTGCTTACGGGTTTGTATTGGCCTCCTGTCCCTGATTAATATAAAAGAAGGTTTTCTTTTAATGTTGCGAACTGAATAGGTATGAGCACAACACATTTGTACAATATAGTTGACTATTAAATCAGTAAACAGCCTGTTTAGCTTCCTACTAATCTCTATTACTGATTTGATAAAGTTTCACTTTCAAGCGACACTTGGAGGAAGACTGGAAGAGAAGGAGGTATTTTAAGAGATAAATGAATCTCATACTGTCATTTTTGAAGAAAAAAAACATGGTATAAATGTCTGAAAAACATTATCGATATCCCTGCTAGTGCAACACATGGCTTTTAATACCTGATTTAAATTATTAGTAATCATAAAATAAATCTGCTTTACTCACTGGTTAAATAGTGCTCAGTGCTAAAGGCAACTGCCAAGTTTAAAAGTTTAAAAGTATACAATTACATATAAACAGATATTATAGAAGAATGTAACATTCACTGTATACCCTTTCTAGAACATTATGTACATTCAGTTTGTAGGCAAGATTTCCATGATAACATGTTTAAGAAAATACTAAACAGTCATTGCATCTTACATATATGTGCAGAGATAGCACTGGTGTTTCAAACATTTATTTCGCAAAATGAAAACTTGTGCTGGTCTCTAATTAAATGTACTGAATAAAGTTTGACTACATTACACTTGATAATGTAGTATTGTTGATTAAACAGCATCTTGGTAAAAAAAAAAAGCTCTACTCTTTTTAAATAGACTTTGACCTAATTTTTTGGTGTGCAGGCAAGTAAATGTGAAAACATTGTCTGTTTTTTTTAATTATGTATTTGGATAAAAATATTTCCATGGGACAGTTTGCTTGCACACAGAAGGCGGCCATGAGTGGTCCTCAGTGGTACCTTCTGCTCCCTCCCCTATTCTATCTAGACACATGTCTGATAAGAAAGTACAGTACTTTTACCTCTAGTATTGATGGGGAGTAGTGCAGAAAAAGGTAAGGTCAAAGATGGTCTTATTCGCAAAAACAAGAAAAAGAATGGTGGTGTTTCAAATGAACTGATTAAATACTGTTTGTAGCAGGAATTGTAACTGAGGGCCTGATTTAGAGTCGGATGCAATTTACACTGAAACCGTAATTGTAAATTGCATCCTTCATTATCATCATCATTTATTTATATAGCGCCACTAATTCCGCAGCGCTGTACAGAGAACTCATTCACATCAGTCCCTGCCCCATTGGAGCTTACAGTCTAAATTCCCTAATATAGACACACACACACAGACAGACAGAAAGGGAGACAGACAGACAGAGACTAGGGTCAATTTATTGATAGCAGTCCATTAACCTACTAGTATGTTTTTTGGAGTGTGGGAGGAAACCGGAGCACCCGGAGGAAACCCTGTAAAGCAGATATATGATTAAAAAAATGAATGTAAAAAATAAATAAAAATTGTGCTTTTTTTGCCCCGAAATAGCACAAGGGTTGGTTATGCTGTTTGCGAGGGGATGCACACCTTTTTTTTTAAAAACAAATGTAATTATTTTTTATTTAGTTTTTTAATACACCAAGATTTCTTGCACCAGTTGAAAGCACCTGAAAAAGATATGTCTCCGAGAGACCTATATGCGGTTGCTTTGAACTCAAAATAGCAAGTAAAGAGTGTGAACACGCTATTACATTCCTAAGCTCGCCCACTACCTTCCCCATTCTACCTCTCTAAGCGCAGAGAGGTGCAATGTGGAGATCTGTCTCAGTCAAAATGCAAACTGAGAGGGATCTTTGGCCAAAAGTGCTTTTTGCACTGATCAGAAGGACTTGCATCCGATTCTAAATCAGGCCCTGAATGTACAATATGAATATAGTTATTTATATCTTAATTTGGTAAATCATATTGGGATGCTTTATAAAGTGAGGTTAGTGTGTCTTTAACTGTACCAATAATTTTTGAGGATGAGTGTAAACTGCCAAGTGTATACTTACCTCTGCAACAATGAGCAGTGCCTGTAAAAAATGTTTTATCACTAAGTAAATGGAATGAGAAAAAAATACTAGTTAAATCTCTGCACATCTATGTTATTCAAAGAATATACATATTTTGTTAATGAGTACAAATGTAGAACTGCACTAATATTTTTCATAAATAATAACATTGAAATGTGGTTTTTTTTATATTGCTTGATAAAAACATTTGGAAAGCATACATATGTTAACATTACATCTAGAAAGCTAATAAATCCCAATAAATCCTAAAAACAATATTAAATAAATCCTTTGGTAAATCGCATGATGAAAAGTTGACAGCAAATTCGAATAAATTACTTCATTCTTGAAAGCTTAAAAAAAAAAGAAAAAAAAGCAGTAGCGCAAAATGTAAGTAAAATTTACATGCACATACTGTATATCTTTTATAGATTACAACTAAAGTACAAAAAAAGTTAACATATTCTGCAGAGACAAAGATAAATTTCCATTTACTGTATGTTTGTGATACCAAGGTATGCATTTTCCTTATTGCTTCAAAAAATATTGGTGGCATTGTGGTATTGTTTTTTTTATTTGCCAGGATGTAAAAGTAAGTACGTTGAGGAAGAGGTACACCGTCAATTTCTGTGGAACCTGCTTCACATAATACTGCCATTTTGGGAACAAAGGCACTGAGAGGTATAAGTAATGTCTGTTAAAAGTACAATTGAAAAAATAAAAATCAGCGACTCAAGAGTTTTAGTTTGGTAAACCAACTGACCAGTAGTGAGGGCTCTGTTGTGGAATTTTTTGAAGATGAAGCAGTGGTATGTTTCCTGGGTCCTTCGTCTTGGTATGGCATTGTGGCACTATTGTGCAGGTCCATGTTCAAAAGACCACGGCTACCCCTTATATAGTCTGTTCCTCTGACTAAATGCCTTTCAGTTGTTGATCTGATGAAATAATTCCGAGATGATACGTTTTCTTCTATTATCGGTGCTATACGTTCATTGCTGAAATACCTGGATAAAGGCTCATCACCTTTAAAATAGAGAGAAAACACTTAATAAATATTTTAAACATTGGGAGTTAGAAAGGATACAAGTGCATTCATTGACCATTTAGTTTTAAATGAAAAGGAATGTCTAATGTTTGCTAGCAAATACTGTTAGCAATTTTACAACTGTGTTAGTAAATAACCCCCAAACATGTACAATACATATATGGAAATAAAAAAAATAGAAAATATTCTTAAAACTTTAACATTCCCTCTATTGTTTTCACAGAAAAACTATGCTTCTTTTTACCTTTTTTTCCTGTGATTCTGTGCCTTGAGTAGGTTTCTGCAGATAAGATCCAACTAGCTTCTGCAGGCATAGATAAAGGACGTGGCTTACCTGTTGACAGACAAGAAAAAAGGAAGACATTAATAAAGGGCATACCCAAACTATAGTGGAAGTAAGATAGGCAGTTTGTCGTAGAAACATGTGAATATTTTATTGTTTACATTTTCAATATAAAATTGTGAAATCACTAGAAAACTTTAAAAAAAAGGTACAAAATTATGAAAGTGTTGCAGACAACGATTAAAGTAGACTGCATTAACAGATGCAAAATGAAGAGTATAAGTAATGTACTTGTAAGCAATCTACATGCACTTACATTTGTCTATTGTTCATTAACAACTGTTTTGATCTACATGCGTATCTTAGTATTAAATTGCGCTTAAATGCTGAAAAATCAGAAGAAAGCAGGGTTGAATTGACGTTATTCTACAGGTACCGTGCCTGTCAGTCAAAGTCCACTGTTTTGCTTCTTTCCCCCTCCACCCATTCAAATTTGCTCAGGTAGATTAAACCGAATGATAATAAACAGTTTTTTTTAAAAGATATATTAAGCTGATAAGATATCACAGATGCAAAAATGTCTGAAACGCAAACAATATAAACATGACATCTGAATACAGTCTGACGGAAGCCTTGTTTATAAAGACAGATACAACTCAGGAACATTTTGAATAAAAATAAGTGGCAAAATGTGTGGGGAGGGGAGATGAGGAAGGTGTGTGTATGGTGGAGCTCTGGAACTAACCGCTGCACGAGTCCACAAGTCTATGAGGAAAAGAACTAGCACTTAGTTCCCATCGTAAAAAGTCTTCTAAGGGCTGGCACAATTAAAAAATGCATCGGTCGGATAGCTGAAATGCGTAGTCCGCGGGGGATACATTTTGGTAAAAAAAGGGACTGCTTAATGGAGGATACTGGTAATATATTCCATGCTCTAAATATACCTACCTAGATGTAAGCCCCTCTACCTGGGAGGTGAGTGCATCTGATTTTAACTGCATTTTAATGGTGTTCAAAACATATAGGTCAGTGCAGGACTTGCATACAATAAGGTGCCCTTGACGCTAAGATGCAGGCTTAAATGTTTTGATAAAAATATGAAATAATATCTCATGTTTTCATTTTGCTAGATATACACATATATGCAGTGTAATGGATAACTGTCTTTTTGTTTTATATAAATATATGGGCATTTAATTGCCATGCAGTTAGGACCATGTATAGTATGACATATACCGAGAACTGGTGTATTTCTTCTGTGGTTTTGTTTCTAAATATACCACAACCTGCTGATAACCGATATAAGCACAGGTGCAAATCCTTAAGGAGCTAAACAGCTAGTAGCACATGCAATAATCAGTCACAAAATTAAAACCACTGACAACTGAAGTGAATAATACTGATAATATGTTACCATGGCAAGGAGTGGGATATGTTAGGCAGCAACTGAACAGTCAGTTCTTGAAGTGGATGGGTTGGAAGCAGGAAAAATGGGCAAGTGAGCTACTGTAGCACAAATTACTGAAAAGGTTAATGCTGGTTATGATAGAAAGGTGTCAGAACACAGAGTGCATCGCAGTTTGCTGCATATGGGGCTGCGTAGCTGCAGTCAGAGTGCCCAAGCTGACCCTTGTCCACTGCCAAAAGTGTCTACAATGGACACGTGAGTGCCAGAATTGGACCATGGGGCAATGGAAGACCGTGGCCTGGTCTGATGAATCACGTTTTCTATTACATTATGTGGATGGCCGGATGTGTGTGCGTTTACCTGGGGAAGAGATGGCACCAAGATGTACTATGGGAAGAAGGTGAGCATGCAGAGGCAGTGTGATGCTTGGCCAATGTTTTGCTGGGAAAACCTTGGGACTTGGCATTCATGTGGATGTTACTTTGACATGTACCTCAATAAGCAGGATAATATGCACTGCCACACTGCAAAAATTGTTCAGGAATGGTTTGAGGAACATGACAAAGAGTTGAAGATGTTGACCTGGCCTACAAATTCCCCAGATCTCAATCCAATTGAGCATCTGTGGGATATGCTGAAAGTCAGAGCCATGGAGGCCCCACTTCGCAATTTACAAGACTTAAAGGATCTGCTGTTAACGTCTTGGTGCCACATACCGCAGAACACCTTCAGAGGACATGACATCTATGCCTCCACAATTCAGAGCTGTTTTGGTAGCACAAGAGGGACCTACACAATATTAGGCAGGTGATTTTAAAGTTGTGGTTGATCGGTATATGTCTATTTCATTTCTTAGTGTGCTTGGGGAATCAACAGTAGAAAACATATGGGGACATTAGGAACTGAAACCCTCCAATGGTTTGTTATCAAAAGCCTGACACTAGATCATATGGGTTTCAAATATGGGTAAAAGATCTCATTTATGTGCATTGCCTCCAACAAACATTTGAGAAGCTGATGGAGAAAAAGTGGATCCCAGTGGGGTCAATAATACCAATGATAATAGAGCTTCAGTACATTTTCATTTATAAAAATGCTGTAAGCTGAAGCACCCCTATATTGTGTTGCTAATTAATGTCATGAAGCTCTGCTCTTTGTCTTGTGGCTTTGGGTATGTTAGGTTCCAATGGAGACCAATATTTTGGAGGTGAAGTGGAATAACGAAATGCACAACGATTTCAAAACATAACAGGAAGTAGGGCATAAGCTAGACTTATTACAATGTGTCTGATTTGGAGGTATTGGTGGAAGTCATGTTTGGAAAGCTTAATTTATGTTTGCAGTTCCAGGAAATCAGTCAGGGTCTCCAGAAAAGCAAGTTAGTATATTTCTGGATCCAGTCAAAGATAAAGATCAATTTAAATTGGGAGTTATTCTGAACTGGGTAGATCACTGGGGGTGTCCCAGCACAGATTGTATAGTCTATTGAAACAATCCTACACTTGAAAAGAAAAAGATCTGAGGGGTGCAACATAAAGGCTGCTAGCCTCTTTTGCTGAGGGATCTACAATATGGTGGCTATTAAGATCATATTCAGGCATGAAGATTCAATGTCAACCCATAGTTTGGTACCAGGAAGTAAATGCATTCAGACTAACTGTAATAATGTAGTATTTTTTCATATAAGTAACACTTAGTCCCATGTTGAATACATGCTTATGCGGATATCTCATCTTAATCCAGGACTTTCAACTGACCCAGATTAACTGAGTTTTTTAAAGAATCTATCAGGAATAGTGACTGAAAGAGTTTAGAACAACTATAAGAACTGTGGTAGTACTACTTTAATTTTGATGCAGGCAATCCTACCTATCAGTGAGATCAATAGTATATTCCATTTGGTAAGGTCTGACTTATTGGTCTCTATCAACAGGGGAAATTGGCATTGAATATTTGCTCATAAATTTTAATAATGGAAAAGCCAAAGTATTTGAATTTGGGGGATTAACACTTAACATTAAAATTCAGTGCAAGTAATTTTTACAGTTGATTTAGACAGTTTTGTCTGTATTAATTTTAGACCCTGAGAGGTTAAAATTTTGAATTTCGTAGAGAAGATTAGGGAGTGATGTCATGAAGTGGGTAAGCAAAAGCCAGACATTATTTGCACATAGACCTATTTTATACTTGTAGTAATTATGATATTTTCCTTTGATTAACAATCAAGATGGAGTCTATCATTAATTTCTATGTGTCTCTTTATGAACAGATACTAAGGAGTATATTTTCTAAACTGCGGGTTTGAACAAGTGGAGATGTTGCCTATAGCAACCAATCAGATTCTAGTTATCATTTATTTAGTACATTCTACAAAATAACAGCTAGAATCTGATTGGTTGTTATAGGCAACATCTCCACTTTTTCAAACCCGTAGTTTAGTAAATATACCCCTAACTCTGTGATGTTTCTTCAGATTATTTACTTGTCTTTTATGACCATGTTTTCTCTAAAATTAGTGTAGTGGACTATGGCCTGCAAACTCAGCTCTTTAAGTAATTTAGAACTCAAAGAGACAAAGGTTATTTACTGACAGACAGATAGATATACCGTAAGTATTTGTGTATTCTTAAGTATACTTTGTAATGTTTGTTTATAAGAAATATATGAATGTAATTGTTTAGTTAACTGCTGTACTCAGAATGATGCTGTCATCAATTGCATGTATTACATCAGTATTCACTTTAGCCATTTAATCCCTCATGTTTTCATCACCACTGAGAAATAGTTCAAATCAGTTTAATTTTTTCAAGTTACTGAGGTGAATACCTACCATGCATTGGAGTTTTGTCTCTGAGTTTGGCAGGCTGCACATGCACCTCAACTGGAAAAGTCGCCAGCTGGTCAGAGTCTGCAATAGTAAACCGTCGCCTACGGCTTTCCTGATCAAGGTAGGAATTTGGAGATTCTGAACCTTTTGATCCCGTGGGCGTGTCTCTGTAAGCAGTGTATCCAAAACTACTCTTCTCATCTCTTAAAATGGAAAAAAGCACACTTTTAGTATATTTTAAAAAATAACATGTTTGATCTTAACTCAATTATTCTGATGAATGTAAACAATAAAACAATAAAAAATGGTCTATAAATACTATTTCGTTAATGCTGAAGATTCATATGTCTGCATGTCAAAGTTCTGTTTCATTAAATACTACAATTCATAAAAAACAGTTATAACACAGATAATTTAACATGGCACATGCAAATAAAGGTAGTTTATTTGCATGTGTAGCTCCTGAAATTGCAGCAAAAAAGTGAAGTATGAAAATATACTTTTTTAGGAAGATTTGTCTCTTTCTTGGGTCATAACACAATATATACACTCAGTGGCAACTTTATTGGGTATATCTGCTCATTAATACAAATATCTAATCAGCCAATCATGTGGCAGCAACTCAATGCATAAAAGCATGAAAACATGGTCAAGAGGATCAGTTGTTGTTCAGACCAAATAACAGAATGGGGGAGACTTGTGATCTAAATGACATTGATCAAGGAAGATTATTGGTGCCAGGCAATTTGGTTCGAGTATCTCAGAAACTGCTGATCTCCAGGGATTTTCACGCACAACATTCTCTAGAATAGACTGGTAATACTATGCAAAAAAAAAGATCCAGTGAGAATGGCCAGATTGGCTCAAGCTGACGGGAATGTGATAGCAACACAAATAACCATGCATTATAACAGCAGTATGCAGAAAAACAACTTCAAATGCATATTATGTTGAACCTTGAAGTGGATGGGCTACAGAAGTAAAAGATGACACTAGGTTACACTCCTGCCAGCTATGAACAGGAAGCTAAGGCTACTGTGCACAGGTTCACCAAAAAAGGACAGTTGAAGAGTGGAAAAATGTTGTTGTCAGAATTTGGCATAAACAAAATGAATCCATGGATGCATCCTGCCTTGTGTCAATGGTGCAGGCTTGTATCGTTGTGGGGAATGTTTACTTGGCACACTATAGGCCCCTTAATATTGAGCATCATTTAAATGCCTCTGTCACGATTCGGGGTCTTAGTCCTGTTTACACCACCCGGCGATACCATATCACCGTACATCTCCTTCCTGGTCGAATGCAGCATTCTATCCTGGGACAAGTGTGTCTTCTGTCTGCAGTACTGGAGGCTGCCATATTGGGTGAGACACTTGCTAAATATCCTGCTGAGTCTGAACACCTGGGGGTATATTTACTAAACTGCGGGTTTGAAAAAGTGAAGATGTTGCCTATGGCAACTAATCAGATTCTAGTTGTCATTTTGTAGAATGTACTAAATAAATGATAACTAGAATCTGATAGGTTGCTATAGGCAACATCTCCACTTTTTCAAACCAGCAGTTTAGTAAATCTAGCCCCTGATCTCATCCACCAATTGGCTTCCTCTGCAGACTAAAAGAGTTTCCTCCTACACTCAGCAAACTGCCAGTGCAACACTTTCCTAGTTCCTGGTTCCAGACTTCCACAGTTGCTGTTGGTTGCTGCTTCAATCCTGTCTGCTGTATACAGATCTCAACCATCATCCTTCATGGGAATTCAGCTTCACCCTGTTTGCTGTTCTATGGATTTCTACCATTATCTCTCTGAGTGAATTCAGCCTCTTCCTGCTGCTGTTATATAAACTGCAATCATTAAGGCTTTGTGTGATTTCAGCTTCATCTTGTTGCTGTTATATGAACTGCAAACCGTTAACCCTTTGTGTGAATTCAGCTTCATCTTGTTGCTGTTATATAAACTGCAAACCATTAACCTTTCGTGTGAATTCAGCTCCATTCTGCCTGCTGAAATGAATACTTTGGTTATTTATTCCTCGTGTGGATTTACCTTCATTCTATCTGCTTGTGTACAGATTCCAGCTGTTATCTTCTGTGTGGATCCTCCTCTCATCAATCTATTTCTATCTCTGCTACTAGGTTATCTGGGATAATAGGTTGTTGTTCTGAGTCATCCACCTTCTGGAGCCATTTCTGTGTCTTAGGGTACCGATTTCCAGTTCCAGGCCTAAACCAGGTTCTGAGTTGTCCAGGGCCAGTTCCTGGCTTAGTCTATTCAGGAGGTTGCCACCCCTGTATATCCTCTGCCTGAGTTCTGAGTCTTCCCAGTGCCAATTGTGGGAGTATATTTGCCTGAATCTCTGAGTTCTTGGAGGTACTGAGTCTCTGGCCGTGGGTTCAGGTCCCCCCTGTTCCAGTACAGCAGCTCCAGATTCCAGTCATTTATTTCAGTACGGAGTCCAGTACAGCAGTCCTCCTCCTAACTTCCAGTATACGGGATTACAGCAAACTCTATGAGCAAGACATTCATCCGGCCTCCCAGTTTCCACTACACTCCTGCCACAGCTAGCCCCAGGAGTTTCGAGACGGATCACAGAAACCTTATTGCTGTAACAGCCTCAGCCTACCTGAGTATTGTTTTGGACTACATTCCTTAATGGCCACAGTCTACCCATCTTCTAATAGCTACTTCCAGCAGGATAACACGCCATACCACAAAGCATTCAGGTTGTTCAGGAGAAAGGGGGATTCTACCGAGTACTAGAAAGGTGTACCTAATAAAGTGACCACTGAGGGTATGTATTTTTGTTAGCTGTGTCAACCTATTTTATTGAACCTAGTAAACATTTTTTTACATATCATTTGTTAAGCTGCAATAAAATAGGCTAGGATGTCATGCACATGCCGTAACACTAGAGTGCCCTATTCATGTTGGAAACAGTGGGTACATTCGGGAATAGAGAATTCTAGGAGATTATTTTCCAAAACTGCCTAAGTGGACATGGGATATCCAGAAGGATAACCCGTGCCTATTTACACATAGGTCAGTTGACCCAGACTTACTAAAGATATGAGCTGCAGCCAACCGTGGTTATGAAAAGAATTACAGCAAAAATTGGCTTCTTTAGCAAAAATTTGAAATTACAACTGTGCATACATTATGTACAGTAAAGAGGAAAATGTTCAAATACCAAATCAAATCCCAAGTTCAATAGTAACACATATCTTATAACTAGCACTTAAAAACTTCCACATACATAAAGTAAATATTTCATTTACTAAATTTGCAATAAAGACACTTTATTAATTAATCCCCAGATTTCAATTTTCAGGTATGAATTGAGAAGGTAAAAGAGCTCTGTTATAAAGTAAAGTATGAACCTGCCCACTCTCTTAAACACAATTGGAGCTCCTTCCACATTTTATGGCAGAGCCCTAATGACATTGAAGTCAATAGGTTGAGACTGCAGAAGCTTATTTTTCTGTGACATCAATGGACCTTGCAGTACTAAAATCACCACTATGACAAGTTTCATTACAACATACATTTTAAAATACACAGAAATTTTATATACACCTTCTACATTTTGAATTATAAAGCCTTTTAACATTATAAAAGAGTTGCTTTTATTGTGCAGTAGGTCGATATAGAAAATAGGGACAGCCTTGCAAATGTAAATAGATCCAGATTGAACGGAACTCAGGATGGGACTCAGATAAGCAACTATTCATTTGTTTATTATTATTATTATCATCATCATCATCATCATCATCCTTTATTTATAAGGCACCACAAGATTATATCAATGTAAGTTACCATTACTTATGTAAAAAATATTTTTCACCACCATATATCTCACTGCGGTTTAATGCGCTTCGATTTTTATTATTTTATAGTAAAGCAAGTCTGCCTAGATGTCAGTCACTGTCTGCTTGTTTAGTTAGAGAAGCATCTATCTCCGCGGAAACTGCAGCATAGATATGCTCATCTTACTGTCATTAATACATACATATATGATGAGCATATCTAGTTAAGTATAAACACTCCACACACTATATGGACAAAAGTATTTGGCCACACCTGTTATTTAGTAAATAGAGGTGTTTCAATCAGACCCATTACCAGAGGTGTATAAAATCAAGCACCTAGCCTTGCAGCCTCCATTTACAAACATTTGTGATACCAAATAGGTCGTTCTGAATAGCTCAGTGACTTCAAACGTGGTACTGTGATAGGGTGTCACCTTTGCAATAAGATGGTTCGTGAACTTTAATCCGTGCTGGATATTCCTTGGTCAACTGTAAGTGACATTATTAGAAAGTTGAAACCATTAGGAACAGCAGCAACTCAGCCACGAAGCAGAAGACCACGTAAAATCACAGACTAGGGTCAATGACTGCTAAGGCGCATGGTGCATGAATGTCGCTGATTCCATAGCTGAAGAGGTCCGAACTTCCACTGGCATTAATGTAAGCACAAAAAGTGTGTGGCGGGAGCTTAATGGAATGGGTTTCCATTGCCGAGCAGCTGCATGCAAGCCTCACATCACCAAGATCAATACCAAGCGTCGGATGGAGTGCTTTAAAGCACACCGACATTGGACTGTGGAGCAGTGGAAACGTGTTCTGTGGAGTGGCGAATAACACTTCTCTGTTTAGCAGTCAGATGGGCGTGTCTGGGTTTGGCGGATGCCAGAACGTTACCTGCCTGTCTGCATTATGCCAACTGGTAATTTTGGTGGAGGGATAATGGTATGGGGCTGATTTTCAGGGTTTGGGCTAGGCCCATTATATTCAGTGAAGGGCAATCTTAATACTTCAGCATATTAAGTAATTTTGGACAATGCTATGCTTCCAACTTTGTGGCAACAGTTTGGGAAGGCCCTTTTCTATTCCAACATGACTGTGCCCCAGTGCCCAAAGAAAGGACTACAAAGATATGGTTTGATGAGTTTGGTGTGAAAGAACTTGACTGGCCTGCACAGAGCCCTGACCACATCCCCATTGAATACCTTTGTGATGAACGGGAATAGACATTGCGAGCCAGGCCTGCCCGTCCAACATCAGTGCCTGACCTCTTAATTACTCTACAGAATGAATGAGCACAAATCTTTATCTTCACTTGCTGAGGTTGCAAGTGGAAATTGATACCTGGACATTCATTATTCCGCCCCTTTAAACGTACCTTGGGGAGTATGGGACTTTGGGTGGTGGAGGAATATAAAGATCAAGTATTGCTGGCTTCTCTTTTTTCAGTGAGGAATCCAGTGTGCTTTCTGGTGACTGTGTCATAGTTGGTGGAGGGCTTGTCTAAATTTAAAATAAAGGACACAAATCATACAAAATACAATTGCACATAAAACTAAACAAGTACAGACAAGTTTAACGAAAAAGGTGAAGAAGTGAGACAAAAGATAGAGAAATCAAGTGGGTATATGTGATAAGTGACGAAATGGGTTTTGAGAGCACGCTTGAAAGATTAAAGGTTTGGAGAGAGTCTTGTCAGGCAGGGTAGGGAGTTCCATAAGTGGGGAGTCGTCAAGGCTGGAGTGACTTAGGTTAGATGGAGAGAACAGAGGGTAAGAGGGATTGTATCTCTGATGAGGTCAGAGAAATATGAAAGGGAGGAGTTTTTGAAGGTGAGGGTAAATTTGAATTGAATTTTGGAAGAAATAGGGATACAGTGCAAAGACTGGCAGAGTGGTGCAGCAGATGTATAGCAGCAAGAAAAGAAGATTAGTCTCATCTCCGTATTAAGGGCGGATTGTAGAGGGGAAAGACGGATGAGGGGAAGGCCAGATATTAGGAGGACGCAGTAGAGAATGTGAGAGATAAAGAAATACAGTTATCATAAGTAAATTCATTATATGAGATATCAGATGAATACATTTCTCATGCTTCTCATTTCTGAAGCAAATTGACTCACTCTTTTTATTTGTTCCTCCAAATTAACGTTTAATTGGTATTTGTAATAGTTGGACTAACTCATCAAATGGGATTTCTTTTAGTAAATTCGATACCTGAACAAGTGGCGGTCTCCATCTCAAGTTTTTTAAAGGTGCAGGGGTGAAATTAAAAGTTCCTGTGGGTCTCTTTTTCAGAAGTAGTGTAACTCCATCAGCGTTCTCTCTTAGTCTTGCCACAAGGTTCTTTAATTGCCATCCAACCTTCAAAATATATAGAAAGACTTCAATTTCTCACAGTTCAAAGTATGTTTAATCAATGTAATAAAATGTAATAAAACCTTTATATGAATTATATTTATAAATGTAAATATTGTAGTTGTTGTTTACTAACAAGTTATATTCATTGACCTCTTGTCTTAAAGTTAGATATGGTAAACATTTTTTGCAAGTATTAAATACTGCATATTTAAACAAGCCCTTCCTATGCACATGAGAGGCAAAGATTCTGGGAGTTTTTCACAACTTAAACCAGTGGTTCCCAAACTTTCTCAGCTCGAGGCACCCTTAGGGTCACCATAATTTTTCCAAGGCACCCCTAAGCAAAAATAATTAACGGGTATTCCCGTTTTTTAAGTAGTTGGGTCAAAATGACGTTAGATGTATTTAGACCCCTTCACCATCACATTGTGCCCCTTTATCATATCACTGCGCCCCTTCACCATATCACTCAGTATCTCCTTCGCCCTCTCACACTGTGTCCCCCTCTTCATCAGCTCACACCCACCCTGTGTCCCCCTCTTTGCCATCTCACACCCTGTGTCCCCCTCTTCGCCATCTCACACCCTGTGTCCCCCTCTTCGCCATCTCACACCCTGCGTCCACCGCTTCCCCATCTCACACCCTGTGTCCCCCTCTTCACCATCTCACACTCTGATCCCCCTTCAGCATCTCTCTCTGTCCCCCCCCTTCAGCATCTCTCTCTGTCCCCCTCCTTCAGTGTCTCTCTATCTCCCTCCTTTAGTGTCTCTCTCTGCCCTCCTCCTTCAGTGTCTCTTTGTCCCCCTCCTTCAGTGTCCCTCTGTCCCCCTCCTTGAGCATCTCTCTGTCTTCCTCCTTCAGTGTCTCTGTCCCCCACCTTCAGTGTCTCTCTATGCGTCTCTCTATCCCCCTCCTTCAGTGTCTCTCTCTGCCCTCCTCCTTCAGTGTCTATCTGTCCCCCTCCTTCAGTCTCTCTCTCTGCCCTCCTCCTTCAGTGTCTCTCTGACCCCCTCCTTCAGCGTGTCTCTCTGTCCCCCTCCTTCAGCGTGTCTCTGTGCCCCCTTCAGCCTGTCTCTCTGTGCCCCCTTCAACCTGTCTCTGTGTCCCCCTTCAGCCTGTCTCTCTGTGTCCTCCTTCAGCCTGTCTCTATGTGCCCCCTTCAGCCTGTCTCTCTGTGTCCCCCTTCAGCCTGTCTCTCTGCGTCCCTCTTCAGCATATCTCTTTGTGTCCCCCTTCAGGGTCTCTCTGTCCCCCTTCAGTGTCTCTCTGTGTCCCTTCAGTGTGTCTCTCTGTGTCCCTTCAGTGTCTCTCTGTGTCCCTTCAGTGTCTCTCTGTGTCCCACTTCACATCATGTTTAATTTAAACACTACAACTCAAACCAAGTATATCTTTAATTTTAATTTCACAAATTTACCAGATATCATGGATAACCTTAAAATGTGTCACATCTGAAGATCAGATTTGGGAATTAAAAGATGGCATACAACACATTTTTGGTTGGTGTATATTCCACTGCAATGAACAAAATGCATATCAATATAAATATTTAAAATGTAATGATTATTAACCCATATAAGTAAAATGTACTTGTGAATTTTGATCTAAGCAAAGATCATGTGGAATAGTGACAATTCAAATTCGTTTTTTAGGCCCAAGATAATTATGTGTTTTTCTAATCATTCCTCTACAAATTTCTTATTGGCTGCTGAACTCACCGTTTTGATCAGATACTTAGCTGAGCAAGGTCCTTCTTTATGTGTTCTCCTTATATTCAGTATTTATTCAATTCTTTGTGCAAACAACTGGGTTATTTTCAATCATAACCAGAGGGTTCTCCTACATTTGTGTGTTGGAACTCAGCTTTGACTACACAACAAGTGACAGACAATTTTGCCTTGAAATCCACAGCAGGTCCTCCTTTTACCTCACTATAATGGGACAAGTCAACATCTTTAAAAGGATATACCTTTGGGAGCGTAGCTTGGTAAACATCTTGAGCAGTCACACCGTTCTATAGCTCCTGCAGCTTTAAAGTGCTAATTCATGAACATCTGGGATACTCCATCTCTAATCCCCAACTGGATCACAAATAAAGCTATGGGAGTCCTTGGGATCTTTTAAGCGGGACTCCGGAATTGGGCCTGCCGCTCCTGAGACCCAGGCAGTTCTTCGCCTTCTACCCTCCCCCAAAAGCATCTATAGTATCATGCCCGCTGAAATCCCCTAAAGTAAACAGTCATCCATCTCGGACATCTTGGGGAGCCTGGCCATCCTCCATCCATTGCTACAAGAATAATAGTGCCTCCCCTCCACTTGTGGCCTCCTTCTTGTAGAAATCTGCGACCACTAGCACCCATCAGAATTTTGGTGCACTGATAATGCTCTGATACATGGTGCACGCAGCCTCACTGAGACCTCTGCAAGCCAGTGCCTGTAAGAATCACTGCACAAGATAGCAGACAGCGCTGTGCAGACATAGCTCACTGTCACATCACAAGAGTGTGTGTTGCCTGCATTAACTTGCCCAGTCTCTCATTACATAACATTGTACGATATATGGCTGGCCTGTACTAAGGAACCAAGAAGAAGGTCCTTACACACCACCTTACCTGGTATGCCACACTTAAAAAAATATTGAATTAACAAGGGTAGCATTTACAACCACACTTAAGGGTACCAGATAAAATTACTAGTTAACACTTCAACATAAATATTTGTAAACCTATCCCTTAAAACCTGGATTACTTGGATCTGTTTTCCAGACCAGGATATTTCCATACCTATCTCCTGGTTAGATATAAAGTCTAACTTTACTGGCTTTACCAACTATTATCCCTATTAGTAATCCTTTAAAGCACTTCACTGCCATCTAGTGGCCTCCTGTTTAAAACAACAGTGCATTCTGCTTTACAAACCCTGATCTCTGCAAAATCTTACTGGAACTACCTATGATTCAGGACTAAAAATTTAACATCCACCCTCCCAGATCACTTATTTCAGAGCGAAAGGATTATAATTTCTCTGTCAATTTTACCTTTACTATATCCATCAGGCATGAATCAGTGAAAGGCAAAAAAGAGGCAAAGATAACGCAATATTTTTCTTATCAAGAAGGACAAACCACAATTTCTTTTACCTTTGCCACTCCTAGATCAAAACGAAAACCCTGAGATAACTCCAGCTACAAAAGTAGCCATCCATGCTCTTCTGACCTTAAAACAGGACTCACTTCTATTGCTAAACGCACAACTGACTTGGAACATAAGGCAGAGTGCTCATTACAATTCCAAACATAGACAGTTAGAGATATGGGGGTAAATGTATCAAGGTCCGATTTTTTCAGCGTTTTAAAATCGCGGCAAATCGCGGGTGTTGACCCACGATTTTTGTCCAAAAGTTATCAAATGTATCAAGCTGTGATTTTTACCCTGATCTTCAAAATAGCTGGTCATCTCTGGCTATTTGCTGCGATATCAAACACTTCCGTGTTTAGCTAACTCTCCTGTGTTGTCCTTATGTAGCTGCGAGATTAGTAAACACATCACTGTTACACTGCACTGTCTATAGAGCCAAATGTCCCGTCAGCTGTCAAAACTGATAAAAATAAATAAAAGTTGAAAAAAAATAGTGACTGAGCCTCATTGCCGGTTATAGCGTCCTGTTCTCAGTTCTGCTGCCTGCTTGTTCACTCTCTGCTTGGTGTTTATACCTTCAACTGACTTCCCGTGTATGACCTTTGCTTGTTCCTGGACCTTTGAACCTAAGCTTCTGACCCTGACCATTTGCCTGAAATCCGGATTCTGCTCCTCCGCTAGTGCTTCTAGCCTTTCGCTTGTCCCTGGATTCCGAACCTGTGCTTGTGTCCTCTGACCTTGGTTTTCTCTGCCTGAACCCCACGCTGTTGTCCGCCAATCACTCCACTCCTGGGTTCTCCTTAAGCCTGTATACGATTCTCGACCCTCCGTCAGCCTGCGGCCAAGTTTGTCCCCACCACGACGGACTCCAGCGAACACCAGGCTTTCAGAGTAGACTCCGAGTTTCATTGTGCTGGCTTGGGAGTTCCTAACATAAAGACGCCAAACACCCTCATTTATACCACATACTTTTAATAAAAATAATAAATTCCCAATATACTCACCACTGATGTTTTCATCTGTTGTCAGCAGCTTTTAATCTTAAAATGTATGTAAACCAAGTCCCAAATAAATTTGTATCCAGTAGTCCGGCTTGACCAAGTCCAAAATAAATTTGCAATTCCCAAAGTCCGGCTTGAAATGTCCAAATTAATTTGTAAATCCAAAGTCCCTGCTTGAAATGTCTTTTCTTCTTGGGCAAAAAGCCCCCCTTGTTGCTTGAAGTCTTCATATCTTCTTCCAGGAGGGCCCCCTTGTTTCTTGAAGTCTTCTTATCTTCAGCCAGGAGGTCCCGATATTTGTAATATCCCATCCGGAACATGCTTGTAATAATAAAAAAAAAAATGAAGAGAGCCACCGCAAACAGCTTCTACAGTGTAGAAGCATCGATACGCAATGAACTTAGTTAATTTGCAATGTCTATTTATAGTATTAGGGGATTTTCCCAAGCTGTCATGGGAAAACCCTAATACTATAAATAGACCTAGCACATAAACTAAGTTAATCGTGTGATAGAGCTTCTACACTGTAGAAGCTGTTTGAGACGGCTCTCTTCATTTTTTTTTTTTATTCAGCCCTCCTGGCTGAAGATAAGAAGAATTCAAGCCACAAGGCGGTCCCACCTGGCCAGAAGAAATAAAGACTTCAAGGAACAAGGGGGGCTTTTTGTCCAAGAAGAAAAGAAGACATTTCAAGCAGGGACTTTGGATTTACAAATTATTTTTGGACATTTCAAGCAGGACTTTGGATACAAATATTTTGTTGACATTTTGAGCCGGACTCTGGGAATTACAAATTTATTTTGGACTTGGTCAAGCCGGACTACTGGATACAAATTTATTTGGGACTTGGTTTACAGACATTTTAGGATTAAAAACAACAGATAAAAACATCAGTGGTGAGTATTTTGGAGATTTATTATTTTTAATAAAAGTATGTGGTATAAATGAGGGTGTTTAGTGTCTTTATTGGGGTTTTATTATTTTTATAAAATGTATGTGGTTTTAATGAGGGTGTGGAGGTTTATTTAACATTTTCTTTTGTGGAACTACAGGTCCCAGCCAGCCGTGGATGTCAGGGCATGTTGGCGCTTGTGGTTCTCCAAGTGCCAACATGCCCTGGCTGTCATGGGTATGCTGGTGCTTGTAGCTATACAAGTACCAGCATGTCCACACTGTTTATGGCATCCTAGCTGGTTGGGACAAACAAAATGGCGTCTGTTTATTTTTTTAACTCTTTTATCGCTGTTTATTACCCTACACCCATCGCTCAGGGAATCCAGTCCAGCGCTGAACAGGCTTGGTTTGGTTTGTCATTATGGTAGGAGTAACCCTGCCGCATGTCCCCCTGCTATAGTGCCACCCACCCCGACTGGCTTGCCTAGTGCTGGCTATGTGAAAATCGGGGGACCCCAAGCAAAATGTTTCCCCGATTTTCACGTAACCAGCAGTAGGCTGGCAGCACTAGGGTTAATAGTGAATAGAGAGGAGACCCCACACTTTTTTTTTTCAACTTTTATTTATTCTTATCAGTTTCGACAGCTGCCGGGACCTCCGGCTCTATAGATGGGGAGGTGTAACAGTGATGTGTTTACTGAACACGCTGCTAGAATGCAGCATGTTGTATCTGGCTTGTTTTAAAGCACACTCAGGAGAGTTTGCTAAATTGAAGCTTCATACATTTGAGACTTATATAGCTAGAGTGGCAAACAGTCGGAAGTTTGATCTCTATCGATTTTGGAAATAGCGATTTTGACAGAAAAACAACTCTGGCGATTTTACATGAAATCTCAGGTTCATACATCTGCGAGTTTCAACTCTCCGGAGAAAATCGCTGGATTTGCAAATTTTGCACCTTGATACATTTACCCCATGGAGTTTCTTCACAGAGAAATGGAACTTTTGTAAGAGATGAATGAAGACCTATTGAATCGAGAAAAACAGAACAATATATGCATCGTAATATTCTTGAGTCAGATTAACCTGCAAATCTAGAATCATACATCATGCATTTCTTCTCTACTTTAGACCATGCTGAATACAGGTTGAAAAGACTCATAGGGCTCTCAGTCTAAAACTGAAAGATCTCAAACCCCCAGAGATGTTATCAAACTGCTCTCTTTTAAGGTGAAAGATAAAATTACGTCAGCATGCAGAAACCAATTGTACATTTTATTTGAAAAAGAGAAACTTGAGATATACCAGGGCTTGGCCCCAACAACCATTGCTAAATTATGTGACCTGAGAAATACAACGCATACCTTACTGGAAAACAGCTATAAAATGGTTTTCCCCTTTAAACTCATCATACCCATGGGCACCAAGCAACATGTATCTGTGATCCCAAAGAAGTTAAGACTTCATCTGCTTATCTCCATAAGGAGGAATGTTGTCTCAATGAGAGCTTTTTTTATCGTTGTGATCAAGTAATCCACCAAAGCTGTCTACAGCTGACTTATTTTTCTTATTCTGCCTTCTTCACATAGTTCTCACTATCTTCTCTTATTGTAATATCATAATCACTTTATCTAATCTTCATAACCGCTAGAAATAAATTTGTTTATCTGGTTTAATATACTGAAGCTCAACAGCACTTGCTAATTTTCTCAATCTGAAGAACCTCTACATAGGTTTGTGTTAAAATTTGATACCAATTGTTTACACAATATAAGATTTTGTTGTTATGGTATTGTAAGTGCTGCTTATACTAGTTCTCTGCTACTTTTTAGTTTCATTGCAAACAACTATTATATGTTTTACATTGTGTACACTTAAAGATGTCACCACCAGCAACATTTTTTCCAATAGATCCTCTAATGAAAACTTCGTCCAGTTCCAGACAAATTCACCTAAATTAAGACAATTAACCCAAATAGAGCACACCTGTATCTGCTCTGTAAATCGCAAAGGCCTGATTTCTATAAAAACATACTCTGCCAGGATCAACAAAATTTGGAACCGCTTGAAGCCAAATGGGAAAGAGATCTGAACACCAGTCTAGAGACAAAAGGACTGGGACCACATCAAACGCAGAATAGCTAAATCCTCAATTAACATAGCTTTGAGAGAAAACGCGTACAAAATATATACCAGATGGTACTTTGCTCCATCCAAATTGTGGTCCCCAGATTTCTGCTAGAGAGATTGTGGCATCAGGACTTTTTGCCATACCTGGTGGTTGTGCCCCCTTATTACCCAATTCTGGAAGATGGATATAAACGTAATCTATTAGATTATGGATTTTCAGGTACCTGCTGACCCTGCAGAACTGTTTTCAACCAAACCAATTTCCTCACTTACCAAACATGAGGATAGACTCATTACCCACATAAGTAATAAAGATAAAATAAGATAATTAATCCATAGGGAATGGAAGCAGGCCCCCACAATTAGAGAAGCTTTGCTAAATTGCATATGGTATGTCTTTTCCATGGAATATCTATTCAGCCTAATTAAAAATTCTGTATCTCTACAATAAAACTTAGACCCTTTGGTACCAACACCACACTCTCGGGCACAATTTCCCTTTCCCTTCTATCCCCACTACAAACACATATATTCATTGTCGCCCCCTTTTCCATAATCCTTTGCCCATTTAAATTGAAAAAACTTTGACAAGTGAATAATAATCAAGGGGTTATATCTCTTTTCCCTACCCCTTAGCTCCTAGCATTTCATTATTTGTGTTTCCAACTACTGGTTTATCTGTTTGTTTGTTTATTTTTGTTGTTGTTGTTACAATGTTGTATCTAAATATAAGCTTGTTTTCTTACTTTTGTTTATTGTATTCACTGAATTGTGATTTTCTATAAATAAAGACATTTTTGAAAAAAATTATATACCTTCCTTAATATTCGGATCTATTATAGACATATGAACTCCCTAAGGACCTCCTTTATTTTGGTCTCTTTCTCTCCTCTAGATTTAGTAGGCCCAGCCTACAATCCCCTTGTAAGCTCCGTTGTGTAGGCTGAATGACTTGTATTTATACTACATTAGCTCTCAGATATATTTTATTATATGGTAGGTGAACCTGAACCATGACAATCAACCAGTTTATTTTTTTCAGGTTGCTGCAGCCAGTTCCTTTGAAAACCTTTTTTCATTTAGAAGTCCAACTTAAATACTGCGAGACTATTCCCCAACTCTCTGTTATTTCTTTTCCTAAACCCCCATTATGGTGCAACATATTTCTTTTGATTGTATATCATGACCAGTCATGGCATAAAAGGGCAGACTAGATGGGCCTGTAGCTTTTCTCACCTCAAATTCATTGTTTCTATAGCATTTGTTTACAGATGATACCTTCCCTCATTTGTACAATTTTCAGGAGAAATATAATATACCTAAAGCAGCGTTTCACGTTATGAAGATGACTTTTCAGGTCCTGTATGCTATACAATTAAAAAAGCCCTAGGGAATATAAATGTTTTTTATCATTGAGAGGAGGCATCTTTTTATAGGTCTTCATCCACTGGCATCCACAATGTCTACTGGCTAAGGCTTTGTGCTAGGTAATAATGCACTTCCCCATACCAAACTCATTTACTTGAGTCTTGACTACCCAGACAAGTTTCTGTAGATGTAGCAGTCATGACTTGATTGCTCAGAGGCCTGTCAACTCTCTTCACCTAGCTAGATCTACAATGATGCTTTATGATTAGATAGAATGTGTGTATGGTTAAGTAATCTGTGTATTGCAGTTTTGTCTTTTTTTGTAATACTCTGTTAAAATTAGCTTGCGAAAATAAAATACTATTAAAAAATAATAAAACAATAACATAAAGCTTACCACAGTCTGATGATTAACCTGTATCACTTCATCACCAGCGTGAATCTTCCGGGAGGAATCAGCAGGTGACTGGGGAGATAGAAGAAAGAGAAAAACAAATCAAAGATATTGCCCAGACCTGTCTACAGTGTTTATGTAGATTGTTTGTACTGTTACAGTTTACTAATACAGCTTTAAAGCACGTACAGTCAAACAGTACGTACTGTCAAGGGAGCAAGAATGAATGATGTCAACTTCTCGAGGTCAATATAACTCCAACATTTTACATCCTTGCATCCCACCTGTCATTTTGGCATTTATTTTTTTATTTTTGTGTGATAGTAAAGCTAAAATAACAGAAGTTTGTTTCAACTATTTAAGTAACTGCGACGCTTCAGAGAAAAAAATATATCTTTTTATGTTCTTTAAATTATATATTACAGTATCTAAATAACCTTGTACTGCTTGTACAAATGTTTACACTATTTTATCTATGAATTGAATCTAGCAATAAATGCTGGTCTAGCAATTTTCACTGGGCATAAAACCCCATTCCTGCCACCGTAACAACAAATCTCATAGTAACAAGTGCAGAAAAAAAAGGCACCAGTCTCTGTATACAGTCACAAGGTCAGAGGGTAGAAAAAAAGAAAGCCATAATCTAGTAATCGGATCAAGAAACATGTGCTCTGCTGTCCATGAATTTCACCTTTTATCCAACTGCCTCATTAAAAATGGTGTTTTACCTAAAACACCTTTAATAGGATTTATATCTGCAGCACAGGAGAGAATAAACTCTCTTTTCTTTTCACTCAACTGCACATTTCATTGCTGCTTGTTCTCTCAGTAAGCTGTGGACTTGGGCAATAGCAGGGATAAATGGAAAACTTGTGGGTCATAGGAATGTTCCATAGGAAATAATGATTCACAAGCTTGAGCTGGCTAAACTGATAATTCTTGAACTATATATGCTAATATGCTGTTTTATATAATGCAATAATGACTATATGGTTTTAAATACACATTAAATATATGTTAAACATAATACAAATATACTCTTTGGAGATTACTTCAAAATCAGTGATTACATAGTTCTACTGTAAGCAAATACAAATTTCATAATGAAAAACCTTTCTATTACAATGTTGTCTTTATGGGGTGAATTCATACGGCATAAAAAAAAACGTGTTTTTGCCAGGGCAAGCCCAGACAACCCAGGTTTAGGCGCAGTATGGATGGTGTTAGTGAGAAATCCCGGGTCTGAAAACCCGGGATTTAGACCCAGGACTTTTGGTGGGGTAATTCCCGTGTCGGCCGTGGTTAGCCTGCAGTATGAATGGTGAGACCTGGGTCTCACATAAAGCAGCTGATTGGGTGTCTGGGACGCTTGAGGATGACATCATCGTTATGCTGCTGCAGAAGAGTCTAGAAGGAGAAGAAGCATTGAGAAGCAGAGAGAAGCATTGAGAAGCAGAGAGAATGTCACATTGGAATGAAGAGTTGCTAAATATCAGAGGGGAGGAAGAGAAAAAAAAACAAATAACAGGGACTGTAAAGGATGCAACTATTTATTCAAACATTGCAAAAATCATGAAACAACGTGGAATAAAGTGCAGCCAGCAACAGGTTGTGAACAAATTAAAATCCCTGCGTAAACAATATGCAAAAGTCTATGATAACAACTGTCGGAAAAGCGGTACTGCAAGAATGGAATGACCGTTTTACGAACAATGCAATATGGTGTTTGGAAATTCAGCACTTTCACATCCCATTGCACTATCTTCATCTTGTTGCCGGGATGCTCCTACTCCTCCACCAGAAAGCAGTCAGTCTAGCCAGCCCGCAATGGTGACTAGCGACGAGTCAGTAGAGGAACATGCTGATTTGGAGTGGACCAACAGTGCAGAAGACACAATCAATCTGTCTGCATATGAATTTCAAGATTAGCAACCTTTGGCATCAGCACAGCTTGCAGCAGATTCACAATCCTTGCAAGAGACACAACCGTTGTCAGCGAACCAACTTTTGCAATCACCACAGAGCACAACGTTACGCTCAAACAGTAAGTTTCTTAATTTGTAAATGTAATAAAATAAATTAAATTAATGAAAGTGTAACTAAACTAACAACTAGGCACAACTACAACTATAAAACTACAAAACAACTACATCTACAAACCTACAACTACATCTACAAAACTACATCTACATCTACAAAACTACAACTACATCTACAAAACTACAACTACATCTACAAAACTACAACTACATCTACAAAACTACAACAACTAGCCTCCTAAATTAAACATAGAAACATATTAAAACATGAACACGTATATGTTGCAGCGTGAAGCTATTGTGCAGGAGGGAAGAGGCCTCAAGCACATTTCTGCTTACAAAACTGCTATTTAATTTTAGAGCAATATTCTGTCATCCTCAGTGATCCTAATGTTTTTCCTTTCTTTTTTCCATTTCTAATTTACAATGTTCCTAAAAAAATGAAGAGACCAAATAAGATGGAAATAGCTACCAAAACCATGACCACGTTGATGTTAGACCACCTAAAGGAAATGGATAGGCTATGGCTGCCCAAGAGGATGCACGTCTCCAAAGATTCATGGACAATGAGCGCAAGCTCCAGGACTCCTTTATAACCCAAATCATGGGTATGCAAGAGCGTATTCTCCGTGAAAACCGTGAATGCTTAATGGGTTGCCTGGATCGACTCCTGCCAAGAATGCAGGGACATGCACAATCGCCACACCATGTAGAGGCACCTTACCCCGTGTATAACAGAGGCCAACAAATGGTGCACCCTAAATCAGGTACTTCAATAAACAACACACATCATCAACCACAAATGGATAAACATAACCTTGCCTACCCACCTACTACCCATAATCAAGAATATACAACTACTGTCCATAACCCTAAGTACACAGCAAGTCAACCAAATCAAGACTACCCACATTACCGACAGTTGTAGGTAATGAAATAATGTTGTGGACAATTATAATTTTGTTATTGTTTGAGTGTAAGGCAACAACATGTATATTGTTATTTAAAGTTAAAAATGGTTTGTGATCTAAGCAAACACTGAAAGAAAGTGTAGACTTGCACTACTGTTTGCACACATGGCTGCATATATTTATATGTTTTTTTTACTATTGTTATATTTTTGTGTTTTTGCTAATCAGCACTTTATATAGGTACATATGAGCAAATATTTACCATTTAACAAAGAAAAAACATTTTGAATAAAAATATTTTATTTAGTTATCGCTTGTCTGCTCTACTAATAATGAAGGACAGATTGGTGGTGATAGTGGTACGAATAAGTTCTGCAGAGGTCTTTGTGCACTCCAGCTCATAACCCGTAGAGTCCACAGAAAGCACTGACAGTTCAGAGTCCTGTACATTCCACTCTGGTAGAAACTGCTCTTTCTGTATTACACAAATATTGTGTAAAATACAGCAAGCAGCAACTACAAGGGGCATAAGTTTGGTGTCAATGTCATAGTGCTTCAATAAACACCGCCAAGCGTCCAGAGACATTTTCTACCACCATCCGAGCTGAGCTGAGGGTATGGGTGAAGCGAATTTGTTCCGCAGACAGTTGATGTTGCTGTGTGAAGCCCTTCATCAACCATCGCCACAATGGGTAAGCTGCATCCCTGATGATGTGCACTGGGATCTTCACACCATTCACGAACTTTGATTTCTGTAAAGAAATGTAACACATTACATTTCAGTAGTGCTTTAAAGAGAATATTGGAACATTTAAAAGAATCAGTACACCTATTAATCTTTCAATCTATCATGTCTAGCTCTAAATAAAAAAACACATAAACACGCTACCCAAATGTTGGTTACAGAACACAATACACCTGCTGGTACATGTTTTAAGTGTATTTTGAAAGCGGAACATCTAGAGAGGAAAAGGTGCAGTAACTAAATACCAAAAAATACATGAATGTATTATCCAGCTGAGGAAAACATCATCTAACAAAATATAGATATTTACCTCACTAGGGAACAACCAGCCATCTTGTCTGTCCTCTGCAATCTGGTACAAATCAGAATTGGCCAGAGCTCTGGCATCATGGGAATGTCCAGAACAGCCAATAAAGACATTTGTGAAACTGAAAATAAAATATATTTACCTTTGTTTTACAATAGACATCATAAGATACAGTCACATTAAACTAATAAATGATGCTTACCAATAGTTGTTGTCAACTACAGCTTGTAGAATAATGGAATGCCAGCCTTTGCGGTTATAGTAATCCGCAGCATTGCCTGTGGGGGCAATGATAGGGATGTGTGTCCCGTCAATTGCTCCAGCACACTGTGGGTATCCACGTCACAGGAATTCAGTGATGGTGTCATCTAGTCACTGTCCTTCAGGTAAGGAGATGAAACAATGGTAAAAGGCTTCCAGCAATGCCTTGGTGACTTCATGGACTAGAGTGCATACTGTGGATATCCCCACTCCAAACAAGCAGGAGATTGTGCGGTATTCACCTGGGGTAGCATACCAGCACATCACAATTGCTAGTCTCCTACAATGGGGTTTCTGAAGTTTGTTGACTGTTTAGAAAGTGCTGGGATGATAAGGTCCAGCACATAGTGAAATGTCCCACGTGACATACGAAAGTGTGCCATTCACTCCTAGTCCTCAAAAGATTCCACAGTAGACTGAAAAGCTTCTCCGTGGCTGCGTTGTCTGGCACACATTGTTCGGTTAGTCGCAGCACTGAATGGCAATCTGGAGGAAATGCTGGCCCTGAGAAAAGCTCTCCTCCTGTGCTTATACAGGCGCTGAGTATTCTCCCTCTGTGCCAGAAATTGCTCCTTTCTCCTCCTGAAATGACACTGTGCAAGGTAGCACAGTGGTAGCAGCTGCATCAAGCTCTCATTTGCTGTGTAAAACAGCAAATAAACGCAATAAAACATGACACAAAAGTGACTTGTCGGCCATGATTAAAGCAATGCTGTGAACAGTCACCACCCACTTTGACCTCATCTTTGTGTGCAAAAAATCTAGTCCCCTTTAAATGACCTCAGTATTTTTCAGCCAATGAAAGCTTCTCTTGTGATGACTCACACTTATTGGCAGGGCAGACCTGATTTCAGTATGAATGGGATCGACCCAGGAAATTCCCGGGATCAAGGTGCAGTGTGAACGGGGTCTCTGAGCTGGGAAGTTCGAACACTCTACAAAAACCCGGCTTGAAAAACCCAGGAAATTGCAGGTATTATACCACTTTCACATTGTCGCCCCTGCAATTTCCCGAGTTTTTTAAGAAAGGTTTTTGCCGTGTTAAAGAGCATCCCAGCTCGTAGACCCCGTTCACACTGCACCTTGGACCCAGGAATTTCCCGGGTCTACTCCGTTCATACTGAACCTGGGTCTGCCCTGACAATAAGTTTGAGTCATCACAAGAGGAGCTTTCATTGGCTGAATGGTGAGGTCATTTATAGGGGACCTTTTTTTTGCACACAAACGTGAGGCTAAAGTGGGTGGTGACTGTTCACAGCTTTACTTTAATCATGGGCGACGAGTCACTATTGTGTAGCCAGGATTTCCTGGTTCATTGCAATTCTTTGGCTGTTTTATAAAGCAAATGAGAGCTTGATGCAGCTGCTAACACTGTGCTACCTTGTACAGTGTCATTCCAGGAGGAGAAAGGAGCAATTTATGGAAGAGCAGGGGAATACGCAACGTCTTTATTTTCGTAGGAGACCTTTTGCCAGGTCCAGCATTTCCTCCATATTGAGATTCAGTGCGGCAACTAACCAAACAATGTGGGCCAGAGAACGCAGTCACGGAGAAGCTTTCTGGTTTACTGTGGAAGATTTTGAGAACGAGCAGTGAATGGCACACTTTCGTATGTCACGTGGGGCATTTCAGTATGTACTGGACTTTATTACCCAGCACTTTCTAGACAGACCACAAACTTCAGAAACCCCATTGCACCAAGTAGGAGACTAGCAATTGTGTTGTGGTGGTATGCTACCCCTGGCGAATACTGCACAATCTCCTGCTTCTTTGGAGTGGGGATATCCACAGTTTGCAATATAGTGCATGAAGTTGCCAAGGCATTGCTGAAAGCCCTTTACCATCGCTTCATCTCCTTGCCTCAAGGACAGTGACTAGATGACACCATCACTGGATTCCTGTGACATGGATATCCACAGTGTGCAGGAGTCATAGACGGGACACACATCCCTATCATTGTCCCCACAGACAACCTTGCGGATTACTACAATCACAAAGGCTGCCATTCCATCATTCTGCAGGCTGTAGTTGATCAACTATTGGCAAGCCTCATTTTTTTATTTTAATGTTACTGTGTCCTATGATGTGTATTGTAAAACAAAGCTAAATATATTATATTTTTAGTTTCACAGATGTGTTTATTGGCTGGCCTGGACGTTCCCATGACACCAGAGTTCTGGCCTATCTGGATCTGTACCAGATTGCAGAGGAGCAGCAAGATGGCTGGTTGTTCCCTAATAAGGTAAATATCTATATTTTTTTATGATGTTTTACTCAGCTACATTCATGTATTTTTTGCTATTTGTTTACTGTCCCTGTCCATCTGTTGATGTTCTGCTTTCCAAATACAATTAAAACATATACCAGGAGGTGTATTGTGTTCTGTAACCAACATTTGGGTAGCGTGTATATGTCTTTTGGGGGGGTTGGAGCTAGACATTATAGACGGCAAGATCTATAGGTGTAGTGATTGTTGTCAAAGTACCAATATTCTCTGTAAAGTACTACAGAAATTGAACCTGTTGTATTTCTTTACAAAAATCCAAGATCGTGAATGGTGTGGAGATCCAAGTACAGATCATCGGGGATGCAGCTCACCCTTTGCAGCAATGGTTGATGAAGGGCTTCACACAGCAACATCAACTTTCTGCACAACAAATTCACTTCACCCATACCCTCAGCTCTGCTCGGATGGTGGTAGAAAATGCCTTTGGAAGATTGAAAGGACGCTGGCGGTGTTTACTGAAGCATGATGACACCAAACTTGTGCCCCATGTAGTTACTGCTTGCTGTATTTTACACAACATTTGTGAAATACAGAAAGAGCAGTTTCTACCAGAGTGGAACATATAGGACTCTGAACTATATGTGCTGTCTGTGGATTCTGCAGCTTATGAGAGAGAACGTACAAATACCTCTGCAGAACTCACTCGTACCACCATCACCGCCAATCTGTCATCAATAATCAAGTAGAGCGGACAATGGGTTACCTGAACAAAATATTTTTTTATTTAAATTGTAAAATACTTTTTTAAAGGTTACATATTACGTTATATGTACCAATATAAATCAAAAAGTGCGTGTGTTTTCACAAAGGTCTGTATATTGTAGCATTTAAAAAACATATACAAATATACCGTTTAGACACACATGCGTCTAAAAACAGTAGTGCAAGATAAAACTTTTTCCAGTGCTTACATTACAAACATTTTAAATATAGAAAACATTTTAAATATTGTTGCCTCAAACACAGGCAAACATTATAACTGTACTATACATACTTTCATTACCTATAATTGACAGTAATGTGGGTACTCAGGGTTTTGTGGAGAAGCCAGGTACTCAGGGCTTTGTGTAGTAGACGGTACTCAGGGTTATGGGGAGTAGCCGGGTACTCAGTGTTATGTGGAGCCATTTGAGGATGATGTGGGGTGTTTAGTGGCATACCTGGGCAGCACAGTGGCCTAGTGGTTAGCACTTCTGCCTCACAGCACTGGAGTCATGAGGTCGATTCCTGACCATGGCCTTATCTGTGTGGAGTTTGTATGTTCTTCCTGTGTTTACGTGGGTTTCCTCCAGGTGCTCCGGTTTCCTCACACACTCCAAAAAACATACTGGTAGGTTAATTGGCTGCTATCAAAATTGACCTTAGTCTCTCTCTGTGTGTCTATGTTAGGGGATTTAGACTGAAAGCTCCAATGGGGCAGGGACCGATGTGAGTGAGTTTTCTGTACAGGGATGCGGAATTAGTGGCGCTATATAAATAATTGATGATGATGATAACTGAGTTTGGGGAAAAAATTTGTTGTCCTCTGTTGTATAAGGGGTAAGGGCTCTCAACATGTATGGAGGTTGTGCAGGTCCTTGCGGTTTTGGCATCAGGCAATCTATGTAAGCCACCATAAATTTGCGGTTTTCCCTCAGAATCCTGCATACCCATTATTTGGGTAATGAAAGATTCCTGCAGCTCATGCTCATTAACCATAAAGCATTGGAGATATGCGTCTTCTTGGGCTGCCATAGCCATAACCATTTCCTTGCGCTGTTCAACCATTACTGTGCTCATGGCTTTCTTCTTCCTTTTAGGAACATTGTAAATTACAAATGGATAAAAGAAAGGAAATACATTAGGGCCACCGAGGATGAATGAATATTGCTGCAAAATTAAATAGCAGTGTTGTAAACAGATATATGCCTGAGGCCTCCTCCCTCTTGCACACTAGCTTCACGCTGCAACATATACGTGTTCATGTTTTAATATGTTTTTACATTTAGTTTTGTTTAGTTTTTAGTTTAGTAATATTAAACGTTCATTTATTTATTTAATTTACTTTACAAATTTTAAAATTAGTAAACTTACTGTTTGAACTTAACATCGGGGTCTGCGTCGATGGGGAAGGCTAAGTCGCTGGCAATGTTTTGTCTCTTGCAACAGTTGTGTGTCTGGTGAAGGTTGTGCCGCTGGCAAAGATTGTGAGTCTGCCAGTTCCCCTGCTGACATATTCATGTTGTCTTCATTTACATTTCAATACTCCAAATCAGCATGTTCCTCCAGCAAATCATCGCTAATCATCAATGTTGGCACACTTGACTGACTGCTTTCAGGTGTTGGACTGTGAGCATCACGGCAGCTTGATGATGACAGTACTATGGGATTTGCCAGGGCAGAGTTGCCGAACACCACATTACATTGCTCATAAAATGGTCATTCCATACGGGCAGCACCACTCTATCTGCAGTTGTGGTCATGCACTTTTGAGTATTGTTTTCAAAGTGACTTAAATTTCTTTACCACTTGCTGCTGGCTGCGCTTTATCCACCTACTCTGTTAGTATTTTTGTTATATTATAGAACACTGTTGCTTCCTTTACAGTGCTTATGATCTGTTTTTTAATTTTCTCCTCTCCTCTAATGGCCAGCAGCTTATGCACTTCTTCCTCTAGCCAGTATGCCATGCTTTCTCCTATCTCTCTTCTATGCAGCATTGAAATGATGTCATCCTCCAGTGTGTCTAATCCCGCCAATCATCTTCTTTATGCGAGACCTGGGTTGAAAAAACCAGGTCGCACCGTTCACACTGCAGGAGACCTGGGACTGACATGGGAATAACTTCTCATGCATATGTTTCTTATAGAAATTGACATTAGGCATCGCCTTTATTTATATGCAATAGATTTTTAATATAAGGGTTAACCAACGTTCACCTATCAGATGGAAAGTTAGAGAAGTAACGGGCTTCATGTTATTATATATAACTTCACTAAAGAGACTTTAATCTCACTTTCGCTAATGAGTCAGAAGATATCCCACATAATACATATGCACATGTGTGATAGACTTTATATTGATCATATGATATAATGTATGAAATAATAGGTGAATCAATCCAAAAAAATATCTCTCGTGAATATATGTTCTCATAATAAATACCATTATTGACAATTTAGGAAATAAATCCATCTAGTACAAATTATGTACAAAAGCAGACAAATCAAACAAATAAAATAGACAATATAATTTGGTTTGAATTTCAATCTTTTTTTGAAAGTCTATTAATAAGTATACAATGTTGCGATTCAAAGATATTCCAGTAATTTTAACTGTATTGGATAAAATGTGAATTTTTATGTATTTCATTGGACCGGAGTGGCATGCTTCTTTGTTAATTCCAACTCTGGTCTTTAAGAGTTATAGTTATTATGTGTTGGAAGAGCACCCCCTCATCAAGATAAGTGAACATTTGGGTTTTAATATATTTTGAGAGGAACTGCAGCAGAGAAGACGTCAGGAAAGAAGGTAAGTGAAGGGGGCACTGAGAGACACGCTAAAGGGGATAGAGAGACGCTGAAGGGGGCAGAGAGACGCTGAAGGGGGCAGAGAGACGCTAAAGGGGGCAGAGAGACGCTGAAGGGGGCAGAGAGACGCTGAAGGGGGCGGGGGGCACAGACAGGCTGAAGGGGACAGAGAGACGCTGAAGGGGGGCACAGACAGGCTGAAGGGTGGCACAGACAGGCTGAAGGGGGGCACAGACAGGCTGAAGGGGGGCACAGACAGGCTGAAGGGGGGCACAGACAGGCTGAAGGGGGGCACAGACAGGCTGAAGGGGGGCACAGACAGGCTGAAGGGGGGCACAGACAGGCTGAAGGGGGGCACAGACAGGCTGAAGGGGGGCACAGAGAGACGCTGAAGGGGGGCACAGAGAGACGCTGAAGGGGACAGAGAGACGCTGAAGGGGACAGAGAGACGCTGTAGGGAGACACAGACAGGCTGAAGGGGACAGAGAGGCACTGAAGGGGGAAACAGAGGCTGAAGGGGCAGAGAGACACTGAAGGGGGACAGAGAGAGGCTGAAGGGGACAGATAGACACTGAAGGAGGGGGAGAGAGAGACACTGAAGGAGGGGGACAGAGAGAGACACTGAAGGAGGGGGACAGAGAGAGACACTGAAGGAGGGGGACAGAGAGGGACAGAGAGACGCTGAAGGAGGGGGACAGAGAGACGCTGAAGGAGGGGGACAGAGACGCTGAAGGAGGGGGACAGAGAGACGCTGAAGGAGGGGGACAGAGAGACGCTGAAGGAGGAGGACAGAGAGACGCTGAAGGAGGGGGACAGAGAGACGCTGAAGGAGGGGGACAGAGAGACACTGAAGGAGGGGGACAGAGAGAGACACTGAAGGAGGGGGACAGAGAGAGACGCTGAAGGAGGGGGACAGAGAGAGACGCTGAAGGAGGGGGACAGAGAGACACTGAAGGAGGGGGACAGAGAGACACTGAACGAGGGGGACAGAGAGAGACGCTGAAGGGGGGTCAGAGTGTGAGCTGATGAAGAGGGACACAGGGTGTGAGATGGCGAAGAGGGGGACACAGGGTGTGAGATGGCGAAGAGGGGGACACAGGGTGTGAGATGGCGAAGAGGGCGACACAGGGTGTGAGATGGCGAAGAGGGCGACACAGGGTGTGAGATGGCGAAGAGGGCGACACAGGGTGTGAGATGGCGAAGAGGGCGACACAGGGTGTGAGATGGCGAAGAGGGCGACACAGGGTGTGAGATGGCGAAGAGGGCGACACAGGGTGTGAGATGGCGAAGAGGGCGACACAGGGTGTGAGATGGCGAAGAGGGCGACACAGGGTGTGAGATGGCGAAGAGGGCGACACAGGGTGTGAGATGGCGAAGAGGGCGACACAGGGTGTGAGATGGCGAAGGGGATACAGAGTGATATGATAAAGGGGCACAATGTGATGGTGAAGGGGTCTAAATACATCTTACGTAATTTTGACCCAACTACTTAAAAAACGGGACTACCCGGTAATTATTTTTGCTTAGGGGTGCCTTGGAAAAATTATGGTGACCCTAAGGGTGCCTCGAGCTGAGAAAGTTTGGGAACCACTGATGTAATCTGTTTCCTAATAGTTTTCTGTCAGTCCTTCTTAAGTGCCAAAATGTGGAGACAGATTCAGCAGACATTAGTTTAAAAAGAAAAAAAGCCACTGATATTGTAGTGAGAAGAACTAAATAATTTCTTCACTGACCGTGAAGAAATGTTTGGGGTGGTAGCTGAAATAATTTTATGTGCTTTAAAAAATGTAGCCCAAAATAATGCTCATGAACTTACACATGTTTATGATTTATATGTTATGATAAATATTTGTGTAAATATTTGTTACATGGTTACAGCCAACCTTCAATATGTGACAAAGTTAACTATGTTTAACCGTCTGGAAAGCATTTATCACAAGACAACAATTAGATAGTTCTATGTTAGCTAAGTTAGAAGATAAATTATGTATTGCACACTTTACTTACATTTTCTGTAGTTCCTGTAATGACATGCAACCCATCATATGTGGATTTTATATACATTCCCTAAGGAGAGGAAAATAGCATACGTATGGTCAAATGCATTGTAGCAAAAAAATTATTATTTAAATTTCATTCTACTGAGAGCACAGAAGTCAGTGATGGCTATGCAATGTAATGGAAACAGTTGTGTAAAGGAATTTGGGTAACAAAAGTTCAGCATCTGGGCTTAATTTTAGTAAAATGTAAGTATTTTTTGTGTTTTATTGTTAATACTTTACCATGCGGTAAAGCAAATTTTGGTGTATGCAGTATGCATTACAAACATAATGTAACATATTCTAATACATGTATATGCTACCTTTTATGAGTAGAATCTGAGACTGTGCAGTCCAAACTCTATGAATAGAGTTTACAAAAAACGATGTCATGAGATGGAAACCATAGGCTTTAACTATTCCTCAAGGGCTTCCTCACCCCTGCTTAAATGGTTCACATGGTATGAATTTTTTTTAGGGTATAGACCTGTGTCTACCACCTAACTCTCCCAAGCTGTATAACCCTCTGGAGGTTAGATGTCCTGTTTTCAAAATGTATTTTTATGGTTGATTGGGTTCAATACGGCCAGTCTCTGACTCTTGCCCCCCTGTCTGTCTCCCTCCTCCCCCTTGAAGTCTTTGTCTTATTTGTATTTGTATGTTGCTTGTGTTATTGTTTTTTGTTACTTTTTTGATTGTTTGTGTATGGGCAGTTCTGACTGATTTATTGGATCTACATTATGCACTGTACGTTGTTGTAACTGCCATGTTTGTTACATATATATTCTTTTATATTCTTTTATTAAAACTTAGTAAAAACCTTTTAAGTAAAAAAAACCCCAAACTATGTCATACTATATATGGTGTGACAGGTTGTCAAGTTTGGTGGGAGCCACAAATAAGCCCTGACGGGCCCCATTTGCTGTGTAAAAATGTCAGTGTACATAAACATATAAGGTACCCAAAGAAAGTTGTGTGCATTACTTGTGTTGTGATAAATTGTTGGCACATTATAAGTGATATTTAGAAAACCTATTGAGTAAAAAAATATATTTACAGTCGATCATGAGCCAATATAATATATAATAGTCAAACGGGTACAAGAAGATTTTATAGCAACTGATACTATACATTTGTATGAACCAAAAGACTGTCTACTATTTTTGCAAAGTACCTCTTGACTTTATTGTACTAATAATTAGTACATTTATAGTCTACTAACTTCTAAAAATGTGTTCAGAATTTATATGGTAACAACCACCAATTGTCAGAAACATATTAATATATTTTGTAGTGTCTCTTACATTAAAAAGTAAAAGGCTTGAAAATTTATTTATCTTGACCATTTTACTTTGTGAAATTTTGCAGCTAATATGGAAACATTTCAGCAAATAACTTATTACAGAATCTCCATTACAGTCCATACTATTCTTCACATAAATGTAAATTATAAGTATTTTAGAATTTGAAGATGGTCATTATTAAAACTATTTTCCTGCCAATCTGCACAAAGGCCTCCATCAACAGGAACAGCAGAGCTCTGTGTACAACAGGGACGTCCAGGTGCATAATATAGGAACCCATAGCACCTATGTAATATAATCTGTAACATCATTGTGTATACTTCTAGTAAACAAGAAAAATATTTTTAGTGCTAATCAGGATTCTCCTAATCAGAAGACGAGTGCTATGAACTACTTACCAACCCTTCACCAGGTCTAATATTAGTCAGATGCACTTCATCCAAACAGGCACTTTGACTTGTCAAGGGATCAGTGGTAAATTTGTAAGTTTTGTCACATATTCCATTTAGAACTTTAGACTACAAAAGAAAACAGAGATGTAGAATGTGAGACTTATTAAGCATAAAGTAATGTTATAATAAGTAAAATATGTTTAGTATTTGTCGAGAATTCTAACATATTGGAAAATTATATCTATTATTTGTCCTCCACTGAGCTTTTTTGAAATGCCAGCAATAGTTTTTATTTTTATATCACTTCCCTTAAATCAACAGTGGGAAGATTGTGCTTACAGAATTTCCATCCTTTATCAAATATATGTATTATTTATCTGTGTTTGTCATTGCTGCAAAACTAATTATGGTTACATTAATAATTTTGAGGGCCTTACATTTGGCCCCAGACTAATCAGAGAACAGTTATTTCACACTTGGACCCAAAGTCGTGTAAATCAAGAATTTACATGGGAAGATAGAGCACTGAAGAGTTTCAACTTGATCACACTGAAAAGTACAGCAACTAAAATGATAACTGACACATGAAAGAAATACAATCCCCTTCTTCTTTGTTAGGAAATGCTCAGCTGTGGTTTGAACCTTTGCATATATAGGATGCACAAAGGCTGAGTTTGCAAAACATGACGAAGCAGATGTTTACCAAGTGCAAAAGCAGGCAAAAATAGTACAAAAAAGATGTACATTTAGACTTCTTTAAATGATCCATAATGCACTTGTCCAAACCAATCAGTGATGGATACACGGTTGGCTTCTCATATATAACTTAATACAGGTACATGGTGTTCACTGAGTGAAAAAATATCCAATGACAGATTAACAAACAAAAGTAGGATAATCTCTCATGTTTCAACGTAAGGATGAGCCAGCAACTAGATTAAAAATATGGTCCATTAGAACCTTATTTAAGTTAAATATTTTGATTACAGCTTATGAACCAAAAAAATCCATATGAGCCATTTTGTGACAAGCACCGGCATTCGATTACACAGACATTTTTTGTTTTAGATTAGGAAAAACTTTATTATGAGAGAGGCCATTAGCCGAAGGAGTTTAAAATCATGTGATGTGAAGCTGATAATGTTACTCACCACTGGGGGGGTTTAAGGCTGTAGTGTAATCAGCCAATAGGAAGGAAGTGGGAGTGTCGTGGAAAGAATATATCAAACAGTGGGAGAAGGAGAGAGCTTCCTGTTTCCTGGATCCGGAGAAGCTGCAGCATCAGGCTCAGTATCTGTGTTTTCTGGTTTCTTTTAACTGTGCTTCATTTATTTGCCTTGTCTTTTCTGCTTCTTTACTTCCTCCTTCCCTCCTCCTTGTGTTTGTCTCATCCTCTCTTTCCCTAATTCTTTGCCCATATTGCTTCCCTCAGCATGGCTTCATCCCGGCCTAGACGCTCCAGATCTACACCAGCAAGGCTGGCCGGGTCCCCCCTCCTCTCTCGTCTGTGTCCGCTTCTGCCCATCGCCCTGCCCTCTCCTCTGTTCACCCCCCCCTTCGCCCAAAACCAGCTAGAGACGCCGGGTCCTCCCGGTGCAAGCAGCCGAAAAAGGGGCAGCGCAGTCAGCAGCAGACCACGTGTCTCGGCCGCCGCGAGAGTGTCTCGCGGGGCGGTCCCGAGCTGTGGTCAGAGGTCCAGGGCTCCGGAGCGGGCGGCGAGGCCGCTCGTGTCCGGAGCGGTGCAACGGGTCAGACAGGCTGGAAAAGCCCTGGGCAGGGGATCTCCTTCCCCCGGGGTGTGTGGTGGCGCCCGGCGGCCATCTTTAATTCAATCCGCTGTGGCGGTGTCCAGGGGTCCAGATGGCACTGAGGGTGGTGTAGTGGCTCAGGAGGTAACCGCTCTGTCTGGTAGGGAGCAGAACCCGGGGTCCCCATATAGAGGGCTTGGTCCGGTTATTGTGGACCCCCTGTTTCCCCCGGGTCAACGTGGGCAGGGTGGGGATGTTCATGGTGTGCTCACTCCCTCCCCCTCCAGGCGTCAAGGTGGTGAGCAGCAGGCCCAATTACTTCTCAGCGGGTTTCAGCAGGCCCCCCCCCCCTCCTTTTTGCGGGGTCATGGTTCCCAATTTCATCCCCCCCCCTTCCCCTGGCCAGGGTTTCCCCCCCCCCCGTTTCTTCCCCTCTTCTTTTCTCTGTGGATGCTGTGGTTGTCAGGTGTCAGTTTTTCCTCTAACAGGGCCCCAGGTTTGTTAGGTCCGCCCCCGGTTAGGTTTTCTCCTGGTAGTAGGGGGGCAGCTTACCAGCAGTTTCCCTTGGAACAGTCAGCGGCTTGCCGCTCCCAGGTCTCGGACCCGGTTGAAACCTGGCCCTCCCAGCCACGTTCCTTCAATCAGAACAGGTTGGATGGTGCCCCCTCTTGGTCATTGCCATACCCCCCTAGGGGTTATGGACCCGTAACGGGGACGGGGGGTAGGTGGATGGCCCCTTACCCTCCTCTGTCTGGGCAACACTTTCATGCTTACCCTGAACCCTCCTTGGGCAATATATTTGGCGTTTCTGGTACGGTCTCGCCGCTTCCCATGGTTTCCCAGCAGGGGGGGTGGGGATCAAAGGGCTCCCCCTCAAGCAGGTTTTCTGGGTCATCTCATGGCCTCAACCCCGGTGCCGGCCCCGGCTGGGGTCCTGCCTCAGCCTTTATGCAATCTGCCTTCTCCAAATGCTAACGTGTTTTCTCATCCAGTTTCACAGGCGCAGCCGTCTTCCGTAGCAGTTCCAGCGGGCATGGACAGGTCACCGTCTCGGTCACAGCAGGGAGGTGAGGTGGAGCGTTCGGCAGTGCAACAAGAGTCTCAACCAGGCGGTACGAGGGACGAGGGCGGAGCGGGAGTAGTTCTGCAGGAGGCGCAGGGAGCGGATGGCGAGTATGATGGTTCTACGATAAGCAATACATACATGTCCGGTTCAAGCATATCTACCACCAGTGATGAGTCAGCATCATCTTCCCCCAGGCAGGGTCAGCGCAAGCTAATAAAAATTCTGAACACTCATTTCGGGGGAGCTAAGAGGAAGAGCGCGGATCGGCTGGTTACAATTTCTCCCACACCGGCAGGAGGTCCCCTGGTTAGATGTGAAAACACGGCATTGTTGATAGGAGTTAGGCGCAGCATGAGGCACAAGATTAAGAAAGGTCATTATGTTGATATATTCGAGCTGACAAAGGTCACCCAAAAAGAGTTGGCAGCTGCGTGCGTGCGAGGGGGAGTGGGGGAGGATGCATACAGAAACTTTTCGAACTGGCTAACAGGGTATTGCGTTTTTTCAGCTTGTTATTTAGAAACTAGACCTGACGCAATCATAGACGTATGGAAATATCTTCACCTTATTAATGAGATGCATAGTTGTGAACGCCCAGGTACCTGGAGGTTGTACGATAAGCTGTTTCGCGAGAAGGTGCACGGCCAGCTTTATATGCCCCTGGCTTTTAAAGATGTCGAGATCTGGTTGAGATTAAATAGAGCTCAAGTGTGGGAGGTGAGCATGGGGTATGGTCCTCCTCAGTTACCCAGGTTTCCATATGGGGGGAGACGAGGTGCTCCCAGTCTTCCAAAAACCGTTGCTTTGCCTTTAACAATTCCTCATGCGGGAGGGGGGATTCCTGCCGGTATAGGCATGTCTGCACCAACTGTAAAGGAAGTCATCCCCTCAAAGAATGCCCTAGGGGCCCCGGCGGAGTCGGTAGGGGACGGGGAGGGGCGGGGGGTACTGTCTAAAGCAGACTCTCCCATTATATTCCCAATTCTTTGTAGATGGCTGGCCCTTTACACGGATGCTGCGCAGGCCTCTTTCCTTAGGGAGGGTTTTCGCCTCGGTTTTCGTCTCCCCATAGATAGTGGGGTGGTGGGTACTGCCGCCAGAAACCTTCGCTCTGCGTATGTGCACCCTGACATCTTAGCGGAAAAAGTTGGGAAGGAGATAGGCCTTGGTCGTATGGTGGGTCCTTTCTCATCCCCTCCCATTCAAGATCTAGTCATTTCCCCGGTGGGAATAGTACCTAAAAAGACCCCAGGGAGATTTAGATTAATCCAGCATTTGTCTCACCCGGCGGGTAGGTCAGTTAATGATGCAATCGACCCAAAAATCAGCTCAGTGGTGTACCAGTCCTTTGATGATGCATTAACCATAGTGAGAGAATTTGGCAAGGGAGCGCTGATGGCTAAATTGGACATAGAGTCGGCTTTCCGCCTCCTCCCGTTGCATCCCGAGTCCTTTAAATTTATGGGGTTTAGAATTCAGAACGAGTACTATGTGGATCGATGCCTGCCAATGGGTTGTTCAGTGTCGTGCGCATATTTTGAGGCGTTTAGTTCCTTCCTCCACTGGTGTGTCGGGGCAGGGACGGGACATCGCGGCATAGCGCATTATCTGGATGATTTCCTGTTTATAGGTCCGGCCAATTCAACTTGTTGTAAGGACACATTGTTTGCTGCGCAAGCGCTATTTCGTGTAATGGGGGTGCCAGTAGCTGCAGATAAAACGGAAGGCCCGGCCACATGCCTGTCATTTTTAGGTATTGAAATTGACACAATAGAAGGTTGTTGTCATTTACCATCTGATAAAGTGGCTAAGTTACAGTCCCTGATAGAGGAGGTTTTGGCGGCCCCGTCTTGCGCATTGCGTAAAGTTCAATCGTTGTTAGGCTCTTTCAATTTTGCTTGCCGAGTAATACCTATGGGCCGAGTATTTTGTAGAAAGCTTCAGCTAGCAACGTCAGGCTTGCGTAGTCCCCATGCCCAGGTGCGGTTGTCTGCAGAAATTAAGGAGGATTTGTGTTTATGGAGGCGGTTCCTAGCGGTTTTTAATGGTGTAAGAGTATGGCCAGCACCCGCAGTAGCTAGTACATCTTTGGATTTGCATACAGACGCATCAGGCTCAAAAGGTTTCGGTGCCTTTTTCAAGGGGGAATGGTGTGCGGCTCCCTGGCCGCAGTCATGGAGTTCTGAAGGTTTGGTGCGAAATTTGTTAACCAAGTTGTTTCCCATTGTTGTAGCTTTGGAGCTGTGGGCTGACCGGTTGCGCGGCAGGAGCGTGGTTTTTTGGTGTGACAACCTAGGTGTGGTGCAGGCTATCAACAAGCAAAGCGCCTCCTCACGCACGGCAATCAATTTGCTGCGTGTCCTGGTGTTGAGATGTTTAGAGTTTGACATTACCTTTCGGGCACGCCACGTCCCTGGTGTGGATAACCAAATAGCCGATGCTCTCTCTCGTTTTGACTGGCAACGTTTTAGATCTCTGGCCCCACAGGCATGTTTAACTGGCTTACAGGGTCCTCCTTATGTTTGGCAGATGGTCCGTTAGGGATAAGGTGGCTAGCAGAAGCGTCCTTGGCTCCGGCAACTAGAAAGTGTTATCAAGGGGCATGGGAACGTTGGATGAGTTACCGCGCATCTTGCAACAGCGACGTTTCAGGTCAGATTCCCTCTATTACGGGTTTTATGTGGAATTGTTACAACGAGGGGGTTTCTAGGGCAAAGATGGGGTCCCTTTTGGCTGGTATTTCATTCATGGCTAAGTTAAATAGCGCGCAGGATCCCACAAAGTCATTTATCATAACTAAAGCATTGAAGGGTTGGTCCAGGATTCAGCCTATAAGTAGTGACACTCGCCGGCCGATTGACGGGCAAATTTTAGCCAGATTGATTGAGGTTTTGCATAACTTAGCTACAGATGATTACGAGGCTTTGCTGTTTGGGCTGGCTTTCTCAATGGCGTATCACGGAGCTTTTAGGGTTAGTGAGTTGGTAGCCAGATCCAAGAACGACATAGGGGGAGCTTTGTTGTTTAGAAATGTTATTTTACAATCTAATGTGATACGTTGTAAGATAGTCAGGTCCAAAACAGATCAGTTAGGCAGAGGTCATTGGTTAGCGATTACGGAGCAGCAGGAAGCATCCATATGCCCGGTCAAGCTGGCCAATCAATTCGCTAAAATTCGACCCCCAGGGGAAGGTTTGTGGTTAAGTCATTCGGACAATACACCAGTAACTAAATTTCAGTTTAGCGCTTTGTTAAAACGGGCCCTTGGGGAGGTTGGCCTTAACCCTGTTGAATATGGCACGCATTCTTTCAGAATAGGGGCGGCCACTGCCGCTGCAGCCAGAGGGGCATCTGTCAATGAGATTCAAGCGTTAGGGAGATGGAAGTCGCAGGCCTATAAGAAATATATCCGGCCGGATAAATGAGCCTTGTAAGGGCTCTTATATATATGGTCATGTTCTCTCCTTATGTCTCTCATGGTTCTTTATCGCTTTCATCTCTTCTTTTCTCATCTATCACTTGGTGACTCAGGGTTATGCTGCTCGCTGTGTTAAACACGTGCATGGAGGGATTTTTCCTCTTGTTTTCCTTGGCAAGGCCTGATTAGTGTGTGTGCCTCCCGGGGTTAATAAGGTGTTTTTACCTTCATATGGGTTACCAATTTTCCATTTCATTTTGTTAAGAATTAAAGAATAAAAGATAATTTCAGTTTAAGAAAAATAAATAAATAAATCAGTCAATAAACGAGACAAAATAGATAAAATTAATTGCTTTTAGAGCTAAAGATAGGATCTTTTCACCTTTCCAATATTCAAATTAAGTTGGGGTGGCCCCTCTGGTAGGGAAGGGATACCCCAGCAAGTTGTTAAAATCAAAATAAAAATAAAATAAAAATATAGTTCTGTTTTTAACACAGTTGTTTGGTGGCGCATGTTTCTCAGATACGGTTATGATTGATGAGACTATTCATTTTGTTTTAGGTTTTTCGGTGAAGACGACAAGGATATGGGTCGTGGGTCATTCGTTTATCTTTTGGGCGGCGAAACACAGACTAGCGGAGAGGTGGTCCGGTTTCACACACCCAGTTGACATCCACTGGTTGGGTAAAAGGGGCATGGTATGGGCGGCTTTGAGTCCCACGTTAGAGGAAGAAATAGAAGATCACGGTACCCCGGATATAGTGGTGATTCATTTGGTCGGTAATGATGTAGGAAAGGGCAAATCCCTTGATTTATTCATTAACATTCGTGAGGATCTCGCACAAATACATGCCCGCTGGCCTTCAATGAAGGTTTGTTGGTCCAACATAATACCTCTGTTGTCCTGGGGGTCATCTATTCCCCCGGCCACATTGATAAAGGTGGTTAAAAAGATAAATGGATACGCGAGGCAGAACATTAGGGGCATACAGGGGGTTGTCATTAGTCATCCTGGTTTAACAGTAGACTCAGAGCTCAAGGGTTTAGTTATTTCTTTAGGTGGCGGGCCGCGTGGTCCGTAGGGCACTCGGCTGTGGCAGGAGAGCATGGCAGTCATAAGGTTGTTAAACATACAGTGCTTAATGTGTTGGCAATATAGCCTTGGTTCCCTCAATGTTATTAGACTCGTTGATACTCTTGTAAGGAGTATCAGGTTTTGGCCTAGAAAGGGCATGACCAGTTTGAGTTCAGAGGGTATTGAGTTAATTTATAGTGTATAGTACCGGCCAATAGTTAAGGTGTTAACCTGGGTTGGTGGAAAGGAGGCGATCTTCCACCGTATTGGTTTATGTTGGTTTTAGCTGGCTGCCCTTGCTCTTCGCCACCTCTATAAAGAAAAAGGTCCAAATTGTTTATAGCATTTTGATAGTATTGATAGATAATAAAATAAAGATAAATAAAATAAAATAAAAATAAACAAATAATTTAAAATAATAATGTAATAAAAGGACCTTTTTTATTCCAAACTTAAGTCGGTGTCCGTGTCTTTATTTTATGGTTGTATATGTGGGGATTTTTAAACGAAGAGGGGAATGCATTTGAAGGGTAATCAAGACTATGCATTTTAACAAAATTATATGAAAAGTGCTTCAAAATATTTTGTAGTATTGATTTATTTCATTTGTGCAGGACGGTTTCCTAATGGATGCACTAGCTGAATATCAAGCTTGATCAAGAAACAAGTATAGTTTATATCGCTCCTAAATGCATGCAGTGTACAGACAGTGCAAATAAAATAAAACATTACAGAGGAAGATTTAAGGGGATAACTTTTTTCTTTTTTCTTAGCAGCAAACATTTTTATTAATAGGGCTTCTCTGTTTTGTTCCATGTCCATCACAAGCCAATGCTAGTTTAAGAGAAAAGCGGGATTTTATGATAAAATACTGACAAAAGATGTTAAGATACCATGTCATATTTCAACAGTCAAATTAAGCTGAACTTTAGTAAAAAAAAAAAAAAATGAAAAAAAAAGATCTAACGCATTGGAATCACTTCCAAACAGTGAACTATGGAAATTTAGCAGAACAAATATATCACGCTGTATGTCAGTGTTCAATGGGGCAAAGCAGATTTGGGCATGCTTATAGATTCACTTTGTAAGCAATATTTAAGTTTGTAGACAGACTGTCAAATAGTAAGAGAGCAATTTTATTGCCGTTTATCATATGTAAAAGAGCTAAATACTACAAAATGTCCAAAATTGTTTGATTCAAGTTACAATAGAGCCACTTTTTTAAAATAGTTTTAAACAACTAAAAAGAATATCATATTGCTGGCATGCTGAATAAAGGAGAAAAGTATGGCGACTGGGTAGAAAACCATATAAAATAGAATTACCTGGCACCAGGGCCTGATCATCCAATAGGCTGATCAGGCTGCAGCCTGCGGCGCTGGGAACTGGGGGTCGCAGCACCGGCAGCATTTAAGATTTTTTTCTTTACTATCGATTATGTACATCCGGAGTCGTTCCTCCTCTATGGTGTCGCTCCCTCCTCTCTTCTCCTCCCCCCTTCTCACTGGCTGTTAGGTGTGATGTCATCATCACATACTGACAGTGTCAGTGAGGAGCCCAGCAGAGAGGAGCAGCAGCCCGAAGACAAGTTTCAGGTAAGGAAAGCAAGGTGTACAGGGGAGAGTGGCAGTGTGCTGCAGGGGGAACTGTGATTCAAGGGAGTAGTGTAATGCAGAGGGGGGCAGTGGTGTGTTGCAAAGGCGGGGATTGTGATGCAGAGGGGGGGGGGGTCAGTGGTGTGATGCAGAGGGGGGGTCAGAGGTGAGATGTCAGTGGTGTGATGCAGAGGGGGTCAGTGGTGTGATGCAGAGGCGGGCACTGTAATGCAGGGGAGGCAGTGGTGTGATGCAGAGGGGGGGTGTAATGCAGAGGGGGGTCAGTGGTGTGATGCAGGGGGGGGGGGTCAGAGGTGTGATGCGGGGGGGGCAGTGGTGTGATGCACAGGGGGTCAGTGGTGTGATGAGGGGGGGTCACTGGTGTGATGTAGAGGGGGGGCAGTGGTGTGATGCATAGGGGGGGCAGTGCTGTGCTGCAGAGGGGGAAAGTATGATTGAGGGGGACTGAGTGTGCCGCAATGGGGACATTGTGCTGAGTAGCAGAGTGTGATGGAGGGGGACAGTGTGTAATGGAGGAGGGCAGAATATAATAAAGAGCACAGTGTAGTGAGGGGGCAGTATGATAAGGGGCACAGTGATTTGATGGCTGGGAGGAAGAGGGTCATGAATTGGCCACTAGGGATTAAGAGACATTTATGCATACATCCTTTTCACTATTGTTATAAATTGGCAAGTGGAAGGTATGTGGGGGGAGCTAAGGTGGATGATGAATTGGCTGTGGGGTAGGTGATGAATTAACTTGAGAAGCGGGTGATGAAATTGCCAGGGGCATCATGAATTAGCCACTGGGGGTGTGATGAAATGGCTGGTGTGGGGGGGGGGGCATGATCTCTGTATTGTATGGTGTTCATGAAGATGCTGATCATTGATGGTTTAGTAATATTTGCACTTTTTTTAAGACAGAGCCCCAACCTTCCAGAAGACAGCTAAATGACAACAAAGCTGCAGGAACAAGTAAGAAAGAACAGCAAGAACGGGTAAGATAATCTGTCTAAATTTGTTTGCTGGATAATACTCCTGAATCTTCCTTTGAAGAGGGCGGGGGTAGGGGGTGCTATGGTTGTATTAACTTAGGGCGGCCAGAACTCTTAATCAGGCCCTTTCTTGAAGGGAATGTTGTCTTCAGGCCCAACTCTCTATTATGTAATAGCTGGCCCCTCCTCCGGGACCAGCCACCTTTCATCATTGGCCGTGGCCCCTCCTCCCATCTCTGTGTGGCTTGCCACATGGGACGCGCACCATTGACAGGTGCTGTCCCATGTGTGAACTGTGAAGAGCCGCAGATGCGTGGGTGGAATAAGGTAAGTGGGGGTGTTGATTTTGTGTGTGTGTAGTGTATAACTATAGCGTGTGTGTGGGGCCAGTATATAACTATAGTGTGTGTGTGTATGAGTGCAGTATATAAATATAGTGTGTGTGTGTGTGTGTGTGGGCAGTATATATATATATATATATATATATATATATATATATATATATATATATATATATATATAGTGTGTTTGTGTGGGCAGTATATATATATTGTGTGTGTGTGTGGGCAGTATACTTATATTGTGTGTGTGTAGGCAGTATATATATATTGTGTGTGTGTGTGTGTGGGCAGTATATATATAGTGTGTGTGTGTGTATGTGTGGGCAGTATATATATATATATATATATATATATATATATATATATATATATATATATATATATATATAGTGTGTGTGTGTGTGTGTGTGTGTGTGTGGGCAGCGTATATATATTGTGTGTGTGTGTGTGTGTGGGCAGTGTCTACTATATAAATGCCTAGTGGCGTGTGTGAAAAAAAAAAAAACAAGCTGCAGCGCCACCTGCTGGGCAGAGTTATACACTGACCTATATATTTCTTGAAGGAGAAGTGACAGTTGGGAGTGGTTGGTGGTTGTCGGGGGTGACAGTGGAGAGTTTTTAACACCTTAAGTAGCTTGATGAAGGATGTGGCGATGAAGATGAAGGATGAGGTGATGGAAAAAAATGATGAGGTGGTGACATGTGGACAAAACCACGTTAAAAAAGGGCGCTTGTGTCGGGAAGTGACGCTCTTCCCCTGAGGAGGCCTGGGCTAGGCCCAAATGCATGACAAGAACCTTTTTAACACCTTAAGTAGCTTGATTTGACTAGAATGCATGAGTATCATGCACGGGTTAACTTATATATATATATATATATATACATATACATATATATATTGTGTGTGGGCAGTATATATAGTGTGTGTGTCTGGGGAGTATATAAACTATAGTGTGTGTGGGCAGTATATAAACTATAGTATGTGAGTGTGGGGGGGATGGCAATATATAAATATAAATATAGTGTGTGAGTGTGGGGGCCAGTATATAACTATAGTGTGTGTGTGGGGGCAGTATGTTAATATATGTGAGGGAAGGGGGGGGTATTAATATAGTGTGGGAGATAGGCTATTTAATGGTGGAGTGCAGGTGGGAGCTAATTATTTAATGAGTGCTATTTTATTTGTGGGGTGACGGTGGAGCAATTTAATTTATTGGTGGGTCTATTTAATTTAATATTGGGTCCTATTAATTTAAGGTGAGGTGGTTTGGGGCTATTAATTGAATATGGGACTGTTTTTGGGGAGGAGGACTATTAATTGTAATTGTAAATATGAATTATTTAATGCCGGTGATAGTTGTGGAAAATGGTTATATTAAACGTAAATTCTATTTAATTTATTGCTGCGGCTGTTTGGAGGGAGGGATAAACGATTATTTATTAATAGGGAATACTATTAATTTAATGTTAGGGATGGTTGGAGGGAAATAGATCTATTTAGCAAATGTGAATATTAATATTTTAATGTTGGGGGTGGAGGGAGGCCTAATTCTAAAACTTGTGTGCTACTGATTTAACACTGGGGCTAGTTGGAGTTTTCTAAATCTCATGTACCCATTTTTGTTTCCAAATAGGGCATCCAAAATTCCAGGATCCAGACAAGCAGCAACTGATCTAAAGACACCAGCAGCCACAAGTTTTGAAAGTGACAAGAACAGGTAGGAGAGAGCAGGACAGTCTGCCAATTGTCCTGAATCTGGAAGGACAGTCCCGAATTTGGGTGACAGTCTCGCTTAGTCAGGACTTGGACAGTTGGAAGGTATGTTCCACTTCACACTGTACTGCTCCTGAAGGCAGAACTGTGTGCACCTAACATCAGTATTGCCTGTGTATTGTATACAATTTGTCTAAAATGATAAAATGTTACATCATTGGGGCCCCTATCTAAAGTGACCAGGCCCCCCAGAGCCTTAATCCAGCTCTGGGCAAGGGTGTCAGATTGACACCTAGGGCTAGATTTACTAAACTGCGGGTTTGAAAAAGTGGGGATGTTGCCTATAGCAACCAATCAGATTCTAGCTTTCATTTTGTAGAATGCACTAAATAAATGAAAGCTAGAATCTGATTGGTTGCTATAGGCAACATCCCCACTTTTTCAAACCCACAGCTTAGTAAATCTAGCCCCTAGTGCTCTTCCCAGTACCACCACTCATAATATTTTTTGGGGTTAATCCTAAAACAAATAATTACTATTAGTATATATGGTGAAGCAAAAACAATCCCTTTGCTTTAAAAATCTGATGTCGCTGGGCCGCTACTTTGGGGCCAGTGTTGTGTGCTTGCCCCCCGGGCTAAAGTCTGCCAGCCAGCCCCTGCACAGAACACATCTAATCATATAATGGTTTGATGAGCATTACACTAATGCTATTGATAAGTCGTGGCATTCTCAATCAATTCCATGTGAACCCAATCAAGATTTTTTGCATATAACACTGAGACAGTGTTTTCCACCACAATCAACCAGCCCTTTGAGAAAAGAATGGTGCTACATGCCTCCTGCACAATTCCAGACATTAGTAGATTCAATGCACATACAACCAATGCTAGTCTGAAGTGCTGGTCCAATGTATTATTAAGTGGCTTTTTATTGGCGAGTCCCCTTTTTGGCCACTACCTGTAATTAGTATGTATAGTTTTGACCAGGGGCGGATTGACCATGAAACCTACCGGGCAAAGTCCCAGCAGGACCGATGGCCTCAGAAGGCCAACTTGTGTGTTTTTAGAGTATTTTTTTTTAAAAAACTAAAAAACTAAAAAATTATGTGTAGTGTGGTACTAGGTGGCTGGCCCCTCCTCCGGGACCATCCACCCACCTTAATGTGGCCGCGGATCCCTCTGCCGATCGGTCTCTCCCTCCTCCCTTTGTGGCTGCAGTCTCCTACACAGTTCACATGGGACGTGTCACATGACAGCTACCGTCCCATGTGTGCAGTGAGAGGAGTCTGCAGAAGGAACAAGGTAAGTGTATGTCTGCTAAAGTGTTTGTGTCTCTGCTAAAGTGTGTGTCTCTGCTAAAGTGTGTGTGTCTCTGCTAGTGTGTGTGTCTCTGCTAGTGTGTGTGTGTCTCTGCTAAAGTGTGTGTGTGTGGGGGGGGGGGGGGGAGTGCTACTAAAGTGTGTGAGGGGGGCTACTAAAGTGCGTGTAGGATAGGAGTGGGGGCTGCTAAAGGGTGTGTAGGCTAGGAGTGGGGGCTGCTAAAGGGTGTGTACAATAGGAGTGGGGGCTGCTAAAGGGTGTGTAGGATAGGAGTGGGGGCTGCTAAAGGGTGTGTAGGATAGGAGTGGGGGCTGCTAAAGGGTATGTAGGATAGGAGTGGGGGCTGCTAAAGGGTATGTAGGATAGGAGTGGGGGCTGCTAAAGGGTGAAATGGGAGGGTCTTAATATATTGTGTGATATGAGGGAAGGGAGGAGGGCTGTCTTAATAGTTCATGGGTGGGAGGTAGGGTATTAATTTAATGGTGGAGTATAATTTGGGGCTAATTATTTAATGGGTGCTATTATTTGTGGGGTAATTTAATTTATTGGTGGGGCAATTTCATTTAATACTGGGGCCTATTAAATTAATATGGAGTGAAGGGACCTTTAATTTAACGCTGGGATGGTTTGGGGCTATTAATTGAATGTAGGGCTGAGTTTGGGGAGAAGAGCTATTTATTAAATGTGAATATTAATTATTTAATGCCGTGATGTTTGTGGAAAATGGTTATATTAAACGTAAATGCTATTAATTTATTGCTGAGGCTGTTTGGAGGGAGGGAAATAGGCCTAATTATTAAATGTGGGTGCTATTAATTAAATGCCAGAATTGGTTGGAGTTTTCTAAATTTCATGTACCAATTTTTTTTTCCAAATAGGGCCTCCAACATTCCAGGATCCAGACAAGCAGCAACTGATCCAGCAGCCAAAGGTGGTGAAAGTGACAAGAACAGGTGAGAACAGGAGAGAGCAGGACAGTCTGCCAACTGTCCTGAATCTGGTTGGACAGTCCAGAATTTTGGTGACTGTCTCGCTTAGGATTTTGTCTGACTGGAAGGACAGTTGGGAGGTATTTCCCACTTCACACTGTACTACTCGTGAAGGCAGAGCTGTGTGTACCTAACAGTAGTGTACACAGTTTTGCCTGTTTATTTGTCATATATGATAACACCCCTGTCTTAAGTGCCCCGTCCCCCCGGAGCCTTATTCTAGCTCTAGCAATACTTTAGTGGTTCTCGCCTTGATTCCATTCCCTGCCTTCTACCTTGCATTGGTCCCATTCTCAGATCACTTTGATGAACATATGGCCAGCCCCCATTGCACTGACAATATAATTAATCCTGCCTCCTTTGCAATTACCATATCACCAGCAAACCCTTGGAATAGCTCTCCCCTTCACTTATGCCATTGTCTGCCAACCCTCCCTGCACTGTTATTAAATCAAACCACCAGCATTCACTGAGTACATTTAGGTCTCATACACAATTGTTACAAAAGAAGTGTTTTCTTGCAGATGCTTGAAGCATTTTACCTTTCCGGTGATTGCACTGGATATCAATTTATTATAAACATTATTTTTAATGCATTTTTTGAAACACACAGTACACATTTTATATATTAAAGAGAGAGATTTGACTGGTAGATTACAGCTCATGATGTCAGGGAAAGATGCAACAGTGCGGTGCTCACATGCTGCTCTGGCAGACTGATCAAATAGGATTCTGCCAACATGTTTCGCAATAGTTAAACTTATTAAACAAAATCAGATATGTTTCTATGAAGGGAATTTTGGAAGGATATGTTAGTAGGCAACTAAAGAAGTTTGAGCACAGAGACATAAACCAGTCGCAGATAATGTAAAAGGATTCATGTATTTTTATAGCACAGGACTGACAGCTTTTTCCCTGCTTTGCTTTAGAAATGACACACTGTGTCTTAAGTCATCACATCTTTGTTTTCCTAAGTGTTACTACAACCGAATTTCAGTAGTTCTAAATCCCGCCTACTTTTGTGTTGGAGCCCCCTACAGTTGATTTGGACTCGCCCACATGAGGCCACTTCAATAATTTTTTCCACGGCCACTTTAAGTTCCCAGTCCGCCCCTGGTTATGACTTGAGAACTCATTTTTATTATATCATTGTTTATAAAAACCATATATACTTACAACACTTATAACTGAATCTTCCATTTCCGAAACTGTGGATTCCTGTAAGGCAGAATATAAAATAGCTATTACAAAAATATTAGCAACAAATTTAAATATGCTGATATTGCTAAATTTTAGCTCAAGTTTCCCTATACTATTTACAAATGCAACATGTGGAATAAACGGTGATACTCATATACTATTTAAATGGTGGAAAACACAGTTTTTCACCATTTATATGGTATAAGGTAGAGCAAGAAAGAATTTTCGTTACAGAGAGAAGTTTAAATGGACAATTCAGGGAAGGGATATATAGATTTATAATAGAGTTGGGAAGGGAATGTTATAGAGATGATACATATACTCATAAAATATGTGACAAATGATTAAGAGAAGACTAGATCATGAGATGAACACCAATAACTTGAACAAGGATAATATTTTTGAATACATATCCTTAAATTTTCTATTTTCTTCATAATTGCCTACTTCTAGATATTTCCCTCCAGGATCTCCCAGAGGGGAGGTCAGGTTGCAAGTACAAGAGGGAAAATCCTGCACTGAGGGGTGGGGCTTAATTACCCAAATCATGTCATTAAACCCCGCTTCCGCCGTGGTCTAGTGGGGTACATGCTCTTCCGTGAGGGCTCCCCAAAATTCTGGAACCTCTGGGACATTCCCGGGAGAGTTGGCAAGTATGCTTTTATTTCTACTGCAGTCGTTGCAGATGACATCTTCAAATTTAGGATTGTTCTTTTCTGTTCTGAAATACACTTCAGTATCAGCAGCCCACCCTCTTAATTTCAAATGTGTTTTCTCTTACATAGGAGAAAGGAATTTATTCTCTATAAAAGGGCTTATTTAAAGGTAAGTCAACATCTCTCACCTGTTAGCATCAAACCACTAACTAGAATACTAAACCATGAACAACACGCTTTACATTATGGGATGCAAAGAGAAAGGCAATTCAGATGCTTGGTTGCATAGGGAGAGGAATCAGTAGCAGAAAGAAAGAAGTAATAATGCCACTGTATAGTACTGCCTCATTTAGAAAACTGTGTTCAGTTCTGGAGGCTTTATCACCAGAAGGATATAAATACATTAGAAACTGCAAAAAGTAGGGAAACTAAAATGATGCATGGCCTATAGCACAAAACTTACCTGGAAAGACTAAAAGATCTTAGTATGTGTCAGGCGCCGTCCCTGTGTATGAGTAAGAGCCTCCTGTTACGCCCTTGCGTCTGGTTGCCCTACTCTTGGTCCCGGCGGCGGTATTCCAAGTCACTGCTGCCAGTAATCACGTCCTCTCCTCCCTCTATTTAATCTCAGCTCTGCCACAATGTAGGTGTTGCCAGAGTATTGCTTCCCCTTACTCCAGCGCTTCCTTTTTGCCATTCTGACTGATTCCTGTGTTTTCACCTCAGCTTTTATCCTGACCTGCTCCTGGTGTCCCTGTTGGCTTTGGCGATATTCTGATTCCTGTGTCTAACCTCGGATTGCCTGACTACGCCTGTGGATACTCCCTTGGTACCTCTCTTGCCTGTGTGGTTCTGACCCAGATTGCCTGACACCTCTTCCATCACATTGCTTCGTTGATTACTGCTTCTGCTGAGTACTGCCAATATCAACAAGCAACCCTTCAGTTTCCTAAATAACGTGACAATATGTATAGTTTGGAGCAGAAAAGGGAACGTGGGACATGACAGAAACTTTCTAATATACCAAGGGTTTTCACAAGGTAAAGGATGGAAACATTTTTCAAAGGAAGAGAAATATTAGAACACGAGGACATGCACTGAAACTAGAGGGAAGAAGGTTAAGAGGAAATTTGAGGAAAAACTACTTCACAGAAAGGGTAGTGGATGAGTGGAATAGCCTCCCATCAGAGGTGTTTGAGGTTAATACAGTAGAGCAACATACTTAGGATAGGCATAAGGATATCCTTACAAAGATTAAAGGATCAAACAGGGATTGAGGTTACCACCATAGGTTAAAAACTGGGCAGCCTAGAGGGACTAAGCAGTTCTTATCTGTCGTCAAATTTTTATGTTTACATTATGCTTAACTTATAAAATACTACAATTGCAAAAAGGTCAAAATTATTTAAAAACAAATGTTCTAGAGTAGTAATGCATTTTTTTTAAATTGAAAAGGCATAATGTGAAGCATTATTTTGGTATTGAAATTTGACATTTTCTTGATATTACAAACTTTTATTCAATGTTGCTAAACTCATGACAATATTATCATATGTAGTGATAGTCATGCATATAAGGTACGCTCAACAAAAACATAACAATAAAGGCAAATATATCAGATTATAATTTTGCAGAAACACAGAACAAACAATACAGCTTCTATCCCGCTTACCCCAAGCCTCACCCAAAAGCTGCTGTGGTTCACGTGTGCTAACTTGTCCAGAAACTACATTATAAATAATATGCAGACAAAAAAGCATAATTTGATAACTAGGTATGAAGTCCCCAGTGAACCGTGTGAAAGAGAGAGAGCGAAGGATTACAGATTGTTGCCCCCAAAGGGAAAGATACAGGATGCTGTAATCTGGGTCAGAGATACCACTGAGGAGTAGGAGAGCGTGGGCTGATCCACGGTCATTACCACGGAGGCATATAGTTGAGTGTGAAGAACTGCAGTTATTACCACTGAGGAGTGAAAATGATTGAGATGATCTGCGGCTGTTACCACTGTGGCATGGAATGATGAGATGATCTGCGGCTGTTACTACTGAGGAGTGGAAATGATTGAGGTGATCTGCGGCCGTTACTACTGAGGAGTTGAATGAGAGATGATCTGCGTCCGTCACCACTGAGGAGTGGAATGAGAGATGATCTGCGTCCGTCACCACTGAGGAGTGGAATGAGAGGTGATCTACGGCCGTCAACACTGAGGAGTAAAATGATGAGTTCACAGAAGCACAGGGAGCGTAGGATCACTGGAGCGCAGGAAATGCAGTATCACAGTAGAAGAGGAATCGCAGGAGCACAGGGAGCAACTTCCAGCACAGAGCACTAACTGAGAGAAATGACTGAAAGAACCAGCGCAGAGTATAGTGAGGGGGAGCCTAATAAAGGGCTTGTCATGCTAATCAGCGAATGACAGAGGAAGGAGGATTTTAAAAGTACTGGCAATTCTGTGCAAGCGCAGAAACGCCAATGAAAATGACAGCTGGAGGAAGATGGAGCAGCGGTCAGGGAACTGGTAAGTGCGTCGGCTCACGGGCAGACGCCATGGCATTGTTTGTTTCAACCAAATGCAGGTCATACCTTGAGGATTCATTCAAATTTTAATGTTGCCCCCAGGTAATATGATACCTAGGTGTGGCAATAATAAGACATTATTCCGACCTGTACCGATTTAATTACTCTCCTTAATTGACCGTATTGGTGGACACCTAAACAAATGGCAATACCTATACATTTCTTGGACCGGGCGGATAAATGCAGTAAAGATGAACATTCTACTACAGCTGCTGTATTTGTGTCAGACTTTACCAGTCCAGGTTCCTCCCTCAGCTCTGGCGGCACTACAAACAGCATATAGGAAATTTAAATGAGATGGCAAGAGGCCCAGACTCAAGCGTACAACCCTGGCAAAACCATCCGACGAAGGAGGACTTGGTCTACCTCTTCTTTCTAATTATTACTATGCCACCCAGCTACACCACGTGATATCAAGGTATACCAATCCAGGCTTGAAAAAATGGGGGGATGTTGAGAACGCCATGACCCCGGAGGGGTTATATTGCGGAACTGAAAGTGGGAGGATGTTGGAGGCTGAGCACCTCAGTTCTATGAATAAAAGTTTACATGAAAAATCCCACAGGAAAATTGCTAAAACCCCACTGACATAAATGCCTACAAGAAAAATGCTCACACTGAAAATTGCTCACCCAGAAAAATGCCCACACGGAAAAATACCCACATATATTAATTAAGTATATTAATTTATTGCTATTGAAACGTGGCCTGTGCATGAAGAGCTTTTAAGTACCAGAGGTTTCCATCTCATTAATGCTTGGAAAATAATACAAATATTGTGAGGATAAAGATATTTAAGAGCAATTGTTAGGAGGAATTATTAAACAGTATAGCAAATTGATTCTTCACGAATCAGGTGTGGATTATCCAGACAGAATTATGGTTTTAGGTGATAGAGATCTTAAGCTAGAATTGAACAAATATACCATATATGGAGATGGTACCTTTGATAAAGTGCCAAATATATTTTACCAACTGTACACATGGCATGCCAAGGTGGGTAATTCATATCGGCCAAGTATTTACATTTTACTACAAAAAAAGAACATGGACACATATAATGAAATGTTTTAAATAATGAAGCTATTGATTCCAGGGGGTAAATGTATCAAAGTGCGATTTTGCAACTCCAGCGATTTTCTCGGGAGAGTTGAAACTCGCCGATGTATGAAGCTGAGATTTCATGCAAAATCGCCAGAGTTGTGCTTCTGTCAAAATCGCTATTTGCAAAATCGCCAGAGATCAAACTCCCGACTGTTTGCCTCTGCAGCTATACAAGTCTCCAATGTATGAAGCTGCGAGTTAGCAAACTCAGGAGAGTTTGCTTCAAAACACGCCAGATACAACACGCTGCTTGATAGCAGCGTGTTGTATAAACACATCACTGTTACACTGCCCTGGCAGTGTTGAAATGTTAAAGAATAGATAAAAGTTGAAAAAAAAAAAAGCGTGAGGTCCCCCCGCTATTCCTGCTTAACCCTAGTGCTGCCTGACTAGTGCTGGTCCCGTGAAAATCGGGGAAAAGTTTTGCGTGGGGTCCCCCCGATTTTTACTTTACCAGCACTAGGCAAACCAGCCAGGGTTGGCGGCACTATAGCAGTGGGACACACAGCAGGGGTCCCCCTGCCATAATGACTAACCAACCCTAGACTGTTCAGCGCTGGGCTGGATTCCCTAGGGAGTGGGGTCCGCCCAAAAAAAACGAGCGGGCCCCCCCCTAGAAAGAACCAGCCCAGTGCTGATAGCACTAGGGCTCTTCCTACCACCCCTGGGCTGTGGGTAGTAGGGTAATACGGTGATAAAGAATGAAAAAAATAAACAGACGCCATTTTGTTTTGTGGAACTACAGGTCCCGGCCAGCCAGGTTGCCAAAAACAGTGTGGCCATGCTGCTGCTTGTATAACTACAAGCACCAGCATACCCACGGCAGCCAGGGCATGTTGGCACTTGGAGAACCACAAGTGCCAACATGCCCTGACATCCCTGGCTTGCTGGGACCTGTAGTTCCACAAAAAAAAATGTTAAATAAACAACAGCACCCTAGTAAACACCACATCTATTTATTAAAAATAAAAAACCCACAATAAATACACTAACCACCCTCATTTAAACCACATCTATTTATTAAAAATAAAAACACCCCAAATACTCACCAAAGATGTCTTTTTTCTTCTTCCAAAGGTCCGTGCTTTCCCCAGTCCCTTAATAATTATACTTCCAAAATGGCTTGAATAATATCTTCATCACTTCGCCCAGAAGGGGCCCCTCGTTGATTGAAGTCTTCTTTGCTTCGGCCAGGGGGGCCCCATATTTGTACATCCCACGACACTGTAATCTTGATTGAAGAAAAATAAAAAAACTCTGCAGCTTGCCGCTAACACCACCTACTAGGTAGGAGGTCCGGTACGCACGTTCATTGCGTAAGCTATAACTACTGTATTATGTGATTTTCCCACGCTAGTGGGGGAATCACCTAATACAGTAAATAGAGCTTACGCAAGTAACGTAGCTCATTGCGCATGCGCTACTTGCGTAAGCTATATTTACAGTATTAGGCAAGTCACCAATGATTTACACTGTAAAAGTAAATGATACACTTCAACTACACAAACAGGTCATTATTATTAGCCGTGTCATAAGACTGCACCTGAGGCATAAGCAATTCTCTACATTGATGTTTATTTGAATTCTGAATGGAACTGGAATTCCATACTGATTACATTTATACTTTTGTTTAAATAGATACAAATAGGGAAAACATATATTCAATATAATATCTATTAAGACATATAAAACAGTGAGATGAGCTACATCATAGTTGCCTACTCTCCCGGAATGTCCGGGAGACTCCCAAATTTTTGGGACTTTTCCCGGACTCCCGAGAGAGTAGGCAAAAATCCCGGATCCAGCATCTCCCCGTTGTTGTAAATGATGGGGGCGGGGCAAACCACATCGCTCGTGGCCACGCCCCCCTCGACGGACCCCCTCCCGGACGGCTGGTGTCAAAAGTAGGTAAGTATGAGCTACATTATACAATGGCACAGAGTGTGCAGTTATAAAGTTGTATACAGATGATAAACAATTACAAAGACACAATTTATTGTCGTAGAAACCACAAAATATTAGTCTTGCAACAAGTTTAATGGTGTGTTAAAAGATATTGTACCAATATAAGATTATGATGATGTTTGGTAACTTCTGAAATTACATAACTCAAATGACCGTCGCCTCTCCTCCACCCTGGTCACCTCATCCCACTCCAGAATCCAGGACTTCTCCCGTGCAGCCCCCCTACACTGGAACGACCTCCCCCGCTCCATCCGTCTCTTTCCCAATCTCAGCTCCTTCAAACAGGCACTCAAAACCCACCTGTTCCTTAAAGCCTACCAATCTTCCACCTAACTCGTTCCACCTGCCCCTATTCTCTCCCTTACACGTCAACTGGCTCCCCTTGTGCTTGAGTTTGTTCACCCTCGCTTAGGATGTAAGCTCATTTGAGCAGATCCCTCTTCCCTCCTGTCTCCATACCTGTTCTTCTGCTCCGTCTGTACTGCATTAGCCTGCCTGGAGCCTCTGAAGTTTTGGTATTTATTGTTTACTGTTCAGTTATGTCTCACCCTGTATAGTCTACTGTTTGTGCTGTGTACGGCGCTGCGGAACTCTTGTGGCGCCTAACAAATAAAGGATAATAATAATAATAATAATAATAATAATAATAAATAAATCCTCCGTGTCCAATTACACGTGCTAAGGAGCAAAATGTCATACTTGCAACTGGCTAATGTTATACATACTTGCCTACTTTTCATGTTTGGATGGAAGGTATAAAAACAAAAAGGTAGGCTAACTAGAATAAACCATTTAAACAAGACCGGGCATGGCGTTATCGCGCAACTAACTACTCACTGAAGGGGTTGGAATTTGATTTGGTGATTTGCTGAACTTGCAGGCAGGTAAGCATCATTGCAGAATTGCCAATTCTCTAGGGGATTCAGAGAATCTTCTCCAGTTTTCAGAGTGCTCAATCAAAACATATGTATAAAACACCTTACTGAGCTGTATGTTTAAGTATTGTTATACTTGTTTTATGTGAATGTTACGGAAAAAAGTGTTTTCCTACACAAGTTTCTTAAGACAGATATGCTTTAGAATTAGAAAGTGAGAAATAAGGATACAGAGAAAGAGAGATAAAAAGAAACTAATTTTAAATATTAAAGAGATCTTATGACCTGTTGAACTGTGGTTGTCAGATCCAGGCAAAGCTGAATGATTTTGTTCTTTGTTGTAGAGAAGTCAGTGATCCCTGTAAATGGTGTCCTGTAACCACACAAAAAAAAATCCAGTTTGAACAAAGACTGCTTAAAACTCTTTGAACAGTGCATGTTGGCAAGCTAAGCCCATATATTTTGAATGTGGGTCACAGGGCCAGAGAACATCTCCCATGTTAAGCAATATAACAGTTTCCTCTCTCACAAGTTTGAGGAGCTAACATTGAACCAAAGAAATGAATGTACTGTATATAGTAAGCCAAGTAATAAATTTCTGAGCTGGATAGCAGTCTGTATTTTATCAAAATGCCACAGGATGTATAAATTGGGTTTCTGTTCAATGACATGAGAAATATAACTTGGGGAATTTTTAGCTTTTTTAAAATTCTTATGAGAAAGTACATGAAAAACATAGTTGTTTACTTGAGAACATAATATTTTAGCATGAGAAACCCTAATAAATGTAACTGTGTGGGACAATACAGATCAGAGAGATAATGAGCTATAGAAGGAACTGTACAAGGACACATAAAATGGGACTCACAACATGGATCCAAAGTTAGATTTTTTTTTTCTTTTTTAAATATCATAACATTTCCCAGTAAAATGAGATTATACAAAATACACAATATTTAAATGGATTCTCTGCCTTTTGAGAACTATTTAGTGCCATCAGAAAACACTGATAAGTGGGTCCCTGTGACCCCAACCGTTACCTTAAATAAGAGTGCTTTGATTCTCTTGAAACAATTGTTAATACCATCATCCCAGGATTTTTTTTAAATAAAATTCAAGTGCTCCGTTGTGGGGATCATGAAAGTAATCAGACACGTGTCACTAGATGGCTACAGCTAACTGCAACGGAACAATGGCGAAGCTCCAATGTTGAAGATGGAGAACCTCTTTAAATCCAATTTTTTTCAAACTAATTTTTATTTTAAAAGAAGGATCGTGCGATTACAGACATTGCCAAGTACTCTTAGGGGACAATTCAATCCCCCCCGAAGCAGTGCAGCATTAAACCTATTGCCATTATTATGGTAAATTTAACCTGACTTTCTGCTCGCAACTCAGGGAAATGTGAGCAAAAATACGGGTTAAATCGGTAACGGTATTTAAGTGCACTATTACCGTTAATAGTGCGCAGGCCGCGTTACTTTTTACAGCAACGCGGCCAATTGAATTCCCCCCCCCATTGTCCATATTATATGCACCTGGGATTAGGTGCTACACAGATTTATATTTATCTCTGTGTGCACTGTGAACTTTTTGAACTTATTTAATTTTTATTTTAGCTCTAGTGAAGCATCAATTTTATTGATATTTTTTTAACCCTGATTTCCATATTCTGTAAAATCAAGAGATACTTAGAGAAATGGCCACATAATAATTTACAGAACATAATGAAAAACCTATAAATCATGGCTGATGTACTTTAAATGACAGCATTTAAGTATCTCATGCATTACAATACAATGCACATACATTTAATTTATGAATTTTCCAACATAACATAATGCTATTTATAAGTAACATTGTAATTACATAGCAAATGATTGAAAAAAAAAAAAACTCCAAAAGTGCTGCTTTTCAAAAGGGAAAACACTACAATGACCTGGATACATAGGTGTTGTCTAAGGTTGCTTAAAACATTTTCTATAACTAGTTAAATATTCCAGTCAAAAATAGCATGTATCAAATGTTGATGTTGTGAGATTTAACATTTAGGACAATCTCTCCAAACCCTGATAATGACAGAAATATTGTAACTTACCTGTCCAGCCATGCTAACAGTGCTTTAGCTGAACCTATAAGTTCAACAACTGATGTAAGGAACTCATTGGGAGGTTTGCGAGAAGTAATCCCATCATAAGATGCATTTTTCCTTCTGTTGTCAATATAGTTCTGAAGGTTGTGGGAAGCCGATCTGAGTTTTAGCACCAAGTTTTTCATGTTGTCAGTTTCCAGACCATAATTCTGAAAATATGAGTTTAGGTGAAATTAATATTGCCCATTTCAGCAATTTCTGGAATAAAACTGAGCAATCATAGTCATTACATGGGGAAAACACATTAATACTCAACAACAATTCTTTAAAATAAATGGAATATCACTGGCCAAACAATTGCCTCAATTCTACATGAACACACACCTCAAGATGTGCTCTGGTAACACAGGACACTAGAAAGGGTGTGTAAAAATGCTAGTCCAGTGTAAATATGTATGTCTTTTTTTGTCATGTGCGCCCATTTTTATACCCAACACAAATTTGCATGCACAGCATAAATCAGTTTGTGTCTTGAATGGGGTTAAAGCTAGTATAAACATGGTCTAAGCTAGTTACACCTATAGAAAACCTTGATCCGCCCACTGCCCAGCCGAATTCTGTTTGCACCTACAAATCCCCCATCTTCGTGTACATGAAACCATTATGGTGCAAAATCAAGGCAGGAGCAATGAAAAAGACAACAAATGTATATCCAAATGCCCGATTTGGCATTTGGATGCGTTTCTGCAACGACACCCTATAACAAAAAAAAAAAAAGCCAAATGCATACTTCCCAACACTTGAAAATAGATATAGCTGGACAATATTACTGTATTGCCTATGTTTAAACTACATGCACAGGTAAAAATCACAGAAAAAGAACATACAAAGTTTATTGTGTAAAAAAAATATTTAAGAGAAAGACTAGGGAGGGTCTTGAAAGTATACCTGGTTTCCTTGGTTTACAAAATATGTTCTTGTTTGTTCTTTATTACTTGTGACCCACCACCAATATGTTAATCGGTCCTTTAGATATTTAATAATTGTGTCTGTTCTATTGATAATAGCAATACTGGAAACACTTCAGGGCTGCATAATGTCAATGAATCCAATTCCCAGGTTCTGTCTTTCCCATGCTACCTGAATTAGTGGGAAGCAAGAGAGGCAAACAGAAGAGTCTGCCTCTCCAACACGGTGCTGGAAAGAGATTAATACTTTTCATTTTTCACCACATAATAAAATGTTTACAGACAATATAAAAGGGACAATGGGAAAAAAGGGGTGGGGTGGAAGACACGAAAATTCCAACCCATGACAACCATACTTTTATTTATGTAAACCTTGGTAAAACATAAACCACAAAACACTAATTAGGGATTCAAATAATAAATCTTTGTATCTCCCTGCCCCACTAAGAATGAAAAATGACCCTGGAAAAGCTGAAAACTGTATTATAAGTTATAAACATTATCTTTACATAACTGCCAAACCTATAATCACTTACCTAATCCTGATATTATCCATACAGGATATTATCCAATACACACATATAGCTTATATTGCCTCATATTATTTTTTTTACAAAAAAAACCCAAGCAAGGGAAAGAACCATTTGGAGTATATTTTTGTATGGAGTGTTATTTGCTTAAAATTGTTTGCTGAGTTGCCAACAAGGAAAGGGGGATCTGTATGGTTAGTGCTCTCTAGATGCTGTATCTTTTAAAAACAAGAGTGGCATTTAGCCAATGGCACCTAGTGTAAATTCTGGGCTGGGTCCCTAGCCAATGCTACCATCCTTAACCACCCACTGCTAGGTACACTGTTATATTAAACTTTCTTAAGAAGGAGGAGCAGGGAGGGGAGAACTAAGTAAAAATTAAACAATGAGGAGTCTGGGAAAGAGAAGCATAGAAAGGGGATTAATACAGAACATAGAACGTTGAAAAATGGTGGGAAAAGAACAAGTCTGAGAAAGGCTCTTATTGTAATAGGGTAGAGGCTGGGCTATTTATTTAATTGTGAGGTGGGAGATATTTATTAGTATTGACAATTTATTTGATGGTGGGGGCTATTAAATGTAATAGTGGGGTCTTGATATTGCCTATTTATTTATAGTGGAGTGATGGGATTATTAAATGCTGGGGTGGTTTTGAGAATATTAATTGAATGTTGTGTTGAGTTTGGAGAAGTTATATATATCAAATGTGAATACTAATTATTTAATGTCGGGGCAGTTTTTTTGGGGGGTAAATAGGTTTAATTATTAAACATGAATGCTATTAGTTTAATGTTGGGGCTTTGCTTTAGTACCGTGATAACAATAACTATGGCCATTTAAAATGTACTCTATTGTTTTTGCATTGGGGTTGCCGTGAAAACACATGATTATCTCACCTAGAGTTACTCTGTGAGGTAATGGAAAATTTAGGTAAGATGGCCAAGGAATACAAGAATCAGATATAATGCCTCAGTACAAAAGAAGTTAAAAGGGAAAAAATGTCCCCACACCAAAAATAGTACATGTAAATTATCTAAATATAAAAACATGGAATACTAAAAAGTTCTTTGTCATCCATGTGCTAGAATTTTGGAGCAAGTAAGGGGGATGTGGAAGGATTTTGGGATGACTGATGTGGAGTGCCACAGACATTTTTGAAGGAGGGAATACTACCAGTTTCATTTTTACTGGGCCCCACAATTCGCTGGGTATATGCTAAGAGGCCACAGGTGTACATCAAAATATTCTTATTTAATAAAATGTTAAAGAAAATCGAATTAACTAAAAACAATATAAAACTTTCTGTATCTTTATTAAACTCAATGGAAAATATTTTTGTAGGAAATATCTGAATCTTGAATTTACTAACTGTCACAATGACTTCAATCAAACACTTCCTGTTATTATTGATCAAACACAGAAACATAGAATTTGATGGCAGATAAGAACTGCTTGGCCCATTTAGTCTGCCCATTGTTTTATTAACCTATGGTAACCATAAACCTTATTTGATCCCTTATTCTTTATAAGGATATTCTTATGTCTATCCCAAGCATGCTTAAACTGCTCTACTGTATTTGTCTCTACCACATCTGATGAGAAGCTATTCCACTTACCCACTACCCTTTCTGTGAAATAGTTTTTCCTCAAATTTCCTCTGAACCTACTTCCCTCCAGTTTCAGTGCATGTCCTCATGTTTTAGTACTTCTCTTCCTTTGAAGAATGTTTCCCTCATGTACCTTGTTCAAATCCTTGATATATTTGAAAGTTTCTATCATGCCCCCCCTTTCCCTTCTCTGGTCCAAACTTTACATATTAAGACCTTTTAGTCGTTCCAGGTAAGTTTTGTGCTGTAGGCCATGCACCATTTTAGTTGCCCTTCTTTGTACAGTTTCTAATTTATTTATATCCTTCTAGAGATATGGCCTCCAGAATTGAACACAGTATTCTAGATGAGGCCGTACCAATGTCCTATATAGTGGCATTATTACTTCTTTCTTTCTGCTAATGATTCTTCTCCCTATACAACAAGCATCTGACTTGCCTTTCTCATTGCTTTGTTGCATTGCTTACTTGTTTTAAGTCACCTAAAATAGGGACTCCTAGATCCCATTCATCAATCATTTGTTTTAACCCTCCTGGTGTGTCTACCCTGTTGCATATCTTTGTGTCATCTGCAAAAAGGCATACTTTCCATTCATTACCATTTGCAATGTCTGCAATAAAGATATTAAAAAACACTGGTCCAAGTACAGATCCTTTGGGTACTCCACTGGTAACCTTTCCCTCCTGTGAATGTACTCCATTTACTATAACTCTCTGTTTTCTATCCTGCAACTAAGATCTTATCCATTTCACCATCTTTGAATCCAATCCCAAGCTTTCAAGTTTATATAACAGTCTGCCATGTGGGACAGTGTCAAAAGCCTTACTAAAGTCTAGATAAGCTATATCTACAGCCCCTCATTGATCTATTAGTTTAGTCACCCAGTCAAAAAAGTCAATACCAGATTACAGCTTGGAGGCCAACTTTTCTTTACAATAAAAACTCTTCCACTTTCAATGAAACAGCACTTCTGTTTACATGCAGAATCACAGGGGGCACAGTGAATAAACAAAATTCCTGCACACCCTAATTTATAGGTATGGTGCTCTGATGAACGCCATACTGCATACGAAAGACTGCAAACTACATTCATAATTGCTCACTCATTGTGTGGTGCCTAAATGGGTTCTGACAAATGAAGGTTCTAGTTTGCCTCTCGCTACTGTATACAATTTTAATAAAAAAAACATATATTTAGTGGACTTATAGGTACACTGATCTGCCACAACACTAAAACCACTGGTACAATATTGTGTAGGTCCCCCCTCAAGCCACCATAACAGCTCTGACCAGACAAGGCATGGACTCCATAAGACCTCTGATGGTGTACTGTGGTAGCTGGCACCAAGACTTTAGCAGCAGATCCTTTAAGTCCTGTAAGTTGTGGCTCGGACTTGTTATTCCAGCACATCTCACAGATGCTTGATCGGATTGAGATCTGCGGAATTTGGAGGCCAAGTCAACACCTTGAACTCTTTGTCATGTTCCTCAAACCATTCCAGAACAAATTTTGCAGAGTGACTGGGCGCATAATCTTGCTGAAAGAGACCACTGCCATCTGGGAAAAGGGTTGCCAAGAAGAGATGTACTTGGTCTACAACAATGCTTAGGTAAGAGGTACGTAACATACATAGTAACATAGTTGATGAGGTTGAAAAAAAGACACCAGTCCATCAAGTTCAACCTATTTTGGATCTTCTGCAATCCCTCACTTATATTTGAAATTGATCCAGAGTAAGTAACCGCCAATCTGTTTCAGTTGTGAAAATCCCCCCAGACCCAATATTGCAGTTCTATTTTTACCCTATATACACTACTATCCTTCATTTTAATTATCGGTCGTATCCCTGGATACACTTTTCCGCAAAAAAATTGTCTAACCCTTTCTTAAACCTATCTATTGAATCTGCCATCACAACCTTCCCTGGCAGTAAATTCCATATCTTGACTGCCCTTACTGTAAAGAACTCCTTCCTTTGCTGGTTGTAAGATTTCCTCTCCTCTAACCTTAGTGGGTGACCGCATGTCCTGTGTATAGTCATTGGGGTAAAAAGTTCCCATGAATGTTCTCTGTATTTGTACATAGTAATCATATCTCCACTTAGACGCCTCTTTTCTAAAGTAAACATGCCTATACTGGCTAACCTTTCCTCATAACTTAATGACTCCATACCCTTTATCAATTTTGTTGCCCTTCTCTGAACCCTTTCTAGTTCCAAATTATCTTTTTTATAGAGTGGTGCCCAGAACTGTACTGCATATTCAAGATGAGGAAATGACACTGTCTTCCCTTGCATCTATACCCCTTTTTATGCATGCTAATACTTTCTTTGCCCTTGCAGCTGCTGCTTGACATTGAGCACTATTGCTAAGTCTACTGTCTACGAGAACTCCCAAATCCTTTTCCATTATAGATTCTCCTAAATTAATTCCATTTAATTTATAGATTGCGTTCTTGTTTTTGATCCCTAAATGCATAACCTTACATTTATCTATGTTAAACCTCATATTCCATTTGGCCGCCCAATCCTCCAGTTTATATAAGTCCCTCTGTAGAGAAGCTACATGTTGCTATGATTTTATTACCTTGCAAGAGTTTAGTGTCATCTGCAAAAATAGAAACTTTACTCTCTAAACCATCACCAAGGTCATTAATAAATATATTAAAAAGGAGTAGCCCCAGAACGGAACCTTGAGGTACTCCACTTGAAACTTTTGACCAATTAGAAACTGTTCCATTTCTCACAACTCTCTGTTCCCTATTCTCTTACTTTCGATCCAAGTACAAATGTTGTTTCCTAGACCCAGTTGCCTTATTTTGTAAACCAACCTTGTGTGGCACTGTATCAAAGGCCTTTGCAAAATCTAAGAAGACCAAATCTACTGTGCTGCCCTGGTCTAAGTTTCCACGAACTTCCTCGTAGTAACAAATTAGATTAGTTTGACATGACATATCCCTCACAAATCCATGCTGATTCCCACTAATAATCTTATTGCGCACCAAGTAATCCTGAATACTATCTCTTAATATATCTTCCATTAGTTTCCCCACTATTGATGTCAGGCTTACAGGTCTATAATTCCCTGGTTGTGATCTCGTCCCATTTTTAAACAACGGCACCACATCTGCTATTTGCCAGTCCCTTGGTACTGAGCCTGATGAGATTGAATCTATGAAAATTAAGAATAGCGGTCTAGCTATTTTTGAGTTTAGCTCCATAAGAACCCTTGGGTGTATGCCATCTGGACCTGGAGCTTTATCTTAATATTCTTCAGTCACCTTTGGACTTCTTCCTCTGTCAACCAAGAATTAATTAATTAATTAATGGCAAGGTTTCATTTCCATTTTTATGTATTATTCCTACCATTTCTTCCTCTCTAGTATATACTAAAGAAAAGAAAGTGTTTAATACCTCTGCTTTTTCCTTAGTATCATTTATCAATTCACCCATCTCACTTCTTAGGGGTCCTATATTATCTTTTTTTAATCCTTTTGCCATTTATATACTTAAAAAACATTTTTTGGGTTTGTCTTACTTTCTTTTGCAACATGTTTTTAATTTTCTAAATTAGCCTATCTGATTTCCTTTTTGCATGTTTTATTACATTCCTTGTACCTACAGAAGGACTCCTCAGACCCTTCAGACTTAAATAATTTAAATGCACGCTTCTTACTTTGCAATTCTTCCCTTAACTTTTTATTTAGAAACATTGGTTTAGACTTAATTCTTTTACATTTATTTCCCATAGGAATGAACTTATACGTGTCTGTTTCCATTTTATAGACAGCCCACTTTTCTTCCGTATTTTTTCCTTCAAAAACTTTGTCCCAGTCTATGCAATTTATAGACTCCTTTAGCATATTAAAATTTGCTTTTCTAAAATTTGAAGTCCTAGTTGATCCCTTACACTGTTCCTTCTGGAAACTAATTATGATCACTATTTCCCAAGTGTTCCCTTACTTGAATATTTGATATTACGTCTACATTATTTGTTATTACTAGGTCAAGTATAGTCTGGTTCCTAGTTGGTTCCTCTACTAACCTATTTCCCCTAGCTGTACCACAGGTCTCAGTACTCCAATAAATGTCCGGATAACTAAAATCCCCCATAATTAAAACTTGACCTAGTTGTGTAGCTTTTTCAATTTGCTGTAGAAATTGGTCTTTCTCACTCACTGGCGGTTTATAGCATAAACCCATTAACAACTTCCCTGAACTTTTTCCTCTGCTTAATATTTTCACCCACAATGCCTCTATATTATCACCAATATTCTCGTAATTTCCTGAATACTTGGTTTTAACTCTGGCTTAATATAAAGACATACTCCTCCTCCCCTTTTTTTTTACCCTATCCCTCCTGAAGAGAGTATAGCCTTCAAAGTTGACTGCCCAGTCATGTGTACCATCCCCCCAGGTCTCCGTAATACCTATAATATCATACTGGTCATTCATTGCTACAAGTTCTTACTCATTTTACCTGTCAGGCTTCTTGCATTTGCAAGCATACACTTAAGTCTATTACCTCCCTTAGGTATTTCTTTTTACTTTTAAAGGGCCTCTCCTTATCGACTATGCTTCCCTTTCCCCCCTCTCCACCCCCTTGATTCTTGTTAAATTCCTCCTTACTACTCTCAATGTTTATCCCATAATTACTTGCTTGCCCCTCCCCCTGAAGCCTAGTTTAAAATCTCCTCCAACCTTCTAACCATCCTCTCCCCTAGCACACCAGCTTCCTCCTCATTCAGGTGCAATCCATCTCGACAATAAAGATGGCAACTGACCGATAAATCAGCCCAGTGCTCTAAGAATCCAAAACCATCCTTCCTACAACAATCTTTTAGCCACGCATTAACCTCCCTAATATACCGCTGCCTCCCTGGACTAGCGCGTGGCACAGGTAGTATTTCCGAAAATACTACCTTGGATGTCCTTGTCTTAAGTTTGCGACCTATGTCCCTGAAATCATTCTTTAGGACACCCCTTCTTCCTCTAACTCGGCCATTGGTGTTAACATGCACCAAAACCGCTGGGTCATTCCCAGCCCCTCCCAAAAATCTGTCCACCCGATCTGCTATATGCCGAGCCCGAGCACCCGGGAGACAATACACTGTTCGGCATGCACGGTCCCGGTAACAGATTGCTTTATCTATGTCACGAGCCGCAGCGGTACGCCGCACTTATATTTTTATACATGCTTCCTGGTTATGTTATTACCTATGCTAGTTCTAGCTAGTAATTAATTAGCTGCCTCCTGAGGCTGATTGTCAGCCCTATCCTCCTCTGTCCTGATTGGCTCTTAGTACTATTTAAGGCAGTGAGATCAGAGACTCACTGCCGGTTATAGCGTCCTGTTTCAGTACTGCTGCCTGCTCCTTTGTCCCTGTGTTTGGTGTTTAACCTAAGATTGATTCTCCGTGTATGACCCTTGCCTGTTCCTGGATTCTGAACCTGTGTCTCTGACCCTGATCTACTGCCTGAACCCGGATTCTGATTCTCTGCTAGTTACCCTGATCTTTCGCCTGTTCCTGGATTCTGAACCGGTGCCTGTGACCTCTGACCTTGGTTTGTTCTGTGGATACGCTGTCTCCTGCCGGCACCGACTCGTGGCTGGACCCCACGCTGCTTTCCGCCATAACACTCTATTCCTGGGTTCCCCTTAGCCAGTACACAACTCTCGACCCTCTGTTAGTCTGCGGTCAAGTCTGTCCCCACCACTAGGGGCTCCAGTGAACACCAGGCTTTCGGAGCAGACTCCGGGTTTTGTTGTACCGGCTGGAGGGGTTCCTAACATTATAACCGGCATGAAGATTGGTGTTATATTGCCATGGACAACAGCGACTCAAATCTTTCTCCAGCCCAGGTCATGGCTAACCAGATCCAGGCGATTTCGCAAGTAGTACAGGGCCTATCCCAGCGCTTGGCAGAACAAGAAGAGGCTTCCAGAAACCTGCAGCCTCAGCAAGCCTCCGCTGGCGTCATACCAGAGCCAAAAATGAACTTGCCTGACCGGTTCTCGGGAAGCAGGTCTGCTTTCCGCAACTTTAAGGAGATTTGCTGGTTATACTTTCGCCTGAGACCAAGCTCCTCCGGTTCCGATCAGCAAAGAGTAGGGATTGTTATCTCTCTACTCCAGGGCGACCCTCAGTCCTGGGCCTTCTCCCTTCCACCAACCAGTCCAGCCTAACAGACCGTGGATGCCTTCTTCCAGGCCCTGGGGTTGCTATATGATGACCCAGACAGGGTGGCCTCAGTTTAGTCTCATCTCCGGGCATTAAGGCAAGGACGATGGTCCACCGATAGTGCCTGGATTGATCCGGCACTGCGGAGTCAATTCCGGCTGGGTCTCACCGAGCAAATTAAGGACTCCTTGGTTCAGTATCCGGTACCCGTCTCTCTGGAAGATTTGATGCAGCTCGTCATTAAAATTGACCGTCGAGTTAGAGAGAGTAAAGCTGAATGGGAGTTGTCCATACCTGTTGGCTCACCACCCAGTTCTAGTGCTACATTGCCGGATTCCCCTGAACCCATGCAGCTGGGTGCTTACCGCCTGCCTCCGGAGGAACGCTCCAGAAGATGCTCACTAGGTCTTTGTTTATATTGTGGCCAACCTGGCCACCTCGTACGCTTCTGTCCCAGCAAGTCGGGAAACGGCAAAGCCTAAGTGCTGGCGAAGAGGTGCGCTTAGGCCTACAAATTATCTCTTCAGAAAACTCTTTGTTGGCTCCTGGACGTCTAGTCTTTCGTGACAAATCCGCAGATGTGTCAGCTTTCCTCGATAGTGGTGCAGCAGGCAATTTTCTGGATATTCACTTGGCTCGGACACTTGACATTCCGGATATCAAGTTAGGTTCAAGCATTACCACCTGTGGTTTGGATGGCAGCCCTTTGCCTGGGGGTAGAATTTTCGCAAAGACTCCAATGGTTTAGTTGTCTGTAGGAGCCCTCCATGCGGAGGAACTCTTTTTCTACCCAATTTCCTGTCCCTCTTCTCCATTGATTCTGGGGTATCCTTGGCTTCGCAGCCATAATCCCATTATTGATTGGAAAAGAGGGGAGATCATCCGTTGGAGCCCAGAATGTTCCGTTGCTTGCCTGTCTCTACCTCTTAGAGTACTCCAGCCTAGTCCTGAGTTACTACCTACACCCTATCAGGAGTTCAGTGATGTATTCTGCAAGAAGAAAGCCGACTCACTTCCGCCACATCGGGATTATGATTGTGCAATAGATCTGGTACCAGGATCCAAGTTGCCCAAGGGGCGCCTCTATTCTCTATCTATCCCTGAGACCCAGGCCATGGAGCAGTATGTGGAGAAAAACCTGCAAAAAGGATTTATTCGTCCTTCCAAGTCCCCCTTAGGAGCTGGTTGCTTCTTCGTATCTAAGGAAGATGGTAGCCTTAGGCCTTGCATTGATTTTCGTGGTCTGAATAACATCACTGTTAAGAACACATATCCTCTGCCTTTGATCTCTGTCTTGTTCGATCAGCTTAAGGCAGCCACCATCTTCTCAAAGATTGACCTCAGAGGTGCTTACAATCTCATCCGAATCAGAAAAGGGGATGAGTGGAAAACAGCCTTCAACACCCAGTCAGGACACTACGAATATCTTGTTATGCCATTCGGTTTATGCAACGCTCCGGCAGTCTTCCAAGACTTAATCAACGATGTGTTGCGGGAATTCCTTGGAAAATCAGTGGTCGTCTATCTGGATGACATCCTAATTTACTCACAGTCCTTGTCTCAGCACCATCAGCATGTTCGTGAGGTCCTACTGAAGTTACATGATCATCTCTACGCTAAACGAGAGAAATGTGAGTTTGAGGTGTCCACTGTGGCCTTTCTGGGGTATATCATCTCTTCATCAGGATTCGCGATGGATTCCGCTACGGTTCAGGCAATACAAGATTGGGTCCTCCCTACTAACCTGAAGGCGGTCCAAAGATTCCTTGGCTTTGCTAATTATTATCGAAGATTAATAGCTTCATTTTCCTCCTTGATGGCTCCTATCACTGCTCTCACCCGAAAAGGAGCCAACCCAGCTGAATGGTCTCCAGAAGCGTTGGCGAGTTTTTCAGCCCTCAAGGCCGCATTTATGTCAGCACCAGTTCTTAGACACCCAAATCCGGAACTCCCATTCATTGTAGAGGTAGACGCATCAGATGTTGGTGGAGGGGCCGTCCTCTCTCAGAGAGACCCTCAGACTAAAAAATTGCATCCCTGTGCTTACCTGTCTAGAAAGTTTTCACCTGTAGAGAATAATTACGGTGTTGGAAACCGTGAATTAATGGCTATCAAGTGGGCCTTAGAAGAATGGCGGCACTGGTTAGAAGGAGCCACAAATGTAATTACGATCTTCACTGATCATAAAAATCTCCAGTATATCCAGACCGCGAAAACCTTAAATCCCAGGCAGGCCCGCGGGGCTTTGTTTTTTACCCGGTTTAATTTCGTCATTACCTTTCGTCCTAGTTCAAGGAACACCAAAGCGGATTCATTATCCCGCAGTTTCATGGCGTGTTATCCTTGGTCTCCTGTTCCCTCAACTTCCGTTCATATCTCCTTAACGCATGACCTTGGAGCTACTCTTCACCGGTTCCAAAGAATTGCTCCAGCTCAGACACCTGCTAATAAATTATTCGTACCTGTTCATCTCCGAAAGTCTGTTCTCATGGAAGGCCATGATAACCGCTTGGCAGGTCACCCAGGAATCCAAAGTACCATTGAAGCTTTGTCTCACTGGGTTTGGTGGCCTACTTTATCTTCAGATGTAGAGAACTATGTCCGTGCTTGACCAGAATGTGCTGGAAACAAATCTTCTAGGATTCGTCCTTCTGGTCTATTGATGCCTCTACCTACCCCAGGTAAACCGTGAACCCATCTTTCGATGGATTTCATAGTCGATCTCCCACGGTCTTCCGGTCATAACACCATTTGGGTAGTTGTTGACCGTTTCAGCAAAATGGCCCACTTTGTTCCATTATCCAAATTGCCGGATGCAAAACTCTTGGCCACATTGTTCATTTCACATATCTTCCGTCTCCACGGCCTCCTGGATTACATTGTTTCAGATCGAGGGTCCCAGTTCATTGCGCAGTTTTGGAGGGTATTTTACCATTTACTTGGAATCAAAGTCAGCCTGTCGTCTGCTTATCACCCTCAGTCGAATGGTCAGACGGAGAGAGAACTAACCAAACTCTTGAGCAATTTTTACGCATTTATGTATCGAAGTTTCATGACAACTGGCCTTCTCTTTTGCCTTGGCCGGAATTTGCATATAACAACTCTTGCCATTCTGCAACTGGTACATCCCCTTTCTTATATAACTACGGGTTTCATCCAAACGCGAATTCCCTCTCCTCTGACCATGTTACCGGGATTTTTGCCTTTACAGCTCGGCTAAAGTCCATCTGGAAAAAAGTACACTCTGCTCTACGTCAAGCCTCTTGCAGGTCCAAAGTCCTCGCTGATCGTCACCGTGGTCCTTGTCTATTAAAAGTGGGTGATCGAGTCTGGCTCTCCACTCGAAACATCAGGTTGAAGCAACCCTGTAAGAAATTAGGACCTCGGTTTATCGGACCGTTCTCTATCGTGGAAAAAATCAATCCGGTGGCGTTCAGACTCCAACTTCCACCATCCTTAAAGATTCCTAGAACCTTTCACTGTTCCCTCCTGAAAAAGGCGGTTCCTCCCAGCAAGTTCCATCCTCACTCTGCAAATAGACCTCGGCCTCTGCTTGTGAAAGGTGACCATGAGTTCATCGTGGAGAGAATCCTCGACTCAAGAAAAGTGCAGGGTCAGGTCCAGTTCTTAGTGCACTGGAAGGATTACGGCCCAGAAGAGCGAACTTGGATACCACAGAAGCGTATCCATGCTGAGAGACTCAAGAAGGAAGTTTTTAAGAAATTTCCCACAAAGCCTAGATGTCGGGGTTCCTTGACCCCTCCTCAAGGGGGGGTACTGTCACGGGCCGCGGCGGTACGCCGCATCCTGGTATGAACTAGCAACCGCGCATGTTTTAGTTTCTGTGCTCTGTTATTATCCTTGTGGCATAGATGTAGGAGGGTGTAGGGACAGCCTCCAACACCAGGGGGAGCTCTCATATGATTTAAACTGGTTCACTTATATTTTTATACATGCTTCCTGGTTATGTTATTACCTATGCTAGTTCTAGCTAGTAATTAATTAGCTGCCTCCTAAGGCTGATTGTCAGCCCTATCCTCCTCTGTCCTGATTGGCTCTTAGTACTATTTAAGGCAGTGAGATCAGAGCCTCACTGCCCATTATAGCGTCCTGTTTCAGTACTGCTGCCTACTCCTTTGTCCCTGTGTTTGGTGTTTTATTAATAATTATTAATATTTATTTATAAGGCGCTACAAGGCATCCGCAGCGCCGTACAGAGACAAACAAAATCACCATACAATGGGAGACAGCACAGTACAGTAAACACAGCAACTCAGTACGCTCAATGCACAGCTAGAGAGGGCGGGGAAGGGGGAGGGAGGATCCGAAAACGACGGGGTCCAAGAAGGGGGGCACGGAAGACAGGGAGACCCCCAGGGGGGAGGAGGGAGCGAAAGTGGACGTGGGGTGGAGGACCTTTGAGGAGGAGGGCTAAGTAGCTGGAGAGCAGAGTTAGAAGTTTTGGAAACAGGAGGAGAGATGGCCCTGCTCAGAGGAGCGTACAATCTAAGGGGAGGGGTGGACAGACAGAGAGACGCAGGGGAGAGAGGGAGAGTAGGGGGACAGAGGCAGAAGATAAGGTAGGAAGTTAAGTGGGAGACAGAAAGGCTTTAAGAAAAAGGTGGGTTTTTAGGGCCCGTTTGAAGCTGGACAGATTAGGGGAAGTTCTGATGGAGGGAGGGAGCTTGTTCCAGTGGAGGGGGGCAGCGCGGGCGAAGTCTTGGATACGCGCGTGGGAGGAGGTTATAAGGGGGGAAGAGAGGCGACGGTCAGAGGCAGAACGGAGAGGGCGGGATGGAGCATGAATAGAGAGGAGGGTGGAGATGTAGGGCGCAGTGGAGTTGGCGAGGGCCTTGTAGGTGAGTGTGAGGAGCTTAAAGAGGATTCTGAAGGGGAATGGGAGCCAGTGAAGGGCTAGGTAGAGGGGGGAGACAAAAGAGGAGCGGCGAGAGAGGAAAATAAGCCTAGCTGCAGCGTTAAGGACGGATCGAAGGGGATCGAGATGAGAGTGGGGGAGGCCAGTGAGGAGGAGGTTGCAGTAGTCCAGGCGGGAGATGATCAGAGAGTGGATAAGGCATTTGGTGGCATCTTGGGAGAGGAAGGGCCGGATGCGAGCGATGTTGCGCAGCTGGAAGCGGCAGGATTTAGCAAGAGAGAGGATGTGGGGGCCAAAGGAGAGAGAGGAGTCGAGGATGACACCAAGGCAGCGAAGTTGGGGGACAGGGGAGATAGAGGTGTTGTCGACAGTGATGGAGAGGTCAGAAGGGGATGGGGTATGAGAGGGAGGAAAAACTATGAGCTCAGTTTTGGCAAGGTTAAGTTTGAGGAATCGAGAGGACATCCAGGAGGTGATGGCAGAGAGGCAGGCGGACACCCTAGAGAGGAGGGAGGGAGAGAGATCAGGAGAGGAGAGGTATAGTTGAGTGTCGTCAGCGTAAAGGTGGTAGCTGAAGCCGAAGGAGCTGATGAGTTCACCCAGGGAGGAGGTGTATAGAGAGAAGAGTAAGGGTCCCAGAACAGAGCCCTGAGGGACCCCGACTGGAAGGGTGGATGGGGGGGAGAGAGACCCAGAGGTGGTGACAGAGAAGGAACGGTGAGTAACGTAAGAGGTGAACCAGGACAGGACTGGGCCGGAGAGGCCGAAAGACTGGAGGATGTGAAGGAGGAGGGGGTGGTCAACGGTGTCAAAGGCTGCAGAGAGGTCAAGGAGGATGAGAAGGGAGAAGTGGCCCCTGGCTTTTGCAGAGAGGAGGTCATTGGTGACTTTAGCCAGGGCAGTTTCAGTGGAGTGGAGGGGGCGGAAACCAGACTGGAGAGGATCAAGGAGGGAATATTCAGAAAGGTAGGAGGTGAGACGGCTGCAGACGAGCCTCTCAAGAATTTTGGAGGCAAAAGGGAGAAGAGATATGGGGCGATAGTTCGAGAGAGAAGTGGGGTCGAGATTAGGTTTCTTAAGAATGGGGGATACGAGAGCATGTTTGAAGGAGGAGGGGAAGATGCCAGTGGAGAGGGAGAGATTAAAGAGGTGAGCGAGGTGGGAGCAGGTGGTGGGGGAAAGGGAGCGAAGAAGGTGGGAGGGGATGGGATCCAGGGGGCAGGTAGTGGGGGGGAGGATAAAATGAGAGAGTGGACTTCCTCGCCGGTGGTGGGACGGAAGGAGTGGAGGGGAAGGTGGTTGGGGGGGGAGGACAGAAGAGTGGGAGGGGTGGAAGAGAGAGTGGAGGAGGAGATTTCAAGTCGGATGGCCTCGATTTTAGAGGAGAAGAAGGAGGCGAAATCAGAGGCAGTCAGGGAGGAGGGGGTGGGGGGAGGGGAGGGGGCCAGGAGAGTGCTGAAGGTGGCAAAGAGGCGGCGGGGGTTAGAGGACTGGGAAGAGATGAGGGATTTAAAGAAAGATTGTTTAGCGAGTGAGAGGGCAGAGCTGTAGGATGAAAGGATGAATTTAAAGTGGAGGAAGTCAGCCAGGGAGCGGGATTTTCTCCAGTGACGTTCGGCGGAACGGGAGCATTTTTGGAGGAAGCGGGTAAATTTGGAGTGCCAGGGTTGGGGTTTGGAGCAGCGGGGGTGGACGGAGTGGGCAGGGGCGACCGCGTCCAGAGCGGAGGTGAGGGTGTGATTGTAGAGGGAGACCGCCTGGTTGGGGCAGGCCTGGGAGGAAAGGGGAGAAAGGAGGGTATCGAGAGAGGAGGACAGAGAGGCAGGGTCAAGAGCATCGAGGTTGCGTATGGACAGAGTAGGTTTGGGCAGGGGGAGGGGAGCAGGAGAAGAGGAGAGAGAGAAGGAGAGGAGATGGTGGTCGGATAGAGGAAAGGGAGAGATGGAGAAGTCAGAGAGATTACATAGGTAGGAGAAGACAAGATCAAGGGAGTGACCAAGGCAGTGGGTAGAGGAGGAGGTCCATTGGGTGAGACCAAGGGAGGAAGAGAGGGTGAGCAGTTTGCTGGAAGCAGGGTAGGTGGGGTTGTCGATGGGGATATTAAAGTCACCGAGAATGATCGAGGGGAGATCGGAGGAGAGGTAGTGAGGAAGCCAGCTAGCAAAGTTGTCAAGGAAGAGGGAGGTGGGGCCAGGGGGGCGGTAGATGACAGTGACACGGAGATGGATGGGGTAGAAGAGGCGGATGGAGTGAGCTTCAAAAGAGGAGAAGGAGAGGGAGGGTTCAGGGGGAATGACACGAAAAGTACAGGTGGAGGAGAGGAGGAGGCCAACTCCACCGCCAGGGCGGGCACCAGGCCTGGCGGAGTGGGTGAAGGAGAGACCACCATAGGAGAGGGCAGCGGGGGAAGTAGTATCAGAATCGGAGAGCCAGGTTTCAGTAACGGCAAGAAGGTTAAAGGAGTTGGATAGAAAGAGGTCGTGGATAGCAGTCAGCTTGTTGCGGACGGATCTGGCGTTCCAGAGGGCACAGAAGAAAGGGGGAGAGGAGAGGGGGGAAATGGGGATGAGGTTAGCAAGATGAGCAGCGCGCTGGGGATGGCGGGGAGGAACGGGAGAGGTAGGGCGGGGGGAGAGTATGGGTATGGAGTGAGAGCGGGGAGGCATAGTAGGGAGAGAGAGTAACAGAACAGTGAGATAGTGGGGACAGTGAAAAACAGGTAAGAACAAAGGCAGGAAGACAATGAAAAGGTGGAAGATAATAACGAATTAGGGCGTGGAGGGCATGGAACAACAGTACAGTGAGATAATAAGGACAATGAAGACAGGTAAGAATGATAGCAGAAAAGTAAGATAATAAGGACAGCGGATAACAGGTAAGAATAAGCAGGGAGACAATAGCAAGATGGAGGACAATAACCAATTAGGGCGTGGAAGGCAAAGAATAATAGAAGGAGAGGTAATAAGGACAATGGAAATAGGCAAGAATAATAACAGGTAAAACTAGTTGCTGGTAAATATAAAATCAGGAAAAACAAGATAAAGGCATATAAATAGTAGAATAATAACAGGTAAAAAGTAGAAACTTGTAAATGTACAATCAGGAAAAACAAAATAATGGCATATAAAATAATGTTTTATATGCAGTTGATGCAGTTAAGCCAGGGATTCAGCAGGAGAAGGGTTAACTGACAAGCCGGGTCGGTACACAGTAGATCAGTTGCTGCAGATAAGCCAGGGATTCAGCAGGAGAAGGGTTAATTGACAAGCCGGGTCGGTACACAGTAGATCAGTTGGTCTACATAAGCAAGGGATTCAGCAGGAGAAGGGTTAATTGACAATCCGGGTCGGTACACAGTAGATCAGTTGATGCAGATAAGCCAGGGATTCAGCAGGAGAAGGGTTAATTGACAAGCCGGGTCGGTACACAGTAGATCAGTTGATACAGATAAGCCAGGGACTCAGCAGGAGAAGGGTTAATTGACAAGCCGGGTCGGTACACAGTAGATCAGTTGATGTAGATAAGCCAGGGATTCAGCAGGAGAAGGGTTAATTGACAAGCCGGGACGGTACACAGTAGATCAGATGGTGCAGATAAGCCAGGGATTCAGCAGGAGAAGGGTTAATTGACAAGCCGGGTCGGTACACAGTAAATCAGTTGATACAGATAAGCCAGGGACTCAGCAGGAGAAGGGTTAATTGACAAGCCGGGTCGGTACACAGTAGATCAGTTGATGTAGATAAGCCAGGGATTCAGCAGGAGAAGGGTTAACTGAAAAGCCGGGTCGGTACACAGTAGATCAGTTGATGCAGATAAGCCAGGGATTCAGCAGAAGGGTTAATTGACAAGCCGGGTCGGTACACAGTAGATCAGTTGATGCAGATAAGCCAGGGATTCAGCAGAAGGGTTAATTGACAAGCCGGGTCGGTACACAGTAGATCAGTTGGTGCAGATAAGCCAGGGAATCAGCAGGAGAAGGGTTAATTGACAAGCCGGGTCGGTACACAGTAGATCAGATGGTGCAGATAAGCCAGGGATTCAGCAGGAGAAGGGTTAATTGACAAGCCGGGTCGGTACACAGTAGATCAGTTGATACAGATAAGCCAGGGACTCAGCAGGAGAAGGGTTAATTGACAAGCCGGGTCGGTACACAATAGATCAGTTGGTGCAGATAAGCCAGGGACTCAGCAGGAGAAGGGTTAATTGACAAGCCGGGTCGGTACACAGTAGATCAGTTGATACAGGTAAGCCAGGGACTCAGCAGGAGAAGGGTTAATTGACAAGCCGGGTCGGTACACAGTAGATCAATTGATGTAGATAAGCCAGGGATTCAGCAGGAGAAGGGTTAACTGACAAGCCGGGTCGGTACACAGTAGATCAGTTGATGCAGATAAGCCAGGGATTCGGCAGGAGAAGGGTTAATTGACAAGCCGGGTCGGTACACAGTAGATCAGTTGATGCAGATAAACCAGGGATTCAGCAGGAGAAGGGTTAACTGACAAACCGGGTCGGTACACAACCTAAGATTAACCTAAGATTGATTCTCCGTGTATGACCCTTGCCTGTTCCTGGATTCTGAACCTGTGCCTCTGACCCTGATCTACTGCCTGAACCCGGATTCTGATTCTTTGCTAGTTACCCTGATCTTTCGCCTGTCCCTGGATTCTGAACCGGTGCCTGTGACCTCTGACCTTGGTTTGTTCTGTGGATATGCTGTCTGCTGCCGGCACCGACTCTGCCTGGACCCCACGCTACTGTCCGCCATAACACTCTATTCCTGGGTTCCACTTAGCCAGTACACAACTCTCGACCCTCTGTTAGTCTGCTGCCAAGTCTGTCCCCACCACTAGGGGCTCCAGTGAACACCAAGCTTTCGGAGCAGACTCCGGGTTTTGTTGTACCGGCTGGACGGGTTCCTAACAGTCTACCTTTCTAATAATTGAATCCCCTACCACCACAATCTGCCTGGGTCTCTGAGTAACTTTCATCCCCTCTATGCTGGAGAGACCGTTCCCCTGGTTGCTAGAGGAAGCAGTCTCACCCAACTCTACCAATTCTGAACTGCCTTCCACAGTATCTTCATCCAATCTGGCAAATCTGCTGGGATTGCTTAGCTCAGAACTGGCCTGCCTCTTCCTCCCTCTGCTACCCCTAGTAACTGTTACTCAGCTGCCTACCTGTGCATCCTCCTCTGTCTCTGCTCCACTCTGCTCAGCTAACGTATCAACGGTGAGCTGTAAACTCTGCTCCAGGTTGGCAATCTCTTTCAATGTTGCAATGGTCTGCTTTAGATCAGTTACCTGGGCTTCCAAAGAGACCAATTGCTCACATTTCTCACAGAGGTATAAACCTTGGAACAATTGCTCCAAGTGTGCATACATATGACAAGATATGCATTGAGTGAGATCATCAAGCCTGCTACCACTCATCTTATTATGGCTAACCTAACTTCTTATAGCCTACAGTGAACTCCAGAGTACTAACCTTTGCAAGCCATTTACCAGATTAAACCCCTTCCTGGATTCAACTCCTTAATGGGTCTAACTCCACACTTTAAACAAACAGTAAACAGTCAAAGTAATATCCACAAAAAGCCCAAGACCCAGCAGAACATTGCTCATAGCATCACACTGTCTTTGCCGGCTTGCCTTCTTCCCATAGTGAATCCTGGTGCCATCTCTTCCCCAGGTAAATGTGACACACGCATCCAGCTGTACACATGATGTAAAGAAAAATATGATTTGTCAGACCAGGCCACCTTCTTCCATTGCTCCATGGCCCAGTTGTGCAATTCACTTGCTCATTGTAAACGCTTTCGCTCTGGTCAGCTCTGGTCATCATGGGCACTCTGACGAGTCTGCAACTAAGAAGCTGCGATACACAGTGTGTTCTGACACCTTTCTATCATAGCAAGCATTAACTTTTTCAGCAATTTGTGCTACAGTAAATCTTCTATGGGATTGGACAAGATGGGCTGGCCTTCGCTTCCCACGCTCGTCAATGAACCTTTAGTGCTCATGACCCTGTCGCCAGTTCACCACTTGTCCTACCTTGGGCCACTTTTGGCATGTACTAACCACTGCATACTGAAAGCATCTCAAAAGACCTGTTGTTTTGGAGATGCCCTGGCTCATTTGTCTACCCATCACAATTTGGCCCTTGTCAAAGTTGCTCAGATCCTTATGCTTGCTTATTTTTCCTGCTTCCAACACATCGACTTCAAGAAATAACTGTTCACTTGTTACCTAATATATCCCCCTCCTTGACCAGTGCTATTAAAACCAGATAATCAATGATATTCACTTCACGTCAGTGAATGTTGTTGCTGATCGGTGTATGATAGTGTTAAAAACAACAAATAATCATTAGAATTGTCTGCATTTTAGAACCAGACCACCATCTTGGTTTTAATATATACCTAATAAAACATTACATTGTAATTCTCAACTACATTATATCCTGGAGTGCCCCATCTTACACTTCTTTTGGTTTCTTTCCTTTTTGTGATCCTTCTGTCTCTTCATGTAATCCCAGACAGACTTTATGATATTGAGATCAGGGTTCTGTGAGGGCCATATTCTGACTTCCATGACTCCTTGTTCTTCTTTAGGCTGAAGAGAATTCTGACATTGACTTTATGTTTGCGGTCGTTGTCCTGCTGCAGAATAAAGTTGGAGCCAATCAGACGCCTCCCTGATTGTATTGCATGATGGATAAGAAGATCTGTGGTTAGTTTTCCAAGATGTTTGGAACAACCTCCCTGCCGAGTTCCTTCATTGATGCTATTTTGAAGGCAAAGGGTGGTCCCACCAAATACTTATTTGATTTAGATTTATGCTCTGTTCATTCATTTTGTTAATTGATTAAAATAAACTATTAACACTTCTATTTTTAAAAGCATTCTTATTTTGCAGCATTTTTTCCACACCTGCCTAAAACTTTTGCAGGACTATATAAATTATGTTCTGACAATCGATATTGACTAGTATTAACCTAAGAATTTTTTGGTAAGATAAACCTGTTGCAGTTAATCTCTCTTTCTTGTGCAATGCCGGGTGACCCTACTAGTTTAGTAAAAATTGAGCTGCCGTGTTGTTTCTATTTGGAGGACATCTTCAACAGTGTAAAGGATATGGAAACATCCTTAAAACACTTAACACAATACTGGCATGAGAACTACCCCAAACACTTTCCAAATTTAGACTGGCACAAAGCCGGACCAATACCATCCATTACTTAATTTTGTTGATTTTTGTGTTTCATGTACTGTGTCAGGTCACCACAAACTTTGAGGCTGTAAATCTGTGAATATTTTAAACAAAGGATTTCCCTAGAAGTGGAAAATATGGGAAGTATTTGATTGTTTAAAAAACGGTTTGTATATAGTACTAAGAGAATGTTCTCGTCACAAAGCTAATTGCAAGCTTCCGGTATGCATCTGTGAAAGAAGCCAAGTTCTTACAGTAAGACAAAATGTATAATTAAATGTAATGTACAAAAAACAAAACAAACAAACAAACAAGAGATATAGCACACACACAACTATTTAGTGCTTTATAACCAGTTATGAGTAAGTCCAGCTAGAACAGTGGTGGGAAACAGGCAGCTCACAGGCTGGCAAGCCTTTACCTACAGCCCCCAGATTTATGTACCTGATCTGACTTAATTCTCTGCTTTGTTACAAAGCAGAGCATAAGGTTGAATGGAAAGTGTGGGGTTTTTTTTTGGGTTTTTTTTAACATAAATCATTGTGGCAGGCTTTAAGGGGTATTTACAATTTTTCTTCATGCTGTAAACACAGTGTGGTGGACTACCATAGCAACCACACTACCCATAATGAATTGTCCAGAGAGGCTTTATAAAAGTCCTCTGAGCTCTGTCTGCTCTTTTTACAATAATTCCTTGATGTTACGCACTTCAGTTAGCACTGTTTTGATTTTAGGTCACATGGCTGTTATATGCTTACAGAATTCAATCTTGTGTTCCAACTGGATATGCATAGACAAATGATGACGACAACTGTAGCTAAAAGCAACAGAAGTAACAGCGACTATAGTCTTGCAAAGCATTTTTTAAATATTATTTGTAAGTAAAGTACTTCTATATAATACAGTACAGTATTTTGCGTTTAATGGTGGGAATTCAACTGGCCGTGTTACTGTAAAAAGTAATGCGGCCTGCTTACTATTACCGTTATTATGTTAATAGTGCGCTTAAATACCGCAATTATGGTAATTTCAACGCCGGCTTTTTGCTCGCAGCTCAGAAAGCCGAGTTGAATTTACCATAATAATGGTAGTAGGACTAACGCTGTGTTAATCTGGGGGGAATTGAATTCCCCCCCAATAAGTTTGATAAATATATGTACAGTACAACACTGGAGGGGATTGCTGTAATGTAAAATCATCCCTCCTCTGCCTTCACATGATAAGATGAGAGCCTGTGTATGTGTAACTTGTAGCCATATTTTACAACCGCCCGAGATTTTGAAAATTAGATGATTTATAGAAGAAAAGCTAATAAAAATGGCTACCAGACTTCTACTGACTGCATGCTTAAAAGAGAAACTTAAAGAGAAAAAAATAAACACTGTATGTGCGATTGTTGTTTTAAGTGAGACGGTTTTCCCATTATATAAGGCTACATTAGAATGCTGCTAGGATTTCAACTCAAGTTAATCATTACTTTTTGTGGTTTGATTTAGGGCACGTTCCGAATAGAAAAGAGGTTTTGGATTTTTCCAAAACTTTGTGTGCTGTCTAAAAAAAGAAAAAAAAAACGTTAAAAAAATAAAGAAATATATTTCATTTATTTGTTGATTTAGGCATAAAAATAAAAAATGGACTTTTATAAATTAATTCATTATCTGCTGTTGTATGAAGAACTAAGAAAAAGGGAGGAGGCAATTTTTCTCAAATTTTGATTATCGTATTAAATTTATTGGGTAATGAGCTGGAACAAGGTAAAATCTGAGAAAAGGTAAATGCTTACTGCTGTAATCTTATTAAAGACAGGTGTCATGTAATCAGGGACTGGCTGGGCTGTGGGGCATATGAGCATTTGTTTCCCGGGCTAGACCCTTATTTAATGCCTTGGGTAGTATTGGTAGCGGCCGTATCATTCATTATCACAACCACAACCTTTGACTCCCATAGAACCAATGATGTGATAGTGAATCATGCATCTGCATATGCAACACGTGTCTGTGACCAATACTATCCAATCAGACGGATGCCAACCCATTGCATTGAATGGGCCACCTCCGAACTGAAGATATATTGACCGAGATGAAAGAAGACACAAAAGAGAAGACAGAAGAGAGAGAGATAGAAAGAAGATTTGTATGGGAGCCCAGTGTAACTCCCCAGCGCCATTATGTTTCTTGCACTTAAACCACTGGTTTCAAATCTTCTGTTGTCTGGCTGACATGATGATTTATTCATTAACATGAGCCAGACAGCAGGACATTTGAAAACAGTGGTTCAAGTGAAAGAAGCGTCACTGCGATGGTGAGTTACAGTGCTGCCTATATAATTAATAAATACAATTTTTTACTAAATAAATACAAATAATTAAAACAGCACTACTTTAAAGAATGCTTTATTCCAAGAATAAAATTTCTTCTGTTCTAGTATTGCCATTTAAGGATGGTGTTATTAGAACAGGGAGTACAACCTTGATAGCTTAAAAACAGTTGCTTCCAACATGGGCTATCTCCAGTGGTAGTTAATTTATATAAACTACAAGGAGAAAATAAGACCTTTCACCAGTGAAAGCACATATTCTTAAAGCCACGTTATAAGGACAGGACGCTGCTCATGGGCCAAAGCTGTAAGCTTTCAGGTGTTCAAGCAATCTATCCGTTTCAGAATCAAGGAGGAAACAGAAAAAAATTGTAGGAGAAGTTTTAGCCCCCAGGCTAAAATAAATTGAACATGAAAAATGTATGCTACAAACTGCCTCAGTGCAGATCTGCAGAAGGATGTTACTTTGAAAAAATTGAACGATCACCCTAGAGACATACACAGAGACAACTCTCCACACTTAATAAAGCCTGAAGAAGTAATGCATCCTTCTTAAATTCTATCTTTTCAAGAGTTGGAGAGCCCTAAAATCCTGTTAGGGGGCCAGCTTTTTTTTCATAAACTGGTACTTTATTATCTATAGTTTTACTATATTGTACAGATCCTATTAAGATAGAAAAACATATTTTGATGTATTTTACGTAAATGGCTAAAATGCTCAAAGTCAGCCAATGCAAAGCAATCAAATTGACACTAACAAGGGGAATAGTCTAATATGTTAAAAGGGGTTTTACCGGTTATTGTAATTACAGTGCAGTCTCTTAAACCCTATCTTCCTCCACCAACTCTCCCACCCTTTAAATGACTATTTAGACATAAGCTATTCTGACTGCTTTAGGGCATGCAACAGTGAACAGAAAAATGTGATGTGAACTAAAAAGAACAAGTGACTGAGAGGTAACCTTTGATCTTAATGGAATGTTACCTAATTTCAATACTGTGTTCACTAGTGACCCCTTATATATATTTGGTATTGATGAGACAGTGGAAATTGTGCTTTTTTTGGTTCATTTCAGAATTCTAGATCCTAGCAATAGAAAGAAAACAAGAACATCAGTGTAGAAAAGGTGCATATTGGTCACACAACAAATCAAAATATTAGTTCACTTTGTGAAGGCTCCATTAATAATGTCTGTAAGAATTAAGGAGTGATTTGTGAAAAGTGTACATTTTAACAAGCTTGTTGCATATATGTTCACATCTAGCAGCAAATCAAGAAAGAGAAAAATACAAAAAGTCTATATATAATTATTATTTTCTTGCTAACATAATTGGCTGATGGATGCAAACAATAATCTGACAAGAAAACTGATAAGATACTTGATACTTGTTATACATTTTTCCCACAAGAGATGAATAATAAGGATTGGTTGGAAAATATTTACTTTGAAGCTATGAAAGGTCATATTGTAGAAGTAAATGCACATGCCACATATTTTATTTTAGTGGAAAAATGAAATCCTCCTATAGTTCCTTTGTTACTCATATACCCTGGTATCTCTGGCAGGGGCTACAAGGTCTTCTCAACAAAAGCGTGACACATCACAAATTATAAGTCTACTAACTTCTCAAGTTCTGTATATTGCTAAAGAATATTTTTATATCAATCAACATACTCTGGTCATAAATAAACAGCAGTCATATTGCAATTATTGATTTTGTTTTGCTCAGTTGAGTCTGGTCTTCTTTAGGTTGCAACAGATGTCAAAAGAAAATCAATCATAACAGTAGTAAAAAAAAGCATTGAAACAAAATCCCTTGGTTGCTTATATGTTTAAAAAACAAATGTGTGTGTTTGAAAGGTCACTGAACTCCTCAGTTACTTGTTAAAAACTTATAACAATATAGTGTAAGAAGGTAGAGGGTTCATTGTACCACATATTATCATTACCCTTGTAACTGAGTTTATGTGAAACATGCATAGCTTTTATTGAATATGATATAATCAACATCTATTTTTGAATCTCATCTTCTCTCGACCAATTCTTCAGTTTTGGAACAACATTTTAGTAAGCAAACACTCTGACATATTTTCAGTCATGTTAATAAACATAACTTCAAATATCTTGATGTTTTCAAGGACAGCTCAATTACCTAAGAAATCCTTTAGATGAAAGGATGAGTTCTTTAACCACATCTGAAAGACATTTTTTTTAAAGACATCTTTTGACTCATGTGTTGTTTTTGCTGACACAGTGTGCATGCAAGTGAGGCTTAGAAAATGCCAAGCTTGCGATAAATGGCACATGTTGGAAAATTTGGTTTAACATGGAACTAAACGTAACAAAATATTCTGGGTGGGCTTAACTCTACTATCTTAATCTTCTTGCAATGACTATTAAATGCCATTCAAAAATCATTCCCTGGGTACTGCTAAATTTCTGTGATATTCCATCCCGTATTCAAAGATTTGTATAAATAAATAATCTTGTTTAATAGCAGTAAAGTATGATGCAGAAAACTTGGCTTCCCTCTTTTACTCGTTTATATATCACACTTAAAAATTGCTACAACTTTCACATGTAGAAATTCATCTTAGAAGATGTTTTAAGAAAAATGATTAACTATTTTGTCTTTTACTACACTTTAAACAGATACATGATACAATGTCCTGAAAACGCTTTCAGCCCCCAATTTTAGTAGCTTTTTAGTAGAGGGTAGCATTACAAGATTTGTCTGTAATATGTGCCACTCATCTTCCCATCAATCCTGATAATATTGCTAGTCCATGCTGCTGCAAAGGATCCAAAAAAACCATGTTGCTAAAACTGTTATTATTCACAATAGGATTTTCAGTGTTTGATCTGTGCATACATACTGTACCTCTTATCATTCAGGTTAAAAAGTTCCACTTTATCTTCTTCACAATTTCTGACACGTCTCTTCTAGATAGGGCTTTGCAGGAAAGGATGTGTGTTTTTCAGTCAGGGCTTCTTCCTTGTGACCTTCCCGTTAAAGGCAATTTTTGTGGAGTGTCTTAGAGATTGTTGACCCATGTATATAATCTTCCCTTGTAGCCACACACTTGTGTCATTCAATGGCACAGTTGGCCTCAGAGTAACTTCTCTGATGAGTGCTCTTCTCATCCTGGCACTAGGTTTCAGAGGGCAGCCTGATCTAGGAAGTGTGGCTGTAGTTATGTCTTCCACTTCTGTACAGGTGACTGCACGGAGGTCCACACAATGTCCAATGCCTTTACAACGTTCATATAGCTTTACTTAGAATAGTTACCCTCTATAATCATATCCCTGACTTGTTTTGAATGCTGTTTCCACTTAATTTTGAATGTTGCTTTTTTGTAGTCTTCTCCATGCTTTTAGGACCTCACAAAGAGAGGGATATTTATATTTGAAAACTACTGAGAACAGGTGATTGAGTTATTTAGCACATGCGACTTTTCAGGCAATGTATTGCACTTGAGCAAATATGAACTTGCAATTAAAAAGGGTATTTATTTTTTTTGCCATTAGTGGTAAGGTTTTACTACATTTAATTTTTAATAAAAATTCCTACATCAATCTATTTTTAGATAGCCCAATAAGTTTACAATGATTAGTTCAAATCTCTTGTGAGAAGAATGATTCATCCTATTTGTATTCTGGTGTGTGTCAACAAGGAAGGGTATTTTGTCAGCTATGCAAACTACATAAACATAAATAAACACTACATACAGACAAAGACAAAGGGGCATATTCAATTGTTTATTTTCCGCGCCGCGGAAAAACTATTACCGTTAATACCTTGAGCCGCGAGCTGAAATCCAGCGAGAAAATTATCGTATTAACGTTTTTTCTGCGCACGATTACCGTAATAACGGGAATCGTGCGCAAACCGTGAGATTTTCTGCGTTTCCGCCGAGAATTGAATATGCCCCAAAGAGCCTGATTTAAACTAAAAAAAATCTGCCAGTAAAAATAGCATATATACATATGATGAGTTATAGGCATGTGTCCAGCTCTGCACATGTAGCATATAGGACAGGTTTATATCAGGACTATGACAGGCATACATACATACACACACTACAAGGTCATAAGCAAAAGATGTTAACATTGGTTTGTTAGCAAAATATACATTCACGAATATAGAACATATATTAGCAAAAAATATATATATTTTTAAAATACGCCCACAAAATCTTACAATACATGCAAAATGAATGAAGAAAATACCTATCCGCTTCAGAGATAAATTTTGCAATGAGCCAGTGAGAAGCAGCTAGCTAGTGACTGTCCTCATCATCAGTGTATTTGTATATGCCTTCTAGCAGGTGCAAAAGATACAGCTACTGACAGGCCTATATGCTTCTCCATGCTGGTCTGGGGCTAACCCTTCCCCTGAAAGACTCCTTTTCGCTTAATTGAAGCCCTATTGAGAGTTTGATCATTTTTTTCTGCTGTGTCAAAAAGTAGCATGCGAGCTCTGCGACACAGCAATTGAAAGGTGTCGGGGGGGGGGGGGGGGGGGGGGTTTGGGGTGCAGGACTGATTAAAAAGAGAAAGTCCACAAGTGGACAACCTTTACTATAGTGCACCAGATCAGCACAGTACAGTACAATCTACTTTCATATACATCATCATGGCAACTCTCATTCAGCAAAGGTGAGACTGTCTAACTAAGCTTTCATATCTCTGTATTACTTTCCCATGGGTTTTGTTTTGTTCTGTAATCTTTTTAATTAAGGGTTTAGCAATGTACAAGATATAGAGAATTGGTAGGTTACAAGATATGCGATAATGAATCTATTAACAACAGTAGCACAGAATTGTACTAACTTGAAAGAAAACCACAGTGAATAAATGATGCAAAGCTCTTGGTGTGCCTTTTGGATCGTTCCAATAGTTAATAAAACAATATCTAGACATGTAGCAAAGTGTGAATGGTATAAGGGAGGGAGGGTGGGAAGTGGGTGTTAATGGGGTGAGCCAAAGGGAAGAGGGTCTAAACATTTTTTCCTGATATATCATACTTCCCAGCTTTTCTGGTTAAAGTGGTACAGTCATGATTTCTAGCGGGATTCACACTATCCTGCAGATCAGGACTTTTGTTGGAAGGTATGAGTTGATTACATACTTGCCAACTCTCCCGGAATGTCCGGGAGACTCCCGCATTTTGCAAGAGTCTCATGGACTCCCGGGAGAGTGTGGCAATCTCCCGCATCCTAGTGAAGTGGGCAGAATTAGGTCCAAAACGCAGCGATTCACCGAGAATCACGGCGTTTAGCGGGGCCAAAATGACACAAATTTTGGAGCCCCACCCCCATCACGCCCACCTCCCCCCGGCAGGCTCCCGGAAGCCAACTTCTGCAAGTTGGCAAGTATGGTTTATTATGATTTTAAAATGTATGAGGTTTTGGAAATGGGGAGGGGCTATCAGCAAGAGAAAACACTGGAGACAAATAAAAATAGTAAAAATTATATTGAGCTAAATAGTTTTGATGTCGATCATATACAGGGAAATGTAAGGAGAAGCCAGCAGTTCATGTATCACCAAACAAGCATAGACAGTATGCGACATATTGAAACAGGTGCATTTTTTGGCCAACAAATATCAAGTTAACTTGTTAAGTTAAATTACAGCATACCTCCTTAGATTTGTAAGAATGTAGGTTCTTTCACAGGATTTTCCTCCTTCCAGTATATACCGTGAGAGAAGGAAAATACCAAAACATTTTTTTCAAAGCTATGCAGTGACACATTCTGTTTAATGTAAAACTCTATAGGGGAGGGGCAAACACATACTGACTTTTACCAAATAAATCTGAGGTCAGAAACACTGCTTAACAAAGGAAATGAGTAGGAAATTGTACAAGACATAATACAGCCTAAGGATCTGGCATTCATCCAGTTTTGTTTCATTTTCTGGTAAAACACAAAGACAATGGACAAGATAAGATATAAAAGCATTAGGATGTCTCTAATTTAGTACAAGATACAATTTCAGATCCTGCACATCTTCTCATCTCACAGGTGTAATACTACACCCACTGAGATACTGGTCTTCTCAGCTTAAGAGCAGAGACTTGATTCATTTAAAACTTACAGCAAAACAACACTGACGCAAATCTTTTTTCTGTTTTTTTGTGAACAACATAGCAATAACTTTTCACATAAATTCTAAATAATTACTAATGAGTGTCCCTTGTGGGAAAGTGGCCTTGTCCAAGAAAGAGCATAATAACAGTGGGATTCATGTAGAGTTGGATAAAAGTCCATTTTATTTGTGTTAAAATATACATTTCCCTATGTAGACTCAGATGCATCTTACACCTACTACTTTCTATACTTAGAGAGGTGGAACGGGTACAGTAAAGGAATGTTCACGTATCTGCTGCATTTGTAGAGGTCGAGACAGCCACAAGAGTCTCTCAAAGAGGCCTATCTGTTGCAGGTTCTACATCCCTGGTACATACATGCTGATGATCACTACTACAGGAAATGTGCTTTCCCAAAGGTGCAACCAGCACTAATGTGCATAGCCTAGCCTGGTTGTTGCAAAATCAGGGGGATAAACAGCATGTGATCTCCCCAAAAAATGCTACAACGGCATTATGTTATGACAGGCTGGGATGCCATGATGTTAATAGAGCTCACAAAAAAAACAGCCCCATGGTGTGGTGGTGTAGGGTAATAAAATGGTTTAAAATAGATCAAAGTGTTTTGTCGCTGAAAAAATACAGGTCCAGCGGGCCCTGTCATGCCTACAGTGCTAGGGTATGCTTGCACATGTAGAATTACAAGTGCCAGCATACCCATGGTTGCCAGAGCATGGTGGCACTTGTAGAACCTGCTATCTGTAATTCACCTGCAATAAAAACACTGTAAAATAAAGACACCTACACCATGACAGTCCTGTATTTAAATAAACATTCCGTGAGATATAACCTATTAACCACTTAATGGTCAACTAGTTCCAGGGGAGTCCTCTTCTTTCTTCAAGGTTTGCAATCCACAGAGTTAAAAAAGAAAACACATTATCAATGAAAGTACAATTCCTTACAGGAGCCATATTGCAAATGACAGACTAAGAGCCAATAATTATAACCAAACAGATTGGCTTTAGTTTGACTGGCCAGATCATGGGAAAGACACTCTGATTAGTTAGAAGCGACTAAACTCACGTGGGATTTTGCAGCAATGAAGATCATTTTGTCATACCAGCCTGGGTGTTGAGCAGTAATGCTAGTATAATTTTTGCTTTAAAAGTACACTACATAGGCAAAAGTATGTGGATACATGAACATTACATCCATTCTCTTCTCATTGATCTTCTCATTCCATAACCATGGGCACTAATATGGAGTCCCCCTTCCCACTTGCTGCTATAATAACATCCATTATTTTAAGAAGGCTCTCCACCAGACTCTGGAACATTGCTGCGGGGATTCGCATCCATTCAGCTAAAAGAGCATTAGTGAAGTTGGACATTATGTTGGCAATAATACTGGCTCAAAGTCAGTGTTCCAATTCACCTCAAAGTTCTTTGATATGTTTGAGGTCAGGGATTTGTGCACCCCAGTCTCAAATTCTTCCACACCAAACTCAGGAAACCATTTTTTGATGGCCCTCCCCAAATTGTTGCCACAAAGTTGTAAGCACACAATTCTCTAGAATGTCACTGAATGTTGTAGCATTAAGATTTCACTTCTCTGGAACTATGGGGCCCTGGCTAAACCATGAAAAACGGCCCAAGACCATTATTCCACCTCCACCAAATATTACAGCTCGAAGTATGCATTCGTGTAGGAAGCATTCTTCTGCCATCTGCAAACCCACATTCCCCTGTCAGGCTGCCAGATGGTGAAGCATGATTTGTCACTCCACAGAATACATTTCCACAGCTCCAGAGTCCAGTAGGAATATGCTTTACACCACTCCAGTGGACATTTGTCAATGAGCATAATGACTCGTGTGTGGCTGCTTTACCAAGGACACCCAATCCATGAATTTCCCAATTAACCGTTTTTGTGCTGATATTGGTTCCACAGGGAGCTTGGAACTCGGTAGTGAGTGTTGGAGGGCCAACGATTTTTCTGTATTGCGCGTTTCAGCACTCTATGGTGCCCTCCATGAGCTTGTGCGGCCTATTGTTTTGACGCTAAGGTGTTGTTTCTCCTAGAAATTTCCAATTCCCAATAACAGCACTTACAGTTAACCAGAGCAACTCTAGAAGTGCAGAAATTTCACAAACTGACTTGTTGGAAATATAGCATCCTAGGACAGTGCTACATTGAAAAATCTTCAGTACGACACATTCTACTGCTAATGTTTTACTTTGGAGATTACAAGACTGTATGTTTGCTTTTGTGCACCTTCTGGTAATGGGTGTGGCTGAAATACCCAAATACAGTAATTAGTAGGGGTATCAACATACATTTGACCATGAAATATATCTTCATGTAGTACACGCATTTAAAGTAGATTGCTGAGTCGCACATATTTTTAGATACATGCAGCTCTGCATAAACAAGTAAATGTATGCAACTGGATGCAATTTGCACCAGCATTTTCTATGTAAATTGCCCAGTGTGTGCAGTATGCAAATAGCTGGAATTAGCTGATATTGGAAGTGCTCACTTCCATCATACAGCTCCTCTGCTTTGTGGATGCTTGCTAGGCAGGGGAGCTATGAAATTGACTGCTGGTTGGAGAACATAACCATGTGTGCATAGCAACTTGAAGTCCAGCTATTTGCCTAGAGTCAAGCTGTATCATTCCTGGGCAAATGGGTTAGAAAGATATCACAGACTAAGGGCTTGTACTCACAGTTTTACATTTACTCGTGGTATGTTCCCGTGCATCAGATCATTATGGGAATTAAACATTTTCCAAGCATCCAAAATATCAAATATTAAGAACCTGGTGTTCAGAATCCATTTGACATTTGATAAAATACCGTGCAGTGTGTGCTTCACAGCTTTCTATTGATTAATGTCCTCAGGCCTGCTCAAGATGTGATTACTTTCCAGCGAGCAGGGCAATGTACACACGGGCAGTTGTAAAACCTGTGATTTGCCAATACACCTGTTGGTAGATATTTAGCGCCTGAGTCATTAAGGAGAGTAAAGCATAAAAAGGAGTAACTTTGTATCTGGGCAAAATCATTTTGCATTGGAGGGGGAGGTAAATTTAAAATGTGGGGACAGATTTATAGTTGGGGTAGGGCATGTCCTAGATCAACTTTAAATTTCAGTGTACAAATAAAGCTATTACGTATTTGTGTGCTAGATGAAAAAACAGCCAGTATTTAACTGATGTGCAAAATAATAAGCTAATTTGCACCCCTGGCGTTGATTAACATGGTTTGTCAGAGAAAATTTACTCCTTTTTTTGCCTTACCTTCTTTAATGACTCAGGTCCCTAGAGTCAAATTAGAAACACTCTATCCTGGCTAGCTAATGTTATAAGCCCCTTCAGGTGACAGTAGCCAATAATCCATTGCATTCTGAGCAGCAAGCATGTGCTCATGCTGTATGCTCTCAGAGACTGCACTTCTGTGAGCCTCTTCCACTCATGCTCCATGTGTGATCTAAAATGCAAGAAGCAGGACCAAGCTCACATGGTATATGCACTATTCACTGAAGGATAGAATCAAAGAAATCCATAAGGAAAAGAACTGCAGGAATAAATGCAGATTTTGAGTATTACACTTACAGTTATGGAGTTGACTAAAATAGTGTGCCAATTTCTGATATACTATATTTTAAATGGGATAATTACATAAATAAATAAACATTATTTTTAAAAACAACAGCTTCTCTTGTCTACATTGAATCATGTGAAATCATGACATACAACATTTTCCCTGCATACTTTTCATTTCAAGATTACTTTGTGCTATAAACAGAAATGCTGTTTTATTGTCTGCAGGGGAAAATTTGCTTCCATTTTAAGAAAAATGGGCATACATTTAAAAAAATGTATGACAAGTCGAAGGGAATGCAGAATAGTAATGAGATTGGAATTGAAAGACATTCTTTCCTATCACTGGCAGGGAGGTAACTGTGTATACACGTCTGGCTCTATTACCCTGGCTTCCATCATGCATGCCATGAAAACAACAGTGACTCATTTTAGCTTTTTAAAACGTTTTTGTATTAATAAATTAAGACACATCAAGATTCGCATATCAATATCATAACAACAAACTCTAGATTTTTTTTGCTAGTTCATTATATTTAATTGATCCACGATGAAAAGTTGTAAATATTGTAAAAATGTTAAACCTATAGAAATATGCAAACAATCATTCTGAGGTTTGGCCAGAGGCTTGTAGTTAACCTTTGCTTTCTATGAATAGTTAATTACAGGTACAGGTATTGATTGGGCTAGATGTCTAATAACAATTACATAGATGCAGCATGTTTCATTGGTATATATGGCGTGATCGGGCAATCCAAACCGTGAAATATGACCCAGATCTCACCATATGTCACTCTCCAATTATTTCATCAACCATGCCAGCTCCCATGTGTAAAGAAGGAAAGCACAGTTAAGTACAAATAGTGGATCTTCATGCAGAATGAAAGGTACAGAATTGTGCCTCTTGTCAAAAACAAATGTGCTGAATCTTTAAACACACAATAAGTAGTTCAACATTTGAAAGCACATCCTTTAATCACATTCAAGTGACGTATACTTAGGCATGACATTTTACAGATTCTAGGACAACTTTAAAATAGGAAGCTTTCCAAAGTCACACTTTGCTTCTTTTTAAGTGCAAATGCGGTGATATAATAGCCTACCAACCCTCTTGCCTCAAAACAAGTGCCTTAAGAGAATGGATTCTAGAAAATAATCAATTGCAATTAAAGCTTTTGAGCAGTAATAACTGGTGTTGTTCTGCAAAAGCAAGGATATTTGGAAATCTTTGACATTTCATAGAGGTGAGAAACAATAAGGCAAATAAGCCAATACATCAAATAAAATTAATGTAGGTGTCATCTTAATACTTGTTATTTAGTTACTAACCAAGGCACAGAGAAGATCTACAGCCTCTAGAACAAGTTCCTGATGACCAATCCGTGTCACTCCAAGTTCCTCCAGATCCTGGTGCGATATCTGTAGTAGCTGTTCACCATTAATCTTCTCCCTTTCAACACTTTGGACATATTGTTGCAAGGAGTCATCAAGACCTAAATATAAAAAAAATGGAAGAATGATCACAAAAACTATAGTCTTTTTGTATCTCTTTTGCAAACCAGCCAAAATAATATATATACAAAATTAAATACAATAAAAGCTTGAAAGAAAAAAGCTATTTTGTACTTTTGTTTTCCACTTATAATTTACAGTGTGGAATGACAGGTCTATGGACAACCAAACAGTGAAAGAGAAGAATGGTGGCTTAATGGCTAGCACTTCTGCCTCACAGTACTGGGGTCATGAGTTTGATTCCCGACCATGGCCCTATCTGTGAGGAGTTTGTATGTTCTCCCCGTGTTTGCGTGGGTTTCCTCCCAGTGCTCCAGTTTCCTCCTACACACCAAAAACATACTGGTAGGTTAATTGGCTGCTAACAAATTGACCCTAGTCTGTGTGTCTGTGTGTGTGTGTGTGTGTGTGTGTGTGTGTGTGTGTGTGTGTGTGTGTGTGTGTGTGTGTGTGTGTGTGTTAGGGAATTTAGACTGTAAGCCCCAATGGGACAGGGACTGATGTGAGTGTGTTCTCTGTACAGCGCTGTGGTATTAGTGGTGCTATATAAATAAATGGTGATGATGATGATGGTAACTATGTAAATATATACAAACCTGGATATTACAGGTAACAAATACATTTCAGAAATATTATTACAGGGTATGCTTCCTATTCTTCTATAAATGCTAACTAGCAGTCCATGGAAGTGTCATGTGCATGTCTGCTAGTCGGGAATGGGAGGATGGATACTTGACCATTGCAGACAATTGCTTTAAAGCAGAGAAATTGTCTCCACTGTGGCACAAAAAAATGTCTGCAGTAAGTATATAAACCCCCTATTACTTTTGCTCAGCAAAACAATTGGTTGGAGCTATTTTTACTAATTGTGCTAATCCAGGTGCAGCAAAAGTTGAAGGAAAAACAAGACTGTCCTGGATAAACAGATACATAGTATCAAATAGCGCACTGGGTTATACAAGTAGCATGTTTGGTCAACTTAACCTATGTCTGTGTTTTACTGAATGTTTATAAAAACAATGGAACTAAGCTTGTTGGGTATGGTGCCAACTTAGCTAACTTGGATTGCAAATACATATAGTCCTATATAGGGCCGCCATCAGGGGGGTAAAGGAGGTACTGGTGTACGGGGCCCGGGTTACTCAAAGTGCCCGCCACCTGAGGCAGTAAGACATTTACATTGAAAGAGCTTGGTAGCCTTTTTGTCACCACTAGGCTTCCATAAAAGGCAGCAACCAGGAGATGGCATTGAATACAAGAACAGCAACTGAAGGACCTCTACAAACAGAACTTCTAACACCACTATGTAAGTATTTAATGTAATTTTAATGTTAATAAACTTCTGCACTTTTACCATCATCCTATCCACCTCTGCTTCAAGCTGACACAATAACGATTTTTGCAGCTCAGGATAAAGAAACTGCATTTCTACAACAGTCACAAAATATGCACCTACACACAGGAATTGTATCCCTCAACCCAACACAATCCAGGTATTTTTATTTCATGATACCCCATCTGTGTTTTACCCTGTAATACTTTTTTAATTTTACCTAGCATCGCCAACACGCTTTTGGAGCGTAGGCTCCAGGACAAACAAACTTGCGATCGAATTGTGGCCATCAGAGTTCATACACAGCAATTAATATATGATCCCCAAGCTATAGCAAATAAATTCCGTACTTACTATAACGTGTTATATAATCTCCCTCCACCCACTGACCCCCCGGACATTTATCATACCCAGATACACAAATACCTCCAAATGTGTTCGCTTCCTCGCATCACGGAAGCACAACTGTCAATATTAAATGCTGAGGTCATATTAAAAGAGTTTACAGCGACCATTAAAATCCTCAGGATTTCAGCAGCCCCGGGTCCAGATGGCCTTACAGCATTATACTATAAAAAATGCCTATGCTCCTCTCCCTCTTTAAGCAATTTTAAGCGGTAGAACATTTGAGAGGGACACCACCAGAGCAGACTTGTAATCGCCAAGGAGGGGCGTGAGCCAAGTCACTGTGAGAGCTACCGGCCTATTTCCCTTCTAAATGTAGACTTAAAGCTATTTGTTAAGTTACTGGCGAGCAGGCTGGCCCAAGTGATACCCGCTCTGGTCCACCCTGATCAGGTGGGCTTCGTCTCTGCTCGACAGGGAGCAGACAATACAAGGCGAGCAATCAATTTAATTGAATAACCGGGATCAGACCCCATGTTCTGGAGGTGTCTCTTGACGCAGAAAAGGCTTTTGACAGGGTCCCCTGGCCCTTTATGAGAGCTACCCTTAAAGCAATGGGATTTGAAGGTCAATTTATATGTGGACTAGCTTCCTTATATTATAATCCATCGGCCACCTTTAGGGCTAATGGCGGTGCGTCGCCCCCATTTCAAATTGGGAATGGCACTCGACAAGGCTGCCCACTCTCCCCACTGCTGTTTGCTCTAACGATGGAGCCATTAGCATCTCGAATTCGCAACAATCACAGGGATACAGATGGGTAGGACCGATTACAAGATCTCCATGTACGCAGACGACAATCTACTCACAATAACTAACCCCCTCACCTCCCTCCCCGCCTTGCAGAGTAAAATTAAAAAATATGGTGCAGTATCTAACTTTAAAATCAAACTAGACAAGCCCGAAATCCTCCCTCTTAATTTACCGCCCCAGCTTCTGGACTTCCTGAAGCACCAATCAAACTATAGATGGCAACTAGATAAGCTCAAGTACCTGGGAATCTACCTAGCAGGCCATTATAGTCAAAAATATGCTGCTTATTATCCCCATCTATTGAACTCACTGAAATGAGACCTCGAGAAGTGGGATAGGTTATACATCTCTTGGCTGGGCCGTATAACAGCGGTTAAAATTAACTTAGTGCCACGGATTCTCTACTTGTTCCAAACACTTCCTATTCGAATACCGTCGCTACCGCTTAAGACTATCAGAAACAAATTGCCCAATTTGTCTGGGCAAGCAAACGACCCCGAGTACAAGCCCGTTCTCTTTTTCTTCAAACTTCAGAGGGAGGACTTGGGCTTTCAAATATCTCTAAATATTACATAACTACGCATCTGACCCAGCTAGTCCTATTTCACTCCCCACTTGACACGAGGCTATGGGTTGACATAGAAACTAATCTCATACAACTGCTTTCTACCTACACCCTCCTTTGGATGTCGATCAAACATCACCCACCACTTTCCCTACTCCCACCCACTACTCGCTTCTCACTTCAGATATGGGACTAAAACACCTGAGCATTCCATAGCAAATCCTGAAATTATGTTCCCCCTATGGAATAACCCAATTTTCCCCCTGGACAACAACACTCTTTTTTCCTGCATTGGTCCTATCGTGGGCTAAGGTTCCTGGCTGACCTAGCTCCGATGCGTATTTTCCCCAAATTTGTGGGCCTTCAATGGCGATATGAAATTCCTCATAGTTGCTTCTATCAATATCTTCAACTAAGGCATCTGTATCATTCAATACCTGCGCTTAATTAAAGCCTTTTACCAACTCACACCTTTAGAAACATTTTGTATAAGCAAGTCCCTCCCTACTGGATTAATCTCAACATTTTACAGCTTGCTGCTGGTGCATCGTCAACCTGTCAAATTTAACCCACATTTTTTACATATATCTAATTGTTTAGTGCGTAATATTTTCTTACTACTATAAGTACTGGGCAGCACAGTGGCTCAGTGGTTAGCACTTCTGTCTCACAGTGCTGGGGTCATGAATTTGATTTCCCGACCAATAACTTCAGTTTTTATCTTCTCACTGTGTTTGCGTAGGTTTCCTTCCACACTCCAGAAACATACTGGTAGGTTAATTGGCTGTTGAGAAAATGTGTGTGTGTGTGTGTGTGTGTGTGTGTGTGTGTGTGTGTGTGTGTGTGTGTGTGTGTGTGTGTGTGTGAATTTAGACTGTAAGCTTCCATGGGGCAGTGACTGGTGTGAATAACGCTGTGGAATAGTGGCGTACTATAAATAAATGGTGATGAGATACCATATAATATTGCAGGTTTCTTCTCCTTGTCCCTTACTACAACAGACAACTGATGATGAGGAAAACATAGAGCTTTGTTTTATTACGCATGTTTCAACATGCTTTCACTAAGTCCCAACAAAAAGGGATTGTTAGAAATTACACAAAACCATAAAATTTAAGATGGGGTGTGACATCTAATTTGTTAGTAAGAAAGTTCATAAATATAATGGCTGGATAATTCAACATCTTGTTTTTTTAAACTCTTAAATTGTTATCCCAACATAAACCCATTTTGCATGAGAGCTTAAGCTATATTTCCTTTCCCCAGTGAATTTTGCACCCTCCAACTAGTAGAAACACTCGGGTCACTTGTACTGGAACCTTACTGTTTGGTGGATACTCAGCCCGAAGAAGTCTGAAAGTAAATTGCGTCTATTGTAAGATTGTCTGTGTTTGACTGCATCTTAAATTAGCTACAGCAAAGCTTTACACTCCACGGGGCATATTCAATTGTTGGCGTTTTCTGTTGCGGAAAAAGTATTACCATTATTACGGTAATACTAAGCTGGATTTCAGCTCGCAGCTCCCTGAGCTGCGAGCTGAAATCCAGCTTAAAATGTACCGTAATAACGGTATTTACACGCACTATTACCGTAATGACGGTAATAGTGCACGCGCCACGTTACTTTAGGCCAGTGGTTCCCAAACTTTCTCAGTTCGAGGCACCCTTAGGGTCACCATAATCTTTCCTAGGCACCCCTAAGCCAAAATAATTACCGGGTAGTCCCGTTTTTTAAGTAGTTGGGTCAAAATGACGTAAGATGTATTTAGGCCCCTTCACCATCACATTGTGCCCCTTCATCATATCACTGCGCCCCTTCACCATATTACTCTGCCCCCTCTTCGCCATCTCACACTCTGTGTCCCGTTCTTCGCCATCTCTCTCTGTCTCCCTTCAGCGTCTCTCTCTGTCCCCATTCAACGTCTCTCTCTGTCCCCCTCTTTCAGTGTGTCTCTCTCTCTGACCCCCTCCTTCAGCGTCTCTCTCTGTCCCCCCCCTTCAGCATGTCTCTCTGTCTCCCTTCAGCTTGTCTCTCTGTCCCCCTCCTTCAGCGTCTCTTTCTGTCCCCCTCCTTCATCGTCTCTCTCTGTCCCCCTCCTTCATCGTCTCTCTCTGTCCCCCTCCTTCAGGGTCTCTCTCTGTCCCCCTCCTTCAGGGTCTCTCTCTGTCCCCCTCCTTCAGGGTCTCTCTCTGTCCCCCTCCTTCAGGGTCTCTCTCTGTCCCCCTCCTTCAGGGTCTCTCTCTGTCCCCCTCCTTCAGAGTCTCTCTCTGTCCCCCTCCTTCAGCGTCTCTCTCTCTGTCCCCCTCCTTCAGCGTCTCTCTCTCTGTCCCCCTTCAGCGTCTCTCTCTCTGTCCCCCTTCAGCATCTCTCTCTCCTCCTTCAGCATCTCTCTCTGTCCCCCTTCAGCGTCTCTCTCTCTCTGTCCCCCTTCAGCGTCTCTCTCTGTCCCCCTTCAGCGTCTCTCTCTGTCCCCCTTCAGCGTCTCTCTCTGTCCCCCTTCAGCGTCTCTCTCTGTCCCCCTTCAGCGTCTCTCTCTGTCCCCCTTCAGCGTCTCTCTCTGTCCCCCTTCAGCGTGTCTCTCTGTCCCCCTTCAGCGTGTCTCTCTCTGTCCCCCTTCAGCGTGTCTCTCTCTGTCCCCCTTCAGCGTGTCTCTCTCTGTCCCCCTTCAGCGTGTCTCTCTCTGTCCCCCTTCAGCATCTCTCTCTGTCCCCCTTCAGCATCTCTCTCTGTCCCCCTTCAGCATGTCTCTCTGTCCCCCTTCAGCATGTCTCTCTGTCCCCCTTCAGCATGTCTCTCTGTCCCCCGTCAGCGTCTATCTCTGTCCCCCTTCAGCGTCTCTCTCTGTCCCCCTTCAGCATCTCTCTCTGTCCCCCTTCAGCATCTCTCTCTGTCCCCCTTCAGCGTCTCTCTCTGTCCCCCTTCAGCATCTCTCTCTGTCCCCTTCAGCGTCTATCTCTGTCCCCTTCAGCGTCTATCTCTGTCCCCAGTCAGCTTCTCTCTCTGTCCCCCGTCAGCGTGTCTCTCTGTCCCCCGTCAGCGTGTCTCTCTGTCCCCCTTCAGCGTCTATCTCTGTCCCCCTTCAGCGTCTATCTCTGTCCCCCTTCAGCGTCTATCTCTGTCCCCAGTCAGCATGTCTCTCTGTCCCCCGTCAGCGTCTCTCTCTGTCCCCCTTCAGCGTGTCTCTCTGTCCCCCTTCAGCGTGTCTCTCTGTCCCCCTTCAGCGTGTCTCTCTCTGTCCCCCTTCAGCGTGTCTCTCTCTGTCCCCCTTCAGCGTGTCTCTCTGTCCCCCTTCAGCGTGTCTCTCTCTGTCCCCCTTCAGCGTGTCTCTCTCTGTCCCCCTTCAGCATCTCTCTCTGTCCCCCTTCAGCATCTCTCTCTGTCCCCCTTCAGCATGTCTCTCTGTCCCCCTTCAGCATGTCTCTCTGTCCCCCGTCAGCGTCTATCTCTGTCCCCCTTCAGCATCTCTCTCTGTCCCCCTTCAGCATCTCTCTCTGTCCCCCTTCAGCATCTCTCTCTGTCCCCCTTCAGCGTCTCTCTCTGTCCCCCTTCAGCATCTCTCTCTGTCCCCCTTCAGCATCTCTCTCTGTCCCCCTTCAGCGTGTCTCTCTGTCCCCCTTCAGCGTCTATCTCTGTCCCCAGTCAGCTTCTCTCTCTGTCCCCCGTCAGCGTCTATCTCTGTCCCCCTTCAGCATCTCTCTCTGTCCCCCGTCAGCTTCTCTCTCTGTCCCCCGTCAGCTTCTCTCTCTGTCCCCCGTCAGCTTCTCTCTCTGTCCCCCGTCAGCTTCTCTCTCTGTCCCCCGTCAGCTTCTCTCTCTGTCCCCCGTCAGCTTCTCTCTCTGTCCCCCGTCAGCTTCTCTCTCTGTCCCCCGTCAGCGTCTATCTCTGTCCCCCTTCAGCGTGTCTCTCTGTGTCCCCCTTCAGCATCTCTCTTTGTCCCCCTTCAGCATCTCTCTTTGTCCCCCTTCAGCATCTCTCTTTGTCCCCCTTCACTCTCCTTTACTTACCTTCTTTACTGACGTCCTCTCTGCTGCTTCTCCTCACTGAGGCTGACGGACGTGATGACGTCACGCCCGGCAGTCAGTGAGGAGGAGGATCCGGTGCTGGATGATTGATAAGTTTTGTTTTTTTTTGTTTTTTTTTCTTCTTTTTATTTCTAGGGCGATCGCGGCACCCTGTGACAGTTTGAGAACCGCTGCTTTAGGCAGTAACGCCAAGAATTGAATATGCCCCTTTAAGTATCAGCAGCTATATACAGATGTTACTATAGTTTGCAGAGAATCTAATTATCCCACTTGTATTATATATTTGCCATTTCCGTGTTCATATCCTTTACATGTGGATAATAAAACATTGTGCAAACATTAGCTTTTTTTATTTTTTCACTTCACTTTGATTGACAGGAGAAGAAAGTGTGTTTACTAAATTATTTTAGTAAATCAACCTATCAAATCTGTCCCAAAGGACAAAAGATATCCTTCTGGCCCTTTTAGAGTAAGAGAAATGTGTTTCCTCAAGCACAGTTAATGGGTTAGGAACTATATGTTCAGCTGGTGTTATAAATCAATTGTCTAGAACCATTTCCCTGTCCTAGGTTAAGTGTAACATGAACACACAGCTCCTGAAGCCAAACATTGCCCTGTTCTTTAAATCAAAACCATTTACTGTAAAATCAGTCCCTAAATGTCAATTTAGGAACATATGGAAAACTTGTTATTATTATTGCAGACTATTATAGCAGAATATTATATATTGCAGCTTAACTGTAAAATAACTAATGTCTATGATTCTTCAGCGCAGTATTTATATGGTTTGTAAAATGATTTTATTTGTTTTGTAATATTTACGTGAAAGGGTCAATCATGCTTTTTTTATACAAGCAGAAGAACTTTGAACACTTCCTGCAGAGGTGTAGGGATTGGGGGATTTCAGAGTCATTTATTTTGACACTTACTCAAATAGTTCTGCTAGTTTTATTAGGTAAATAGTAGTTAGTGACACAGTTTTTCAACTTTTCCATTTCTAGGTAGTTAGGATAGCCTTTGTTTTCATAGCATATACTGCTTTTCATACTGAGGTTTCATTGACAAGTTTGTATTTCAGTTCATAAAAAAGCCTGGAAATTATAAAGATGCAGAAAACCAAAACACTTGCAGCCATTCACACCTCTGACTCCATCCAAATAAAGAGTCCTATATACAATCCATAAACAACAGGGCAGGTGGAAGATGGCGCTTGTGTAACCAATCAGATATTGTTGTTTGATCAGTGTTCCATCATATATAAATCATCACGTGTAGAATAGCAAAGAAAAAGTAGTATAATATAAAAAAACATTTTCAGTCTCTCATGATTCTGTTGTGAAATGAGTATCTTATGATAAGTCACAGTGTTCTCTGTTCAAAAGAAATTCCTCCATTATTATTTTTAGAACTACAGTGTAATATGTACAAAAATAAAGAAACGCATAATAGTGCAATCTGTTTCATAATTATAGTGTGAATCATACAGTGTGAATAAGCTGTGATGCTTTTATCTAACAATAAAGTATTTAATCCATTTTTTAAACAACGAAGTGTAACATCTTTATTCAACAATATTTGTGTCTTTTTGTATTTCAGTACTGTGTGTGTTTACCATATTCATTCTAAGACATATTGGTATTTAGCAAGAGTAGAATTCTGTATAACTGAAATAATTGATGAATTAGGTAACAACCAACAATAAACTTTGCTAGGAAGATCACTACCAAGGGCTAGATTTACTAAGCTGCGGGTTTGAAAAAGTGGGGATGTTGCCTATAGCAACCAATCAGATTCTAGCTTTCATTTATTTAGTACTCCCCCCGTCCACGAACTGCCAGGGAGAGGGGGGCTCAGTCCACTCTCCTCCCCTGGTGCCTCTCTATCTGGGGCGAGAGATTTAGCTTTTAAATCTCCTGCCCAAAGTTACTTCCAGGGACCCTGCTCCGGGGTTAGGCTCTGCTTTCTGGCTGAAAACAGTACCAGTGAAGAGCAGCTATAACCCTGCCCTGTCGCTAGTTGAAGCTCTTTGAGCTCCAGCTAGGGACTTTGCTTGTTGGGACCCCCAGGAGGCGCTGAAAGCTCCCGGAGGTGTTTGATTGCAGGAGGCTAGTGTGGAAGTCCCTCCGACAGCCACTGAAACCGGCTGCTGGGGGGGTAAAGGTTCCAGGGCTGCTTCTGCAGCCCCCTCTGGATCGAGGGACAGGGTAAGTACTCTTTTCTTATTTATACACATATACATTCTACATTTTACATTTAAAATACACAGATCTACACTCCTTACACTCCCGATGCCAAGCGCCGTGGGTTAACCCTTGCTGCATGCCGGCTAACTACCTGCGCTGCAACACCTGTACACATACATTTATATAGAGCTTTACATTTAATTACATACATCTAGACACACTGGCAACAAGCGCCGGGGTTTAACCCCTTACATGCTGCAGCGCTGGGTGCTCCTCAGCCAGCGCTACCGCACACACATTAGAAAACATTTTTATTTCGATAGAACGTTTTTTTTATTAATAACCGTTCACACTGCGCCTAGCGCCGGTGATTTAAATCCCTCCGGCGCCAGGTATTAACCCTCCCAGTGCCGGAATCCATTTCAAGATGGCCACTGCACTCGTACTCGGGAACCGACCACAATTTTATTCCAAGAAAATGATATAGGATACATAAAACTAATGTTTAAAGTATTTTTACCCAACACTGAAAAGCACATTTCATTCCCTTGTGTCGAGCATATTATATTTACCAGTGACTTGTACATTATACCCATCAGTGACTAGTAATATACAAAACTATATTAAAGGCACTCTAACCTAAAAATGTTATTAGCTTAATTCTGTTTACTACATATAGCATAGCGCATTTTCTAGACATATTGTGTGGTAGCTATATTTAATATGGGACAACCTGGGGGTTTGTGACTGTCTCACCTTCTACTTGCCGGCTTTTGGGCTTCAGAATTGGCTTCCACACAATAATATTAATATTATAATAAATTAGGTGGACAGATTTGAAATCATGGGACCTAAGATAAATAATGTGTTCCAAATGAATAGTAAGATCTTTAGGCAGACTTATTGTGTACATGAAGAGCAAATTACCGTGTCATGGAGCCTGAGTTTGCAATAGACCTCAAAGCCCCGCTCTAGATAGACTTACCCCCAGAGACGTGTAGAGTCTAAAGGTAGAGAGGTATTCACAAGGGATCCCTGCAAGGGAATATGGACTTAGCTGCTCTCTAGCCGCAGGTCGCGGTCCTCTAAGGGGAATTAGAGCAGGGTGAGATGGAACCGTGGAGTGGAGGAAGACTGCTGGACGATAAATGCAGAGGTTCAGGTGAATGGCAGTGAACTGTAGCACTGAGGTCTTTAGAAAGTGAATATCTGAAAACAAGACTAATTATGAGGCACGAGGTTCCTGCAAGAATACCGCAGGTCTTGATCGTGGAACAGATAACACAGGATACCAACTGAGAAGTGGTGAACTGCAAAGAATTGATGCACTGAGATCCCTGGGAAGCGAATGGCTTGAGGACAGAACCGATGATGAGGCACAAGGTTCTTGCAATAATACCACAGCTCTTGTTCGTGGAACAGGTAACATAGGATACCGATGTGCAGATGGGAGCCAGACAGAACAGCGTCCTAACAGGTAAGGAGACCTGAAGATCTGGCAACTCAGTAGAGCAACAGGTGCTTTAAATAGACAGAGCTGACAGGCAATTAGCTAATCAAGAAAATGCAGGAAGTTTTGAAAAGACCAGGTATGCGCATGCTCAGTTCAGACCAGCAAATGAACGCAGGGAGTGAGAACCAACAGGTAAGTTACCTGTAACAGTGACCAAAATGCAGGTTAACTGGTGCAAAGTGTGACAGTACGCCCCCTTCTTAAAGGTGGGCACCGCACACCTAAGGCTTAGCTGTGTTGGGACACTTGGCATGAAATTTCTTGACCAAAGATGGAGCGTGAACATCACAAGCATTCACCCAGGACCGTTCCCCAGGTCCATATTCCTTCCATTCAACTAAATACCTGGTCTTTCTCTGAAAGGTTTTGGAATCCAGGATCTAGGAAATCTTGAATTCTTGAGATTGCTGAACAGGCGGAGGAGACATATTCTTATGGGAAAAAAACCGATAAATGATTAGAGGCTTGAGGAGCGAAACATGAAAGAAATTTGAGATGTGGAGTGAGCTAGGAAGCTTGAGTTTGACAGATACTGGGTTGATGACCCATTCTGAAGGGTCCAATGAATCGGGGGGCGAACTTCATGGAAGGGACTCGTAGGTGGATGTAGCAAAGAATTCTTGATGGAGATCATTAGCCGCCGGAACCTGGGTGGGAGAGAGGGCTAAGAACTTGGGAAGATTAGGATGAAGGCCATAAACAATGGAGAACGGAGTGGAAGAGGTAGATTCGTGATAGAGGTTGTTATGGCCAAATTCTGCCCAAGGCAAAAGATCCACCCAATTATCCTGGGAAGCCGAGGAATATAGATGAATAAAAGTCTCCAAATCTTGGTTCACACTTTCAGTTTGACCATTGGATTGCAGATGGTAAGATGACGAGAAGATCAGTTGGATATCCAGGAGTTTACAGAGATCTCTTCAAAATTTGGATGTAAAGTGGACTTCCCGGTCGGAGACAATCTCAAGAAGACATCCATGTAAGATAAATATTTCCTTGACAAAAATATCTGCTAAACAGGACGCTAATGGAAGGTCAACAAGAGGGATAAAATGCGCCATCTTCGAGAAACTGTCTATGACCATCCAGATGATGTTAAACTTTATGCAGGGAGGGAGATCAGTCACAGAATCCATGGATATATGTGACCATGGTTTGGATGGAATAGAAAGCGGCATGAGAGGACCAGCAGGAGACTGGCGAGAGGTTTTATGCTGTGCACAAAGATGACAAGCTGCCAATAACTGTTTAACATCTGACCTAATGGTGGACCACCAATAACTCCGAGAGATGAGTTCAATGATTTTAGCAGATCTGGCATGACGGGAAAATCGAGAACAGTGAAACCAAAGCAAAAGCTTTTTTCGAAGATTCCAAGACATAAAACTTCTCTCAGGAGGCGGTACTGGTTCAGGAGACAAAGACGTGACCTGAAGAAATTTGGGTTCCAAAATAGGCCAATTCACAACATCTGGAGATTCAGGTTCACAAGATTTTTGTGGTCGGTAAAAATGGTCACTGAAAAACCTGCCCATTCCAGGAGAAACCTCTATACAGAAAGTACCAAATTCATAGCTAGGAGTTCTCTGTCACCGATGGTATATTTCTTTTCAGCTGGCAGGAATTTGCGTGAAAAGAATGCACAAGGATGAAGCTGTTTCTCTGCAGAGGAGTTATGGGAAAGAACTGCATCAACTCCCACTGCTTAAGTGTCTATTTCAGCTAAGAATGGTTGAGAAGGATCAGGTTGTTTGAGAACTGGAGCTGTGGAGAATGCCCTCGAGGGTGCTAAAAGCAACAGAGCCTGCTGGGACCAATCCTTAGTGGCACCTTTTTTGGTCAAAGCAATAATGGGAGCCACAATAAAAGAATAACGTCAAATAAACTGTCTATAATAGTTGACAAACCCTAAGATGAGTTGAATGGCCTTCAAGTCTAATGGAATAGGCCACTCAATGATGGCTCACACTTTCTCAGGGTCCATACGTAAGTTGTCTCCGGAAACAATGTATCCTAAAAAAGAAGTTCTGTGACTTCAAAGACACATTTCTCAAGCGTTACTAAGCCCAAAGGCCATGACCAGATATTTGTAATGGCCGTTTCTGGTGTTAAAAGCGGTCTTCCACTCATCTCCTTTTCTAATTCTGATTAAATTGTATGCACCCCTCCAGTCTAACTTGGCAAAGATTCAAGCCCCTTTTATCCAGTCAAACAGCTCAGTTCTCAGAGGAATTGGGTAACGATTTTTCTGTGTTATGTCATTAAGACCCCTATAGTCGATGCAAGGGCGTAATGAGCCGTCCTTCTTTTTTACAAAAAAAAACCGGCACCAGCTGGAGAGGAGGAACCACGAATAAACTCCCGTTGAAGGTTTTCTTTGACATGATCTGCCATGGCTTCCGTCTCAGGAACCAACAAAGGATAGACACGGCCCCTGGGTGGCATCTTGCCAGGAAGGAAAGACTTCAGATTATTGTTTATCAAAAACATCAGCAAACGAGGAGTATTGAAAAGGAAGAACCGCTTTGGTAGATTTCTTAACAGTAGCAACAGAACGTAAGGGCTTAACATATACCAAGCACTTGGAATGACAGGATGGACCTTAAGACAAAATTTGAGCGGATGGCCAATCTATATGAGGAGAATGCAGACAGAGCCAAGGTAAACCAAGGATAACTGGACTGGCGGTGTGCAACAACACATAGAAAGATAATTTTTTGAAATGCAGAGCCCCGACTTGTGAAAGTGAAACAGGCAAGAACAGTTACCAAAATGCAGGTTAGCTGGTGCAATGTGCGATATACCGCCACATGTAAAGGCAAAAAAAGGTGGCTTATCCTGATTCACATGGTAGATGCGCTCAATGACTGCATTTGGCCATGTATGCAGCCATCAGCTTACAGTGATAATGTAGCTCCACTGAACATTTTGTCCAAGCGCTGATTGTCTGGATCTTTCAATTGTTTATGGTTAAATGTTACAGAGAACCTGACACTTTGGAGAGTTTAGATAAACCAGAAACCTTTGCAAAAAGAAAATGTATGAATCTCAATAGTTACAATAAATATAAACAAAGAAAAAATAAATAAGTAGGAAAAATGTTTGGTCTGGGAGTAGATTTTAAATATTTATTTTCTTTATATGGAAAGCATGATGACATTTCCACAGTGTAACCCAAGTACATAACTTAATCTGCAGACTAAATCGGAACATTGCCCTTAAAGGCCAATTAATAGCGGAAAATGGTAGGAAAACTGCTGAGCACTGACAATAAAGTTTACAATGTATTATATACCTTAAAGGTGGATGAACAGTCATATTGACAAGTTTCATTATTGAATGATCGCATTTTTGATTGATGAAAAACAAACAAGGTAAATTTGAGAAAGTTCAAGCATGGTTGAGTCAATTGATCTTGAATATAATCAGGCTTAAATTTATACATTTTAAAGGATTTAATTTGCAAATTTGGAACCTCGATTGCAAATAACGAAGTTCGAAAACAGTTGTTTACTAGATGAAATGAAAAAAAAAAAAGTTAAAATACTTATTTAAAAATATTATTAAAATAGTTTTAAAAAATAAAATATTTAAAAACACTAATTGCAAACATTACCCACCAAGCTCAAAAATGTACACTATCATTACTCCTTCCAGATCATTTATATATCCTGTACGGCAAAACAATATCTTCTTTTTGTGGATCCAGCACATAACTTGGCAAATTACTGTACATATTCTACAACATGGAGCTACACCCTTATTTACCTAGGCCTGCTCCTTTTTATCAAAACACTTCCAAATTAAATCACTCACCGTTTCCTGTGTTGCTTTATCTTGTTGCTTTATAAGAATACAAGCTAAAGTGATTTGCTAGTTGCTTGGTTTTAAATGATTAATGGCATAGTTAAAACTGGAGTAAAATGTGGTTGTGTGTAAGAATGCTCTTCCCATGATTTGTGTATGTGCCTGTGTGTGTCATGTAATTCCTATGCATTTATTTTAGTCAATCTATGCTGTTTTTGTGTATAATTAGATTTACAAATTATACAGACACCAGTGTATTACATACTGTGGTGCTATTTTTTTTACGTGACATTATGATGTTACATGAGCTCTGCATGTGAAGTGATACACTCTCATACTGAGTATTAGTGCAGACCGAAAAGCCATTTTTGAGTAATGTTTTCAAGATTGTTTGTGTTTAAAGGAGAATTCCATGAACTGCGTCACTCCACAGAGATCAAAAATGTGAGCTTCCTCCTTTCTTCTGTTCACCTTGTGTGCACATATCTTCAAAGATATTAGATATTTCCTCTATTTTATTATTATTCTATTACTACTAGCATTCAGTACTCCTCAACAATATGCACATATTGAAATATAAAGGTTCATTTAAGCATCAATTTCAGTTTTGTAAGTAAAGTATAAGTCAGTTTCATGTAATATACAAAATTCAATGATCAGCTGACACCTGGTTCTTCTTGTTCTAACACAACCTTTGTAAAAAAAAAAACATCCCTATTTTCACAGATATGTGTGATAAACGCTGAGCAGAAAGGAACACCTGCACTTCTGGGACAAGTCTAGGCAGCTGCATTCATAATCATACAAAACATTTCTATAGTCATTAAAAGCACATTGTTGTTCATGCAGTTTTTCTCACAATGCTCTTTTGTTAGTAAATGCAGTCTCTGGGTCCTACATGCACAGTTAAAAAAACATAAGTCATCAATGAATTAAGCTGGAGTTTGGATAAAAATTGAGGAGCAGTGGTGGAATTTCCAAAGTTAGCGGTATGCCAAGCCATTTTTACACCCTGAACAAAATGTATTTACTACTTCTGTAGTAATTACAATCTTGCATTAAATCAATATAAACAGACAGAGTTTTTCAACGGTTTCACTGCAGGTATAATGTTAACATTTATAATTACTATTGTCTTTTTGATTTTCTTTTTTTTAAAAAAAAAAACCAACTAATAACCTTTATACACATTTTTATCACGTTACAAAATAGTAAATAAAGTAATTTTTTACGTTTATTAATACAGCTTTCTGCCACAAATTCACATACGAAACATTTGAAATAAGGTAAGTAAATGACATATTTTTGACTGGTTACTTTACCATTCCGCAAGTAAGAAGATTGATTCAACTGCACCAGGCATTATATTAGAACATCCCTAGAATAGTCTAGATAATGAGGATATCAGTATATTTTGCATACTGAAGGGTGCATCCTAAGTACTCATGTGAATGACTTGCTTAGAAATTGTAAAGTTTTAAGGAATATGCTGGCATTATATAAATAATAATAATAATAATAATAATAATAATAATAATAGTAGTAGTAGTAGTAATAATAATAGTAACCTTATAGAAATAATATGCATGCAACTTTAAAGCTCCAATAGCTCTGCCTAAATGCTTTGCATGCACATTGTGCTGCACTCACTTAATAATTCTTTACATTCATGAGCTCAGTTACTTCTGATTGGCTAGCATACCTGCTATGGGCCATATTTAGGGTTTAATGAAAAGATGCCCCGTTTGCATAAGTACAAAGACACATCGCCAGTCTTTCATTTCCATTTCTGTATTTTTAGTTGCAACAGTCCCCTTACCCTCCAAAACTGGCACCCAGTTTATGCAAGTGCAAATTTGACATCTCTTAGTTAATATACAAATCTGTGTAACTCAATAAGATGTGCTTAATTTGCATATACATCTCTCATTGTAACTCACTTGCATGTTAACATCACTGATACACTTGTCTACGTGTAAAGCAGGGGTCAGGGAACTTTTTTACCTTTTATCCCAAAATATATTTAGATACGCCAACATTACCCCCTTGATTTGAAAGGAAGGAAATCATATATTATTAATTATTGGAATTCAAAATTTTATTGAATCTATTCAAAATTTCTTTGAAAGCTTCAACCTCAAAACTTCAGGTTTTGGAGAAATTATGTTGCTTCATTTTTTATACAAGAGCATCAATATTGGGGCATTTTGATGTCAGAGCAATTTGGATTCAGTTTTCAGCGTCCAATCGATTTCTCTGCTGTGTTTTTATGTTCGTTAGAGTGGAAAATCCTTGTTCGCAAAGGTAGGTTGTTGCAAAAGGCAGCAACTTTTTGACTGCCTCCTCATGTGCAATTTTGAATGCCTTTGCCGCTGTTGACATCCAAAAATATGACAGATCTGCTTTGTTTTCAAATGCAATACGTGCTTCTTTATTGCATCGAAGCTCAAGAAGTGCCTCTGCCAACCTTTGAGGCTCTTCTGGTACAACAGCAATTTCACATTTAAAGGGGTCTACAATCCAACTGACAGCATGTGAATCGGCAGCATTACCCCCAGGAATTTCATTTTTACCCCATTTGGGGTAATTTACCCCTGTTCCCTGACCACTGGTGTAAAGGGTCTCAAGATATGTGCAACTCTAAATATAGTTGCCAGGTGTTTGCATGCAGTGCATCGAATTTGCACAAATGCCATTACAATCAACTCTAAATCAGACACCATATTTCCATCCGAAAAAGTGAAATAACTTAATTACTTTGCAAGGGTGAATCATCCAGTGAATGAATATTTTCAATCTTAGTGCATTCAAATTCGACTTAATATACAATCTATGTCAGTTGATCTGTTGCCTTTGTTTTATTAAAGTGAATCACATTATTTATTCACCGGCCTGGCTTCATTTGCTGGCTTTAGGCATTCAATCACTGGTATTTTCTGCACTTCTCCTGTTTTTTTGGTTGTACAATTCTAACTTACTTTAGACCATTCATTTTACAAGTAGACATAGTAATGACAATAGTACATGTCTAAAAATATTTTTTATGTTGTATCTTCAACATATACCATCCATTAAGCAAGAGAATTCCCTTAAACGTTAATTCAATGAACCTTTCACCTTACATTGCTTGTTAAAGCATATTTAATACAAGTGACTTCTACACAAATTTTACAAACTATTCTATACATAATAAATTATCAAATAAATTGAAACATTAGTATCTAAACATAAATGTTATTAAAGACAAATAATTGTAAAATGGTGTAGTATTTTAAAGTAAACATTACAAGGTTTGTTATATATGATAAAAAAAACACACAAAAAAAGCTGATGCAGGAGAAACTAAAAAAAAAAACAAAAAACACTTCACAGCCAAAAAAAATCCAGGAATTGCCTTAGTAAATTAAGCCTATAAAAATTAATTTGCAGATATGGAATTCCATAGATATTAATGCATTTCAGAAGTAAATTCATATTACAAGGCAAATTATTGCAATTATTACTTTCTACAAAACAGGGAACATCATTTTCTATATTGTGAAAGTTTCAAGTTTTGTAAAGAAAATCAGCTTCTACTGTACCTCCCAGAGGAAATGTTTACTCTGCACAAGGAATTGTTTAACTGTAAACATGCAGTTTTAGGGAATTAATGGACACAAACTATAAGTGAAAAATATCTCCTCATGACTACAAAATCACTAGAATTCTTAAAAGATACTATCATTGTTTCCTGGAATCTTCCATGTAAACTTTGATACTTCTCTATGTCAGAAACATCTATAGGCGCATCAATTTTTTTTTTTTTAAAGCCTTTCAAAATATGACTCATTAGCCATAACCCTTTCTCAAACAATAAATTTGTGTTTCATACACATTACATGGCAGGTCCTTTGGGCTAGCTCGAAAGTTTTTTTTTGTTATTGCTGTTACATGAGGTGTAATACAATAATAACAAACTCTAATTATAACTTCTTCCAGATTTACTTTTGTATACTACAAAAAATGCAAATTGATAGTTTTTTAGTGGTACAAATATGTGCTCTCTCAAAAACGTATTTGTTTAATACAAATAACATACAAGTAAATTTACATTACAGCACAAAATGATGAACATGCACTGTATGTGTGCAATTTACCTGATAAAATGCTATTGTATACCATGGAAACTAGCAACATGAGGCTAATACAAGTCACACTAGAAAGGACCTTTTTATGACAAAGAGCAAATATCTAAAATGTTTAAACAGTTGTTCTAATAGGTGCCTTTCATTTACTGTTTGCTCAGCTACAATCACTATAGAAGTACAAGAAAGTCTTGGCAGCGCTCTGGAAAGACTTTTGGTTCCTTGATGAACATTTGTATTAAAAATAAAAGATGAAACTGATAAGTACATAATGGCACTCGCGGGCCATATACTCAATGTCGCCAAGTGTGCAATAGCAGTGAACTGGAAACAACCCAAACCTTCTATCTTACCTGAAGTGATCAATAGAATTTGGCAGACCTACTATTGCGAACATATCACAAGCATCATCAACAACCGCCCCAACAAATTCTATACCATCTGGAATCCTTGACTTTCCTCTCAAGGAAAAGACCAGCCAAGAACCTCCTAATTTGTAGACGGACCCCAATGGTATTACCTGCAGACCGTACGCTGAGCGTCCAACACACGGCAAGGTGACAGGCCAGGCACCCCCTCATTTCAACTCTGCTTACTCTGTCCCCCATAATTGTTCCTTTTCCTTTTTTGAAGTCCTCTTCCTATCCCGTAGACTCCTTCCCTTTTTCCTTTCTTCTATTCTTAATTTGTTTTTACATTTTTGTTTTTTCTTAATACTCATCTAATTACTGATTATTTACTGTCATTTTGTTTTTACACTGTTAAAATGCTGATTAAAACCGTAATAAAATATGTTTAATAAATAAATAAAAATAAAAGACCTATATTTAAAAAAAAAAGCAATTGCATTTGTGTATAACTTTCACTACTTACCTAGAGATGAATAGTTCAAGGATTGGTCATACCGGTCACAAATTAGAGTGAATAAAAGACTTGATGAATAGCCCATAATCTTGTAACTTTCTAACCAAATAATCAGCCTTAAAGTTAATGTAATACTGTATGTGTGAACTGTGAGTAATTATTTTAAAAAGTGAAATCAGTGCAAGGTAGACAAAAAGCTACAAATGATCCAAGCAATCACAGAAGTCATGTAAATCCTCACATATTTATAAAACACAGCAGAGCATTTTTGAACTTTCCTGCTTGGTATATGCATAATCAACAGAACAAAAGGCTTATCCATTCAAGAGCTGTGTTTACTACACACCTTCTATCCAAGCTGTTTGAACAGCTATGGAGATTTTAGTCCAGCTGCACTGATAGGTCTTTCCACTCAGTTCAATGCTGTGCGATTTGCAGCTGCATTTCAGTAATGGTTTACTCAGGAATGGGTCTAGGGGAGGTGTGACAAAATAGCTTGTGTGGTACAAAAGGTATACAATCCATTTAAATTCACTTTTGCTTGTGCTTGTGGGAACCCTATGGACCTCATTTAGAGTCGGACGCAAAGTCCGTTTTAGGCACATCTAACAAAAAAACACCATCACGCATGTGCAGCAAGCACCATATCCGCTTGCATCTTGGACACAATTAACACTTGCGACAGCTTGCGGCTCAATACGAGAGAAAGGGCAGAACGCGGAATTGTGAAGGCGTGACCCTGGAAGTGAATCCTAGACGCAGTGAGGCGCAGACGCAACACACGTCAAAAAAGGGTTAAAACTGTGTGGCAGGAATTAGGTGGTGCAAGTAGTCAGCTAGCTGCAGGAACTACTCGCAGCTCGGTAGGGTATTACGAGTGGGATGCAACTGGGGTTGCATGCCACTCATAATAACCTACCACGCTGCGGCACACTCCCACTCCTACACTTCTTACACCGACTTTGCGCCCAACTCTAAATGAGGTCCTATATGTTTTTCCCACTGAATTAACTTGGGATTGAATTAAATAACAGTTGTAAAAAAAACTGTCATTTGCTTCCTCCTGTTCAGGTTACTGCGGATGGAAAATAAGTTGGAATACACAGGAGCAGGACATTGTGTTCCCTGGGTCATGTTAGCTGGTGTGTCAAATAGTGTGGTTGAATTGTTAAATCAATTCTAAAGCGTCTATTTATTAAAGGGAGATTAGACCTAGGTCCTGGTAAAATTTAAGTTTTCACAGGATTTAGGCTCTTTATTTACCAAAGGGCAGTGAAGGCTATTGCCGGCAGATATCCATTGCAAACGGCCTAATACGATGCTTCTCCATGCAAAGCAAGTACCGCAGCTGTCCTCCGATTGCGAACATCATCTCAGGAGGGGAATGTCCAAAGGAAAAATGTATTTTTTTTTCTACTTTATTACCGGTAATATTTTTTTTTTTTTTATAGAATAAGGAACTTGAAGCCCAAGCCCGGGATTCCGGTTCTAGTGGGTATGCCTGATTCAGCTCAAGTGTGAGGGTCCCAGGAATGGCAAGTAAGCAACCAGTATCACCATGGAGCATTGCTCAACTGCCCTGGCGACATTTTCCTAAGAAAATGGCCCAAAAAAGATTTTTGATTGCTGCGATGACCAGCAATATTATCAACATAGAGGTCTTAATAAATACATCCCTAAATATCAGTGTGTTAACGGTTAAATTATCATGAGTCACTTTTATACAGTAGAATTATTCCAGGATTATATGATAGCACAGCACATTAGTTTAACAACTGAGCTGACATATATATTAACAAATGTCTTGTTACTGCTTAATGACACACACAACATGCTGAAAAGAAAATCTTCAAAAAAATTTTTATTTTATTTTTTTCTACTATAGTACACCTTACAGAAACATTAGGCTCACAACCTCTGCTTTGGTGTAGAGGTTCACCAGAGCATGATAGAAAACCTGGGATTGCACTAATTCATTCAGCAAAATTATTGCAGCTGAAAAATAAATCAGAAAGGCAGAAGCCATCTATTATGACCATTTGAAAATAAAACAAGTTAGTAGGTGTAGGTATTCACTTGTAATGTTTACATTAATTGTGCAGTTAAGACATTAGGTTGCATTGGCCTATGAAACTTTTCAATTTATCAACATGAAGTAACTAGTACTGTTTTAAGGAAACACTTTTGAGGCATTTCAGCAGTATTCCTTAAGTGTCACAACTCTATAACTGCTTGTTGTATGCTCTTTTTTAAATTATACAGTAACTCTTTGCTAAATCAGGCAGAATTTCAGTTTCGCCATCCTGTTACATTTATCAACCAAATATATACTTCGAATCCAACTTCAAGGCCATTTGTTTTCAAATGTGCATAGGCAAGATTATTTCATGTGTCCCAGAATACAGCTGACAACTGCATCAAGCGTTCCTCAGTTTCCATTCTTTAAAAATGTTGATTCTTTGTGAGAAACAAGTAACAGCCACCAGTTAGTCTGCAGCTATATACAAACTAGATAGACAAGTGTTGATTGACAAGTCTTAATCATTTGCCTATTCATAATTACATAACAATAGCACTGATTATATACTTCTCTTTAGCTAGTTTTCACACATCAATAAAAAGAATGATTCATAAACATCAATTCATTTTACAAAGTTGAGACTTGTACATTATACACTATATTTCAGAATAATGGCATTGCAATGTCTCGCATTTTAAATTGCTGCCATATGAACAGTGCAAATATTTAGGCATAAGGATCAAAATTCTCTAGCCAGCAGTCAGCTATCAGGCCTTGAGCCTAAGATGATGCGCTGTCTAAGCTACATTTCATTCTACTACATGGAAACTCAAGATTTACAGATTTACAGTCCAGGTTACTCCACTTGGAAAACAAGTGAGAATACACAGGACAGAGTACTGTGTCCCAGCCCCCAGCTGATATGGGCCATTTTAGCCAGCAAGTCAAATTATATGTGAATTACGAAATGAACTCCTAATTTTCATAAGCACCCTGTCTGCAAGTAAAAATCTGTCCTTTGAAGTTGCACATTGAACATACTCACTACATTTTGGGGTATGTTTAGCAAAACTTCTAAAAGGAAAAATGGAGGTGTTGCCCATAGCAATAAATCGGCAATTAATCAGATAATTTTTTAAACAGTACTAGATCAGTGATAGGCAAAGGGTGGTCCTCTAAACCTTCACCTGCAGCCCCCAGCTCCTTCCTGCTTTATTGTCAGATTTGCTTTTTATAGCTTATATCACTCTTTTAATATGACTGTTTAAATGTTATTACAGGCAAGTGTCTCTCTCTGTTTGATTAAATGTACTGTTTTATCGTATTACTGAGATTAAGGGTAATGTGCGGCCCTTTTGAAGGTTGGAGGGCTGCCCATGTGGCCCCTGAAGTGTATCAGATTGCCTGTTACTGTACTAGTACATTCTACAAAATGATAGCTAGAATCTGATTGGTTGCTATGGGTAACACTTCCTCTTTTCCTTTTTAGAAGGTTTGATAAATTCACCCCTTTGTACTCAATATGGTTACAAAATGTGCGATACTAAAAGACAAGTAGGGTCGTTTACAAAACATACCGCGTCTCTGATATATGCTAAATCTTACGCCTAAATATATTATTTTCATGGTGCATATCCACTTCCTGGTGTTTGGCACTACTCCCATGTGTTTATATTTGGGGTTTTGCAGTTTCTCTGGAAAATGTGTATAATGAAAAAATTAAATAGTACAAACTGCACCACAAAGTCAAATTAACTTTAAAGCTGACTCTACAAGAGGTAGTTATGTCCAAATAGTGCTTACACATGCCACCGTACACAGGAAGAGACAAATAGAAAGCTTGTTGGCAAAATTACCACACTTATGTGGTAAAGCCTGTTGTCTTGGATACATTCTCTTTCATGACAAGGGCTTCATAACAGTGTACAGTAAAAAAAATTGTCTGTGGTCTGAAAACTGCAAATGGTCTGCCAAGGAATCAACTTTAACCTTCAGATTAAACTGTTATGGCGCTGACAAGGATGGAGAATTGAGCGTATCTAGTATGAAAGCACAAGAAGTATGAAGTTTTATTCATTTAAATTGGGATCTGCTTCAGACTCAGTCCAGCAGTTCTGAAACTGCTTTGAACTATATACACATATTCTCAGAACACCGACAAAGCATACATAAGAAGTGTAAAATGTTCATTTAGTAGTAAACAGCAAATACTACAACTCTGCTTAAGATGGAACCAACCCCTGTAGCAGAATTCAAAAACTGTTACTGTAGTTAAAAAAATTAATAAGGGCCTCATTTAGAGTCGGATGCAATTTACACTGAAATCGTAAGTGTAAATTGCATCCTGTAATTTACACAGTATTTAGAGTGGCACGGATCCTTAGATTACTGTGGAAATTGCACAAACACGCCTCTTTGTCTGCCTAATGGGCCAGTGTACAAGTGTATCATGTACAGCACCCTGTAAAGCAGATAATTAAATAAATAAAACACTGTTTAAAAAAAATGCGGAATTAGTAGCACTATATAACTAGCTGGTGATGATGATGATGATTCAAACTGCCTCCTAAAATGAAATGCTTTTCTGCATTTTTTCTTCACTTTATAAGTCAAACAAAAACACAAACAAATAAAGACATATACAGTCAAGTCCATAAATATTGGGACATCAACACAATTCTCATATTTTGGGCTCTATACTCCCCCACAATGGAATTGAAATGGAACAAACAAGTTGTGCTTTAACTGCAGACTTTCAGCTTTAATTTGAAGGAATTTGCATCCAAATCAGGTAAACAGTGTAGGATTTACAACGGTTTCTATATGTGCCTCCCACTTTTTAAGGGACCAAAAGTAATGGGACAAACTAAACAATCCTACATCAAACTTTCACTTTTTAATACTTTGTTGCAAATCCTTTGCAGTCAATTACAGCCTGATGTCTGGAACGCATAGACATCACCAGACGCTGGGTTTCATCCCTGGTGATGCTCTACCAAACCTCTACTGGAAATGTCTTCAGTTCCTGCTTGTTTTTGGGGCATTTTCCCTTCAGTTTTGTCTTCATCAAGTGAAATGCATTCTCAATCAGATTCAGGTCAGGTGATTGACTTGGCCATTGCATAACATTCCACTTGTTAGCCTTAAAAAAACTCTTTGGTTGCTTTTGCAGTATGCTTCGGGTCATTGTCCATCTGCACTGTGAAGCGCCGTCCAATGAGTTCTGAAGCATTTGACTGAATATGAGCAGATAATATTGCCCGAAACACTTCAGAATTCATCCTGCTGCTTTTGTCAGCAGTCACATCATCAATAAATACAAGGGAACCAGTTCCATTGGCAGCCATACATGCCCACGCCATGACACTACCACCACCATGCTTTACTGATGAGGTGGTATGTTTTGGATCATGAGCAGTTCCTTTCCTTCTCCATACTCTTCTCTTCCCATCACTCTGGTACAAGTTGATCTTTGTCTCATCTGTCCATAGGATGTTGTTCCAGAACTGCAATGGCTTTTTTAGATATTGTTTGCCAAACTCTAATCTGGTCTTCCTGTTTTTTGTGGCTCACAAATGGTTTACATCTTGTGGTGAACCCTCTATAGTCACTCTTGTGATGAACCCTCTATAGTCACTCTTGTGAAGTCTTCTCTTGATTGTTGACTTTGACACATATACACCTACCTCCTGGAGAGTGTTCTTGATTTGGCCAACTGTTGTGAAGGGGTTTTTCTTCATCAGGGAAAAAATTCTTCTGTCATCCACCACAGTTGTTTTCCGTGGTCTTCCGGGTCTTTTGGTGTTGCTAAACTCTCCGGTGCGTTCTTTCTTTTTAACAATGTTCCAAACAGTTAAATTAATATTTTTTCCCTTGGTCTCTTCAGGTAAGTGCCCTAACACTCATGATCTGAATGAAGAAGAAGTGCTACCCACTGAGTCACTGTGCTGCCATCTATTATTAAATACGTACATCAACTGCGCAACTCTCATACTCTCCTTATCTGAGCATCATCTGAACCTCATCTCATCAATCTGTACCTCTCATCTGTGCAACTGTGCCTCCTTAAAAGTATGCACATCAACTGCTGCAGCTCAGAATAGAAGAGGATGGGAGTAGTAGCAGATGATGTACACACTTTTTAAAGAAAAACACAGTTGCACAGATGAGTAGCAGAAATGAATGAGATGAGGTTCAGAATAGTAGAGGATGGGAGTAATAGCAGTTGATGTACACACTTTAAAAAAAAAACACATCCAGATATATGACTGCTTCCATTAGTCCATTAGTTATTTACTGAACCAAGAGTGTTGTTCAGACATCAGCGAAATAAAAAAATAACAGTACAGTTTGTCCTTTAATGCAACATATCAAATATGTGTTTTCCTATATAAGCAAGAAAGCTTTACCAGACTACTATCACTAGAGAATCAATGAAAAAAATTGATGCACATGTGCAAAACAGATGACTTGCCAACATAGACAGTAGACAGAGGATTTACAGTAGATGTTAAGCTGTTACTTAGCCTGACCACCACTGCGCACTTTTGAGTGTCATATAGGAATGGCATGTGACTGAGAAAGAAGTTATGAAATAATAAGGTCATGGCCTGTACTTTTATTGTACCCGTGAGAACCGCTTTATGAAGACAACTGTTTAACATGTGTAAAGGCAGAACATATGGTTTTCAATTAAGCACAAAACTACCAATGTAATATCCTAAAACATATAAATTGTGAAATTTTAAAATATATAGCCAAATATTTAATTTTCATGAAAATGAGAAACTGGCTAGCAGCAAAACTAAAAAAATCTGAAAATTTCAACAAAACTGGGAATTCACTTATCATAGTTTCTATATAGTAATAACATAAATTGTGTTTAGTACATCAATATTTCCTGGGTTCAACAGTATGTTCTCGTTTTATGCCCTTGGATATTAACCTAAAAATTGGACATGAATCATATTAATATATAAACATAGCATTAAGGACTTGTACTTGAACATCACTGAAGTTTTATTTTGGCAACATAGTGGACATCATTTAGAGTTGGACGCTAAGTCCATTTTAGGCGCATCCAACAAAAAAACACTACCACGCATGTGCAGAAAGCACCAAATCCGCCTGCATCTTGGACGCAATTAACACTTGTGACAGCTTGCGACTCACTACAAGAGAATGGGAGGAATGCGGAATTGTGAAGGTGTGACCATGTGAATACATCCTAATCGCAGTGAGGCGCAGGCGCAACACACGTCAAAACAGGGCTAAAGCTGTGCGGCAGGAATTAGGTGGTGCAAGTTGTTAGCTAGCTGCAGGAACTGCTCGCAGCCCGATAGGGTATTAAGAGTGGGACGCAACTGGGGTTGCTTGTCACTCGTAATACCCTTCCAAGCTGCGGCACACTCTCACTCCTATACTTCTTAAACGGAATTTGCGTCCGACTCTAAATGAGGTCCATATAGAGTAAAGGTGCCAACATATAATGAGTTCTTCTCGCGATGCAATCATGTTCGATGAGAGGGTACAATTATCACTATGTATGTGGCACAAGAAAGGTCTTAATCAAAATATCTCAATCTAAAAGATTGTTCTGAAATATGATTGTTCAGTCCTTGAAGCAATTATATTGCTATATCTTGGAAGATTGATAGCTTGTGATTAAACATATTTTCCGGGCATTTATAAATCAGATTTCACAGTCTTTACAGATTCAGATTATTCTGTGTGTACGAACTGTTAATGGTAAGATTGTTAAAAAATATCTTGAAAATGTAGAAAATCCGTGCCGCATACGAGAATCTGTTCAGACTTGCTAATAAAGGAACTCGATTTAAGAAAACATATGTAGTAGTGGGTGTACAGTTCCAAAAAACACTTATTATTTTTTTGATTGTCCATATCACATTCCAAAGCACTACTACTCTGTGATCAATTATTTAGGGACAGATATTTTATGTGGTTTACCTGATTATAAATTGATAATTTGTGATTTTAAAAAATATACAATCCAAACAATGCATATTTTTTTTTGTCTTAACAAATGTTACCCACTGATGGATTTACATCACTGTTTCCTGTAAGCACATAATATTTGACACCTGAAGCACTACCTCCTTCTGAAAATAGCTACAGCAAACACTCCAAAGACCAGTCTTTCTACAAACGGGGTGGGCGGGGCAGAGTGACATGTACCCCCTGGCCGGGACCTCACTGATCGGAAGCTTGATGCGGCCACAGGAATCCTATGTGTGGACTGTGGAGCTGCCTCATTCACTGGCACTATTGGTTCTGACAGTGCTCCTGTAGCCTATGGGCAGGACCAGTGTCAGTGAAAGAAGCATCAGGAAGTACTTAATGTGGCCACCGGTGCAACCACGTACTTCAGGCTGACCCCTTTAATTGCAGTTTTAGTAAAACATGAAAATGTCCCATAGATTGTAAGCTTGCGAGCAGGGCCTTCTCACCTCTTTGTCTGTTTTACCCAGTTTGTTTATTAGTTTATTATGTTTGTCCCCAATTGTAAAGCGCTACGGAATATGTTGGCGCTATATAAATAAATGATGATGATGATGAATGTTGTAAATTTGTGTTATACATCTGGGTTCAAGGGTGTAGCACTCTGGGGACGCCAGTGTGGCGATCACAGGTTGGAGCGCCTCCCCCTCCCCTGCACTAAGGATTGTGCATTGCCTATCTATGGTATAAACAATGCTACTTAGTTTACATAGTGGACACTGCCATGTAAATGCGTGCAAATGTGTTCCCCCATGTCTACTCCTCCTGCACTGGGCTAGGAGGTAAAGGAGCCTTTCGTGTGAGTGTGAATATAATAAAACTCAATTAACTCATCTCCACATTCAAAAGTATGATGACAGGTGGTGGTACACACAAGTGCTCTACTCAAATTATCACCCTGCTACTAATGGGCTAATGGATAGCAATTACATTTAAATGATGCAATTGCTTTTCATGGATTTATGCAGGAACATGCATATCTTTAGCATGTACTCTCCAGCCATTTCTGGAAAAGACTTTAGAAGAGATATGTGCCCCTAATTTTTGCTTTGTCTTTAACAGGTAAGTAAATTGTCAAGTAGAGCCAAGGGTGCAGTACGTGTTTTAACATAATCTAACCATAAAATAATGGTACACAGACCAATTCCTGCACATAACAATTACATATTTAATAGAAAACTATCTACATCTTGTTAGATGACACTGTAATCTGATTTTAGATTATAAATAAAAAGCAAGAAATTGCTTTTAAATCTAGGCGATATTCTTTTATTGAAGATTATAGACAATGTAGACATTTATTAAAGAAGATCATGTTTTAAGAGAAAGATTGTTTTTGGTAGAATGTTATGTGGGGTCCCAGAAAATAACTAAAATTAAAAAAAAGTCTTTTGAATAGATTTCATTGTAAACAGTTTATAAATATGCCCACAAATTAACATATTGTTGTGATAGAGTAAACAGTGTCTTTGTTGTAGATGACATCCAACATGTGTTAGAAGCTATTTATCTGTACAGCAACTCTCTCTCTAGAGTAAATCATGACAGTACATGGGCAGCAAGCATATGTGTGAACAGATGGTTCAAATGGTATTAAGTGACATAAGACTAACAGTGGGTAAACAAAAATTAAGGGATGGAACCTTTTTGTGGGTTTATGACTGCATTTACCCACTTAGAGGGGGGGGGGGGATTCAATTACTAGCGATGTAATAGCAAAGACTCTGTTGACTAGTAAAATATCTGTTTTACTAACCTGAAATCAGCTATCTTTTACTTGCCATAATACTCAAACGTGTGCATATCACACAAGGCTCAAGCTTTACTTTGAACTGAATTCCCTCCATAGTCTTTGATTACAAAATAGGATGTCTATGTGCATGAAGATAGAGGAAAGCATACATAGATTTTAACAGGACAACATGGTCTATAAGCATATGAAGTAAACAAGGATTCTTTACCTAATGCAGCACAAAAAAACAAAAATAAAATGATGACTTTGTGAGTCTGAGATATAAATCTACAAAATGGATGTTGATTGGTAATGCTTGGAGGCCTTTTATTTACCACAGAGTAAAAACAAAATGGGTTTTGATACCCGCATGGGTGACTATACATTCAGATTTTTTATGGGAAAATATGCAGTGTCTAAGGTCATACTTGCCCACTTTCTTACAATGGGTAGGAGGGGGCGCGTGGTGACGACTTTGCGTCATCACCATAGCTCCACCCCCACTATAAAATGCCTAAAATTCACAGCATTGAATAGCAGGGACAGGGCTTAATGATGCGATTAAGCCCCTCCCCCAATATTAAATGCCGTGAATATCGGTATTATTTAGGATCCGGGAGACTTGTCTACTCTTCCGGGAGGACTCCCCGAAATTCGGGAGCCTCCCGGATTCAAGTATGTCTGAGGTGCAAGCAAAGCACTTAGCATATCCAACAAAAGGATTAGATGGTACAACAGCGCAGAGCTTAGTCTCAAACAGCCCCCTATGTTTAGATCCACAAATGAGTCAACAATGCAATGAAAATACACAAATCAAACATAAGATTGGCGCTAATGACCAATATTTGCAAGTCCAAGGGCTAAAAGTATGATCTTCCGACTTCTGCAATTCGCCGGAAATCTGCCACTTTGCAAATAAACTTTAAAGCGGTGATGGCTTGTAAATGTAAGTTTGCCTTTACAAGCCATTGTGACTTGCAGAAACACAGCTGCTCACACACATTGCCAGCAGCCCCCCTGCTGCTCACACACACATTGCCACCCCCCCCAGTGCTCACACACATTGTCCAAACCCACCCCCCCCCGCTGCCAACACACTGTCAACAGCCCCCCTGCTGCTCACACACACGCGCATTGCCAACAGCACCCGCCCCTGCTGCTCACACACATTGCCAACAGTCCCCCTCCCGCTGCTCACACACACACACACATTATTATTATTGTTAATTTTTATTTATAAGGCGCCACTAGGTGTCCGCGGCGCCGTACAGGGACAAGCAAAATAACAATACGAGGAGAGACGGCACAGAACAGTAAACAATAATCACAGTAACTCAGTGAGCTCAAGGCACAGCTAGAGGGGCGGGGGAACGTCAGCCAAGAACGGCACCAAGGAGGGAGGGCACGGATGAGAGGGAGACCCCCAGGGGAAGAGGAGGAAGCAAGAGGGGATGGGGGAAGAGGGTCCTCAAGGAGTAAGGCTAGGTAGCAGGCGAGCAGAGTTAAAAGTGGTGAAGACAGGAGGAGAGAAGACCCTGCTCGAAGGAGCGTACAATCTAAGGGGAGGGGAAGAATGACAGAGAGACACAGGGGAGAGAGGGAGAGAAGGAGGAGCGGAGGATAAGGATAGGGGAAGGGGAATGAGGGAGAAGAGTCAAAAGAAAAGGTAGGAAGTTAAGTGGGAGACTGGAAAGCTTTAAGAAAAAGGTGGGTTTTTAGACACCGTTTGAAACTGGACAGATTAGGGGAAGTTCTGATGGAGCGGGGGAGCTGGTTCCAGTGGAGGGGGGCAGCGCGGGAGAAGTCTTGGATACGCGCGTGGGAGGAAGTGATCAGGGGGGAAGAGAGGCGACGGTCATGACATATCCGTCCCTGCATACCGTCCCATATTTTGATGTCACTGTATATGGCTCGAGGAACACAATATTACACATAATAACAGAAACGTGGAAAGTACTGTCCTGTGATTGGTGTGCTGATTTTGTATTTGTTTGGTTGTTTTTGGGATGGGGCTGGGAGGCAAGACAAAGGCTCTTTTTGCCCTGGACTCTACTTGATCTAAAACCAGCCCTGTATAAAGACAACCATTTTTTCTCATAGAGATCAATTATTTCTGGTGCATCAGCATTACCCCCTTGTGTTTTCTGACTACTGAAGGAAAAATGTAACTTTAAAATCACCAGTGTGCACAAGATCTTGTAGCAGGGTACCAGAAACAAATGAATTCTCTATACCTTTTATAGCAGTGGTCAGGGAAGAGGGGTAAATTACCCCAAATGGGGTAAAAATGAAATTCCTGGGGGTAATGCTGCCGATTCGCATGCTGTCAGTTGGATTGTAGACCCCTTTAAATGTGAAATTGCTGTTGCACCAGAAAAGCTTCAATGGTTGGCAGAGGCACTTCTTGAGCTTCGATGCAATAATGAAGCACGTATTGCATTTGAAAACAAAGCAGATCTGTCATATTTTTGGATGTCAACAGCTGCAAAGGCATTCAAAATTGCTCATGAGGAGGCAGTCAAAAAGTTGCTGCCTTTTGCAACAACCTACCTTTGCGAACAAGGATTTTCCACTCCAAATTGACATCAAAATGCTCCAATATTGATGCTCTCGTATCAAAAATGAAGCAACATCATTTCTCCAAAACCTGAAGTTTTGAAATTGAAGCTTTCGAAATTTTGAATAGATTCAATAAAATTTTAAATTTCAATAATTAATAATATATGATTTCCTTCCTTTCAAAGCAAGGGGGTAACGTCGGCGTATCTAAATACATTTTGGAGTAAAAGGTAAAAAAGTTCCCCGACTCCTGTTTTATAGCAAACAAATATGTTAAATAAAATATCTTTAGAGGCTTGTTTATATAATTTTGAATGAATTCCTGAGCAGTAACAATCAATTCAAACTACAATGTTTACTACAGTAAAACAAACAAAGAAAGAAAAACAAAGTTGTTTAATGAGAACAAGTGTATGTAATTTGAAATTGGTGGATGGAGAGAATGTAATATATGATACTGATTAGCAAACCTGAATGGTCAACAGCAAAACAGAAAACATTGCTTTACTCCTTGTTACTGTGATTAACATAGCTATGCAAGCTAATGAATACATATGACTAGGTCTGCATTTTGTAACCAGAGGGCACAAAGGCTAAAGATAAGGTTAGTAACACTTTTCAAAAAGAACTAAATATACGGAATAGTCTGCCAGCAGTACAATGTGTAACAAATTCCAAGCGCTTGAGCTAAAATGTGTTTTCAGGAAAGTTGATGATAAGTCAGGCAGCGTATAAGCATGTTTCAGTGACTCCTGGGGGTAAATGTTTTAAGCTGCGAGTTTCCAGGGTGCTTGAAAAGTGGAGATGTTGCCTATAGCAACCAATCAGATTCCAGCTTGTAGAATGTGGTAAATAAATGGAAACTAGAATCTGATTTGTTGCTAGGGGCAACATCTCCACTTTTCAACCCTGCCGGAAACTCGTAGCTTAATACATTTACCCCTGGATTGTCTGGCTGGCTCATAGTTTTTGTACCCTTTTGTCACCAGTCTTACTTGGGATTGCAAAAAAATGCTTTGCACAGACATGAGTTATTTATGAGAGTAAAAAGATCAGTGACCTACACAGTGTCAGGGGTTATAAAATATGAGGCAAGACGCATGTTAGACAAGAGGGTTATAGCAGCTCGGGAAATTTGCAACTTCATTGAATTTGAGAAAAGTCATGTGTAAGCATCAGCTCTCTAGATCCCCTCTCCCATTATATTAAACAGCCTGCAGTAGTAAATCAATAAAGTTGCACAACAAATTATTCACAAATTGCTTCTTCTTCTGCACATGTGCATAATATTCACTAGGGCTATGTTGAGTGCAGGAACATTGCTTACAGCCATCTTGGGATAATATTGTAAAAAATACTGTTTATATAATCTTGCAAGCAGGGTTCTATTACCAATCTGTCTGTATGTATTACCCAGTATTGTCTTATTACTGTTTGTTCCCAATTGGAAAATGCTACGGAATTTGCTGGCGCTATATAAATAAATGTTGATGATGATGATGATAATGTGCAACCTCTGCAGCCATGAGCATGACAAAGAAATGTATATAGCTTTGTCTTTTCATTCCACTGAGCAAGGGACAAACCCATCCACCATAACAAAGCACATGTTTGTGTCGCGCCAAATGACCACAAGCAGTGAACACAACACATACAAGTTCAGGGGATCATGTTGAGTTGAATACAAAATGTGTTTTTGACGCATAATACGTTTTTTTTTCACTTCTGCGCAAGTGTATAAAACACTAGTCCGAGAGAGTTCAGTATATAAATCGTAATGATAGTGTCACAGGAGCTAAAAATAACCCAGCACTTTGTAGCTAAAATAAATTCTGCATTACCCTAGCTATTAATCTACATAAAGTATTGTGTGACAGTGGCCTTCTTTTGTGAGTGACCGCATGCATGGTCATTTTGAAAACAGTATGCGCCAATTCAGGTACAGCTAGTTATATACATAGTGTATGGTACTTCATATTAAAATTTCAAATAAAAAAAGGCTAGTTCTATCAGTGAAATATAGTTAGTGGCTATTAGTAAATTCCAGGAATGCATCATATCAATAAGATTTAGTTATTAGAAGAAAAATGTGCACTGATGACAAGGAGCATTTTATTGGCCAGCATATCATGTAAAAGTTGTCATCACCCATCAGTGTGTTCTACATATCTTCTTGCATTTGTATTTTAAATAGTCAATCCTTGTTTACACTGTGCATGTGACACATGCATGATTTATCCACCATCTCATTCTTAGTTTTCCTTGGATGACATTTGACAAGTTGAAAAACTGTCCTTTGACATTGCTTCATTGCATATGACAATGTTTCTTCTGTTTCAAAACTTTTTATCAGCTGTTGAAAGTTCCTAAAATAGACTTGAAAGCTGATGGAGAGGACTGGATGAGGACAGCACAATGAAAAGAGAGCCAATGTCCTTATATTTTAATAATTAAATTGTTTTATAATCAGCTAATAAATAGTACCATAAAATTCAATAATTAATTAATTGCTAAATAATATGCACAAAAATAATTTTAAAAAATAATACCACCCGGTACTGAATATTCAGTTTTGAGTGTAATTTCATAAGTGAAACTTAAAAGGTAAATATTACTTACCTGTTTTTCGGTGATTCACCTGATGCATCAGGTCCCCTAATGTCTCCTGTGGTCAAGAGAGGCTATCCTTCACCCTGCGGTTAATGTGCTGGTGATGTACACTGCAATGCCAGTTTGATAAGCTATAGTTTTAGCATGAGCCAGGCAAGTATCCCTGGATAGGCATCAGTTTACCCTCCTCACTCTGAGGTTGCCTTTTTCATACAAGCAGCATATTGTCCATAAACAGCACACTACCCGAAGAAGTGACAATGGCATTCTCGCACTGTAGCAGACATCTGGGGACCCGCTGGGTTGGTTAAATCTCCCCACCCCAGTTAAGTAATATTCTTTGGTTATGTTTAACTTGTGGAGCTCCACCCAAAACTGGAAAATCAACACTACATGTCTGCAGTAGGAAATGAAATATTCCAGATATTGAATCAACTAGTATTTAAATTATGATTCATATTGTCTATTCATTCCGATAATACATATTCTACAGCATTGTAGGTCATTTAGTTTTCCTCTAATTACATATGAAGATGCAAACAATGTGCAGAATTTTGCTTTAAAAATGAGCAACCTTTTAAAATGAAAATACTGTGCTTACGTTTGTGAAAATATCTGCAACACTCCCCCTTTAATTATCAGGGTCGGGGTCACAAACCCCCCATTTTGGGTTTACCTGTTTGCTGCTCTCCTGTCACAAAGCTAACAATGATCTGTAGATCCAGAGCCAAATAGGACAAAATCACAAAGTTTTTCAGGCTTGCTGAAAACGTTAACAATGACTGTGAAGTGACTTCTTCACGGCAGGGAACAGCAAACCGAGTTCCCATCTCAGTGTCTGGCTTCTGGATTACCAATGCAATTTAACCAAGGTGACAAAAAGCTACAAATTCAAACCCGTAATTCAGCACAATATAGTCCGAATTTACCAAGATATATTATGTTTGCCTTATGACGTAGGAATTTACTGTAACAAAAATCTGTGGTTCAACATATGGGACCTCATTTACAGTCGGACGCAAAGTCCGTTTTAGGCGCATCTAACCAAAAAACACTACCACGCATGTGCAGAAAGCACCAAATCCGCCTACATCTTGGACGCAATTAACACTTGCTACAGCTTGCAACTCACTACGAGAGAATGGGAGAAACGCGGAATTGTAAAGGAGTGACCATGTAAATACATCCTAGTTGCAGTGAGGCGCAGAAGCAACACACGTCAAAACAGGGCTAAAGCTGTGTGGCAGGAATTAGGTGGCGCAAGCTTTAGCTAGCTGCAGGAACTGCTCACAGCTCGATAGGGTATTAAGAGTGGGACGCAACTGTGGTTGCTTGCCACTCGTAATACCCTACCAAGCTGCGGCACACTCCCACGCCTACACTTCTTAAAACTGACTTTGCGTCCGACTCTAAATGAGGTCCACGGTGTGTCAATTTTGATTTCCTGCACTATAATCCAAAAATAGTTGAATTTTAGTATGACACCTACAGTAACAGGTAATTTTAAAATCAGCCACTAAACACCTTAAAGTCTTTCCCATTATAAACATTCTGTAAACTAAATACAATGTAGTTAGCTAAAGGATCAACTATATACATTTCTATTGAACTATACAAATAGTTGACCTATTTATTCTGACCATTCATTCAATTGTAGAATTTGCCTTTTCAGTCAGTGATCTGTAACATTTTATATATTTTTTTTGGTTACTACAATTCAACAATCCATTAGGCTCAATGTACAAAATGTGGCTGAATTTTGAGTTTAGCAATTTAATTTATCCATATGTACTTCTTATCTAAACTGTGTCCAAATGTATAAGATCCATCACAAACCTTCCATGTTTATATCAGTTTATGTTGTGTTTGTACTTTAGAATACTTTTTAATATCAAAAGCAGACTATTTTCATAATTTAAATCAGGTTAGTTACAGTACAGTACTATAAACAGTATATGTCAATAATATATACAGCTGCCCACATGTAGTGCCAGTATGTTCTAACAGCTGTCAAATAAGTGGGAGAATTTTCTAAACAGTATGAGAACTTCTTACATAGTTTTACAAGCTTGCAAAGGATTAGACTCTAATCTACTCATCGGATGGCTAACTAGTGTTAACATGGATGTCTGAACACTTTCCAATTATGTTTATTTTACATTGCCATTATAGACCTGAGAAACAGAATGTAAGATTTTCACATTCTGCCACGTGCAAACCAACTGCACCACGACACACTTCAAAAACAGCGGGGAATGACCCGGTCAGTTTAATGAGTGACAAAAAGCAAGATGAAATACCAAAGAAATAGGGAATATTTTATTTGAAAATACAAATATTGTTTTTTCTAGATATAACTTATTAGTTAAAGGAACTCCACCTAAGCATAATATTGTGTGACACCCATTCCACTCCAACGAAAAAAATTGCCAAGGTCCCAAACGAGGGACCCCTGCGATTCCAGACCTCTACCTTTCAGTAAATAATCAACTTTGCCAACAAAATGACAGACATTATAACCAGAATGACAACCAGATAAAGTTTGAAAATATGGTTATCAATGCAGCTGACTGAACAGCTGAAGTTTGTCTAATCAGCCATGTTGACAATCTTTCAATGCACTGGGTTTCTTTGCAAACTCCTCTTGGGTGTCAACCTAGAATAAAATTATTGCTACAGCACTGGCATTGGTATGCATCTTCCAAACCACAGGGGTCAGGTCCCATGGTTCTTCCAAATGGGGGACAAGTTAAATGTGAAAATAGTTTGACTAGGTGGAGTTGTGATTTAAATGTAAACTAACCAATCTTTTAATGTTTTCATTTCCTTTCTCACCACCGTGATATTGAGAGCACAAATGCTCAAGTCATATGACCCCTAAAACTAAATTCAAGTTGACATTTATAAAATAGCTACTACTAACAGTAACATAAATAAATGTTAAAGATCCAGAAAGGGAAGATATATGATATAAAGTTGTGATCATGTGGTGGATTTTTTTGTCTCAAAACAGCAAGCATGCATGCTTCCTATCAATAAACTTGTGGGAGTATACTTTAGTCGCATAAGCTGAAAACAGAAAATGGCTGGTAAAACACAACAGTAACTTGCATTAAATTACATAGCACATGCAAACATCTCAAGTACTGTCAAGGTGTGTGAACGTTTACGTCCAGTGTTTACATTATATATATATATATATATATATATATATATATATATATATATATTACAGTAGTAATAGTTATCGTGTGTATTTTAGGTCTCGAAGATCTTTAAGTTATTCACTTTAATTCTAAATTGACACATTATATAGCATTGTTTTTCTTGCTGTTGGAAACTATGATAATATGTAGACACTGAGCATATAAATAACAAACACAAAAAAACAATGTGCCTTTTCTAATTGCCTTCATATGCAAGCCTTTGAGGATGCTGCCATTGGGGTATTTTCAGAGACAAACAAAGGCTTTTTGCATCACTATTGTCAAGAGATGACAAACAGCATCTATCCTCTTTATACATTACTTTTTCAGGGAATAATACAGCTAAAAATAGTCTACACTGTGAGCAGCAATAATATTCTTCAGAATGGTATCTTTATTTTAATAGGAAAACAAATGTCGAAAGGTAAGGAAAGCTCAGTTTAAGCTGAACCTAACATTCACTCAATACATACAGCAAATAATTGCATTCAGAAGCAAGATGTAACAAATCCAGCATTAGCAGCAGAGAGCAACCACTACCTGGTTAGTTACTTTTGCATGTATAAATAGGGACGTACAGCAGATGGTATGAGATGCTTTGACACACAAGTTAGAGCACAAAAGCTTCCCAAACTTTTTGGCTTAAATATCATTACCCTGTCAATTAGAAAATAAGGTATACACAAAACATTACTTTTTTTTTTTTAAACAACAAGTCCATAAAAAATGTTATTCACGTTCATAAAATGATAATGCAGCCAGCTTTATTAAGAATGTGTTTTAGGTCACATTATCATTCCTTATATCACATCTATTATCTTTATTAGAATTGGACCCCCACTAATTTGCTGTTTTAAAAACCTGTTGCCTCCCAGTGACAGGCCTGCTTGCCCTCAACAACTGTCTAAATAGATAGGTAATCTTTAATTCTTTGTCAATAGGTCACACAGGCTTCAGTCCAATTGGAGGTTACAGCCCTTCACTGCCCTTATACCCCAATTTTATGTCTAGGCAGCAATATTTAAAATACTTTAGGAGAGGGCAAGGGAGGGGAAGTGAGGTCTCTGTAGGTGGGAGGAAAGGGGGTAAAGTGGGTTGAAAGGGCTCACTGGGACATGAAGGGAAAATATCAGTGGGGGAGAGATGCAACAGAAAGAACTTGGGGATTTAACATGAGAGCTGAGAAAGGACAATGCTATTGGCAGAAAAAAAGTCTAGAGTATAGAAAACGAATGTCAGGGAAGTGGAAAGGAAGCAACAGTCAGCTATGTGGAAAAAAAGATCAGTGCATATTTGGCTGCGCCGCCTGTGTGTGTGGGGAAAAATACACTTTAAAAATAAGCTATTGTGCTGCTAAATCACCTTACTGCAATTCCCTAATAGGAGATTTCAGAGAAAAATAATTTAGTGTTTACAATAACTAACAAGCCTGTAGTATGGTTATAAATACAACAATAAAAAAATCTGACCTTTCATCCAATCCACTACTAGTGTTGGACTCCACTTTGTAACAGGTTCCATCATTTCTTTGTGCAAAGGAGCTCTTATATCCAAACTAGGTGTTTTCCTCTGACCGATACTGATGTAAATATCCTCTGATACTAGCACGTCCGTGTTGAGAAGAATGTTTACTAATGAATGCGATGTGCAGTCTCAAGTTCCCATTGCTTCGTTTCCCGGGCCTCAGCTCTCATCAGACGTCTTGCTGCACACATACATGGATGCAGACCATCAAAGCCAGCCAGTTAGTACTGAAAAAGTCACCTGTCCCCTAATGTGACTGTATGGGGACAGAGGTAAAGAAGGTCTCTTCGGATTGTCTGACTAGCAGTTTATCCCCCCTCCTAGTTTCAGACTGTATCCTCCTCCATCCTGCTGTTTCTCCTCCCCATGCTAACTGACCCCTCCCATGACTTCCCATACACAGGCCTCGTCTCCTATCTGTCACACCGTCCCTCCCACTCCCTGTTCACTGTCCCTTCCCAGTTCTTCTACAGCATTTCACTTCTTTATTTTCACACGCTGACCCCTCCTGCACTGCCAACATTACTCTCTTTACCTCACAGCACTTTCCATCTTCTCAAATATCCTCATGTACTCTCGTCTTGTACTACCACAAACATTTCTTGTTTACTGCTAAACAAGAATAGGGATAAATAAATTTACAAAACATTTTAAAATGCAGATGTAATTTTTCAAACGGATTGTTGTATATGTGCTTAACTACAATAGTACTTTAATGTATGGAATGCAGTCACTAGTCTATTTACTAATAACTTACCTTCTCCCCACACCAACATATGTATGTGCATTGCAAACTGTACAGAGCACAATAGAGAAGTTGGCACTAATACAAAATGAGTCACAGTAAGTAACAATGGTAAACTTACTACTGGAGTTTATTTGGCAATTACAAATGATAAAAGTAGGGGAGTGGACAGCAGGGAACTTTTAGCCAGGGGCTTGCACAACGTAGCCCATAATATTGTAAAGTCAGCTCATATATTTATGGAATGCAGCTGTAGCTCCACACGATGTGCAGGCAGGATAATGAATCCCACAACTGATCTTTTTTTTCTGTACTGAAAGACATAAATAAAAACTTTGACAGTCAAAGTTTGACTTTTGGTATTGGCTACTAACATTTGGTAAACAACTAATAAACCATATAAGGGTGACTGGCGAAATTTAAAACACTGATTAAGGCACATTCCTACAATGGTAAGTTTTGGCAAGGGAAACTTTTTTTCTTTTTTTCAATTTAAACTTCTGCATCCCAGGAGGCTGAACGTTTTTGTATTAAGACAACAATGCACATGGAACCTATTTAAAAATGTTGCCTTAAAGTATCACTGCTAACACTAACAATAAATACTGACCAAGATGTCATGAATATATGATGCAAAATGAGTTTCTTTCTGTGGCTGAGGATAGCTGGCCACTTTTATCAAATTTCGTTTTTGCTGTGTAATAATCTTTTACACATCTGAGCATGCACACAAATCACTAGTTTCAGAACTAGTGTTTTGTGCACTTGCGCAAAAGTAATAAAGTATTATACGGCAAATTGAGTTCAACTTACCATGAGCCCTACAGTCTGTGCAATAATGAGTTCTCTGACCACAACGCTCAATGCTTACTCACATGCTCACTGGTAAATATAAAAGTGGCCAGCTCTCTGCCACAGAAAGAAGCTCATTTTGCATCATATATTCATGACATCTTGGTTAGTATTTCTTGTTAGTGTTAGCAGCTTTACTTAAACACAACATTTTTCCATAAACTGAAAATGCAGATGTGCCTCTTTGTCTTAATGCAAAAACGATCTGCCTCCAGGGATGCGGAATGTTAAATTGGAAACAAAGAAAAAAGTTTCCCTTGACAAAAATTACCATTGTGGGAATGTGACTTTTCTAGTGTTATTAAATGTTACCCTCATTCACTAGCGATTTCATAAATATCTGAATGCTGTTGATTACTAATCATTAATGTATTTTCAAACCATTTTTCTTATGGTGTTTACAATACTTACCAATTTGCTTTACTGAGTGGTATAAATATAAATATGTAGTAAACAGAACTTCCAAAAGAGCATAGGCTCAAATTGGACAATTTGTAATCCTACAGTTTAAGGGGCATATTTAACAAAGCACGATAGTGCTTTTAACGGGTCATTAAGGTGTCCTCCTGTCCTCCGCAAATTTATTAAGGGTGCATCGCAGCAGATATCATGGATATCTGCTGCTTTGCATTCCTCTTCGTTTTTGGGAGCAGTCACCATTCTGTTGAATGGTGACTGCTCCTGGCCGCAATCTAACAAGTCCCGAAAAAATTTTTTTTTCGGGAACTTGTCATGTTAATGTACGCCAGCGCGTACATCATCGGAATTGAAGAAATCTAATGCTGTCAGCTCTGCTCCGAAGAGCAGAGCTGTACAGCGCATGTGTGGAGGGATCACATGATCCCTCCCTGTCACTCAGCGCGCTCTCTCTGCAACTATCGTTGCAGAGACAGAGAGGGGATCTGTGTGCGCATGTCCAGTTCTTGGAACTGGACATGCGCAATTGAAGAGTGAAGAGAAGACCCGGAGACAGCGCTTCCGAAGAGGGGGGTAAGTATGATTTTTTTTATCACTGAAACAGCAGTTTTTTCGGAACTGCTGTTTCTGTGCAGGGCTGTACATAAATGTGAGAAATAGTTCAATCCTTATCATTGCGATAAGGATTGAAAACTACTTTTCACTTTATGTGAATATTGATAAATGTGCCCCAAAGTCTATGGAACCCGGCACTTGCATGCTGGTGTTATGTGCAATACTTATAGAGAAGGCTGAGTTCTACGCGTGGCAACAAAATATCTGTCACGGGCACTAGGAGTTGCTTACCCGAGTTTCACCAGATGGAACTCTGCTAGAGAGGCGGGATTATGGCACGCACCTCAAAGCAGGCAGGTGAATGATTGGAGCGACACAACAGCAGGAGAGTAGAGATAGTCTGAGGAAGTCGGCGACTTGCAGCTATGGTTAGAGGAAAGTCAGCGACTTGGAGCAGTAAACTGGAGGTTGAAGATAATGTAGACACGAGGAGTGGACGTGGATAGGTGATGGTAGGTAGAGGAGGAGTCAGTGGTCTGCGTACAGCAAGTTGTACCACTGCAGTGATGGGAAGAATAGTACTGGTGCAGGTAGGAAGCAGGGTAGTCGGTGGTCTGCGTTCAGCAAGTTGTACCACCGCTATGGTGAGGAGTCTGGTCCAGGTGTAGGTAGGTAATAGGAGAGTCAGTGGTCTGCGTATAGCAAGTTGTACCACCGCTGTGATAGGAGGACTTGTCCAGGTGCGGGTAGGTAGCAGGGAAGTCAGTGGTCTGCGTGCAGCAAGTTGTACCACTGCTGTGAGAAGGAATGAGGACTTGTCCAGGTGCAGGAGAGTGAAGTTGAAAGGCAAACTGTGGCTGTATGGAAACAGCGCGAGAAGAGCAATGTCTTGTGAGGCAGAGATGGAAGGCACAATGAATAGTCTGTATGGAGTAGATGCCTTGCAGTGAGGAGAAGCTGGTCACAGCAGATATGCACAATAACGCTAAGTAGTAGCGTGAGGAGATATCGTAGCTTGAGTGAAAGCTTGTCCTAAATGAAGCAATGCAGTAACACAGTCTATATGGGTACTTGTACCCTGTGCAGCAAACAACAATGGATACAACTGGTATGCGAGCAATAGGCAATAGTCAATAGTCAGTAGAGCATACCCAGTTGTGTAGATCCGGAATCAGCTGAGAAGTGAAGCGTTGTAGCGGTATGGGAACCGCCGCTGAGTTGAGCAGGGAGCTGCGTGGAAGCTGAAGCACGAGTAGAGCTGGAAGCAGTTTGGAAACTGTACACACGAGTAGAGCTGGAAGCAGTTTGGAAACTGTACACACGAGTAGAGCTGGAAGCAGTTTGGAAACTGCACACAGGAGTAAAGCTGGAAGCAGTTTGGAAACTGCACACAGGAGTAGAGCTGGAAGCAGTTTGGAAACTGCACACAGGAGTAGAGCTGGAAGCAGTTTGGTAACTGCACACAGGAGTAGAGCTGGAAGCAGTTTGGAAACTGCACACACCTATAGAAGTTCAATGGGAGTGAGACTTCAAGATCAGGCCCCTATCTATGGCTGCAGGTGCCTTAAGTAGGGAGGGGTGATTGATCCATCAATCACATTAGTGGTCAGGTGTAGTTGTTAAAGGGACCTGCGCGTGCCCAGTGCGACAGGATGGCGGACGGCCGCGGTTCCACACAGGTGTGAGCGGGAAAGATGGAGAACCACGTACCAGAATGCAGGCACTCACACTCCGGTGAGTGACAGTACCCCCCCTTTTAAAGGTGGGCACAGAACACTTGGAACCGGGTTTGCCCAGGAATTTTTGGTAGAATTTTTTAAGCAGGGTTGGAGCGTTGAGGTCCTCAGCGCGAATCCAGGAGCGTTCTTCTGGACCGAAGCCCTTCCAATGAACGAGGAATCTGAGAGTTCCTCGCGAAATTTTAGCATCCAGGATCTGGGAGATCTCGAACTCCTCTTCTTGATGAATCTGTACTGGTTTAGGTACAGAAGGAGGAGCAGAAAAACGATTGATAACAAGAGGTTTGAGCAGAGAGACATGGAAGGCATTGGAGATCCGGAGGTTCTTTGGTAATAGTAGCTTGAAGCATACTGGATTTATGACTTGAGTGATCTTGTATGGTCCGATGAAGCGTGGCGCAAACTTCATGGACGGAACCTTCAAGCGGATGTTTTTTGTAGAAAGCCATACACGGTCTCCAAGCTTGAGTGGTGGAATGGCTCGCCTCTTTTTATCTGCGAAGAATTTGTATCTGGCTGATGCTTTCCTCAGGGATGATCTCACCTGAGTCCAGATGGTTTTAAAGTTTTGACAAAGTCTCTCCACCGCAGGGACTTGGGTGGGAGGGAGGGCAGGAAACTCTGGGAGAGACGGATGGTGACCGTAAACCACGAAAAAAGGAGTTTTTGTTGAAGACTCATGGTACATGTTATTGTGGGCAAACTCAGCCCACGGGAGTAAATCTACCCAATTATCTTGATTGGCTGAGGAAAAGATTCTTATGAAGGTCTCGAGATCTTGATTGACCCTTTCGGTCTGGCCGTTTGATTGGGGATGGTAAGACGATGATAGAGACAGTCGGATACCCAAGTTCTTACAAAGGGCTCGCCAGAATCTAGAGACGAACTGCACTCCTCTATCGGACACAATCTCGGACGGACAGCCGTGAATTCGAAAAATCTCTTTAATAAAATGGTCAGCCAAGGTAGAAGAAGATGGTAATCCGGTGAGAGGGACGAAGTGAACCATCTTGGAGAATCTATCCACCACTACCCAGATGGTATTACATCTCTTGCTAAGAGGAAGTTCGGTGACAAAGTCCATACTTATGTGGGTCCAAGGTTTGGTAGGGATAGGTAGTGGTTGGAGCAATCCCGCTGGTGTTCTGCGGGAAGACTTAAATTGAGAGCAGATCTCACAAGCGGCCACAAATTCTCTGACATCCTTTCTGATAGAAGGCCACCAATAACTCCGGGAAAGGATCTCAAAAGTCTTTCGTTCACCAGAATGTCCAGAGAAGCGTGAAGAATGGTACCATGACAATATTCTCTTGCGTAGAGATGGCGGAACAAGAGTTCTCCCAAACGGTAGCACATTGGTGGACGAAGTGGCCAAAGTCCCACATTTGGGATCCAGTATAGGATGATCGGAAGAATCCAAGATGTCAGAAGGAGGAGCAAATGCCCGGGATAAAGCATCTGCTTTCCTGTTCTTTGCAGCAGGTTTGAACGTTATAATGAGTTTGAAGCGAGAAAAGAAAAGAGACCACCTCGCCTGTCGAGGGTTTAGACATTGGGCTGTTTGTAAATAGAGGAGATTTTTGTGGTCGGTGAAGATGGTTACCGGATAATGAGCCCCCTCCAGTAGATATCTCCACTCCTCCAATGCGACTTTTATTGCCAACAGTTCTTTGTCACCGATGGTGTAGTTCTTATCCGCGGGTAGAAGACCCAGGGAGTAGAAGGCACAAGGATATGATTTCTGTTGCTCAGATCTTTGGGAGAGAATAGCTCCTAGTCCAACATTGGAGGCGTCCACCTAGAGAAAGAAGGGAAGGTTTACGTCAGGCTGCCGAAGAACAGGGGCGGTAGAAAATGCTTCTTTAAATCTTTGGAAAGCGTGAAGGGCCTCGGAGGACCAGTGTTTAGTATTGGCACCCTTTTTGGTCAGGGCCACAATAGGAGAAGCAATAGATGAGAAGTTCAGGATAAAACGTCTGTAATAATTCGCAAACCCCAGGAAGCGTTGTATAGCCCTGAGGGTAGTTGGCTGGGGCCAAAGTAGAATGGCATTAACTTTGTCTGGGTCCATCTCCAGACCTACTCTGGACACGATGTATCCCAAGAATGGAATTTGGGATAATTCGAAGGAGCATTTTTCTAATTTGCAGAATAGGAGGTTCTTCCGCAGTCTGGAGAGAACTTCTGCCACATGTTGATGGTGGGAGACAAGATCTTGAGAGAAGATTAAAATGTCGTCCAGATAGACTACAACGCACAGGTATAATAGGTCCCGGAAGATCTCGTTCACAAATCCTTGGAAGACAGCTGGGGCATTACACAGTCAAAAGGGCATAAGTAGGTATTCGTAACGCCCATACCTGGCTTTGAATGCTGTCTTCCATTCGTCGCCTGACTTGATCCGGATTAGGTTGTAAGCGCCACGGAGATCAAGTTTGGTAAAAATCCGAGCACCTTTTATACGATCAAAGAGTTCGGTGATAAGAGGAATCGGGTACCGATTTTTTACGGTTATGGCATTGAGCCCCGATAATCAATGCAGGGTCTTAAAGTCCCATCTTTCTTTTTCAAGAAAAAGAAGCCCGCTCCAGCGGGAGATCTGGAAGGTCGAATGAATCCGCAATGAAGGTTGTCCTTAATATACTCTGACATAGCCTGTGTCCCTGGTAGCGAGAGAGGGTATACACGGCCCCTAGGAGGGTTTTTGCCAGGTAGTAAATCTATGGGACAATCCCATGCCCGACGAGGTGGCAGGCGTTCAGATTGCGCCTTATCGAACACGTCAGCGAACGGGGCATACTGTGGAGGAAGGCCCGAAGGACCAGGTGTTATAGATGAGCTGTTGATTTTGAGTGGTACCACTCGGGTTAGGCATCTATGATGACAATCCGGGCCCCAGGATGTGACTTGGGGAGTACTCCAATCAACTTGTGGTGAATGAAGCTGAAGCCATGGAAGGCCAAGAACGATGGGACTAGTAGTAGCAGGAAGGACCAGCAAAGAGATTTTCTCTCAGTGTAAGGCTCCAATTTGAAGGGTCAAAGGAGTCGTACAGTGAGTGATAAGTCCATTAATGATGCGAGAGCCGTCTATAGCGGTGACCGCTATGGCGGTTTTTAACGGGGCCACTGGTAGGGACCACTGGTTAACAAGAGCACTGGAGATAAAGTTGCCGGCAGCGCCGGAATCCAGAAGTGCTTGAGAGATAAAAGATTTGGTGGCTGAGAAGATGGTAACATCAAATGCACACACTTTGGAATCCATAGAAGATGGAGAGGAGTCCAGGGACCCTAACCTTACCTCTCCAGAACTGGTTAGGGCCTGGCATTTCCCGACTGCTTAGGACATGAGTTCAGGCTGTGAGTAGGGTCAGCACAATAGATGCAGAATCTATTTTGTATTCGTCGATCCCTCTCTCTAGATGTTAACTTAGAACGTCCTACCTCCATGGGTTCCACTGGAGGGGGAAGGTGACGAACTTGAGGTGATGGGCGAGTGAACCCCTTAGAGGTGCTTGTTCTTTCAGACTCCCTCTCACGGAATCTCATGTCTACCCTCTGACATAGGGAAATTAGATCGTCCAAGGAGGAGGGTAACTCTTGTGTGGTCAGTGCGTCTTTGATCTTATCCATCAGACCCTGCCAGAAGGCAGCTATCAGGGCCTCGGTGTTCCACTGTAGTTCAGAGGCGAGTATCCGAAACTGAATGACGTACTGGGCCACAGAGTGTGATCCTTGCCGTAGTCGGAGAATGCTGGAAGCCGCAGAGACAACACGGCCAGGTTCATCGAAAATTTTGCGGAACGTGGAAATAAAAAGTGCACTATCCTCCAATAGGGGGTCATTTCTCTCCCACAGAGGGGAGGCCCACGCAAGAGCCTGTCCGGAAAACAGAGAAATGAGGTAGGCAATCTTGGCACGGTGAGTGGCAAAATGGTGAGGTTGAAGCTCGAAATGGAGAGAGCACTGATTAAAAAAACCTCTACACGTCTTGGGATCTCCATCATATTTTGAGGGAGTAGGCAGGTGTAGCGTGGAAGCAGTAGACACCTGGGATGGCACTGGGGAAGGAGAAGGCACTTGAGGTTCAACAGTCGCTGAAACAGTTTGTAGAGGAACTCCTCGGATGGCCAGAGTCTGGAAACACTGGAACAGATGTTGCTGCCGAACATCCTGTTGTTCTACCCAAGTGATCAGATGCTGCAGCATCTCCTTAGCTGTTGGTTCCAATCCTGGGTCTGTCATCGCCTGATCTTACTGTCACGGGCACTAGGAGTTGCTTACCCGAGTTTCACCAGATGGAACTCTGCTAGAGAGGCGGGGTTATGGCACGCACCTCAAAGCAGGCAGGTGAATGATTGGAGCGACACAACAGCAGGAGAGTAGAGATAGTCTGAGGAAGTCAGCGACTTGCAGCTATGGTTAGAGGAAAGTCAGCGACTTGGAGCAGTAAACTGGAGGCTGAAGATAATGTAGACACGAGGAGTGGACGTGGATAGGTGATGGTAGGTAGAGGAGGAGTCAGTGTTCTGCGTACAGCAAGTTGTATCACTGCAGTGATGGGAAGAATAGTACTGGTGCAGGTAGGAAGCAGGGTAGTGTAGATCCGGAATCAGCTGAGAAGTGAAGCGTTGTAGCGGTATGGGAACCGCCGCTGAGTTGAGCAGGGAGATGTGTGGAAGCTGAAGCACGAGTAGAGCAGAAAGCAGTTTGGAAACTGTACACACGAGTAGAGCTGGAAGCAGTTTGGAAACTGTACACACGAGTAGAGCTGGAAGCAGTTTGGAAACTGCACACAGGAGTAGAGCTGGAAGCAGTTTGGAAACTGCACACAGGAGTAGAGCTGGAAGCAGTTTGGAAACTGCACACAGGAGTAGAGCTGGAAGCAGTTTGGAAACTGCACACAGGAGTAGAGCTGGAAGCAGTTTGGAAACTGCACACAGGAGTAGAGCTGGAAGCAGTTTGGAAACTGCACACAGGAGTAGAGCTGGAAGCAGTTTGGAAACTGCACACAGGAGTAGAGCTGGAAGCAGTTTGGAAACTGCACACATCTATAGAAGTTCACTGGGAGTGAGACTTCAAGATCAGGCCCCTACCTAAGGCTGCAGGTGCCTTAAGTAGGGAGGGGTGATTGATCCATCAATCACATTAGTGGTCAGGTGTAGTTGTTAAAGGGACCTGTGCGTGCCCAGTGCGACAGGATGGCGGACGGCCGCGGTTACACACAGGTGTGAGCGAGAAAGATGGAGAACCACGTACCAGAGTGAAGGCACTCACACTCCCGGTGAGTGACAATATCAGTGTTTCATAACTTTATAAATGTTTCTTTTAGTTTATGCATTTCTCTCCCAGTATAATCTTTGTAAGTTCTGGGTTCCTATTGCACAAAAATTAAAATAAACCTAGAAACACTAGCATTTTGTAGCCTTGTGTGTCATAACTCCTAATGCAGTTTACACATATCAATAGTGAAATAAGGAGATAAAGGAGGCTAAAATTTGCAGCACTATCTGAAAAGATTAACTTGATATATCCATACAGAGCCTTATGTAGAATTGGATATACGGGGTTAGATTCCCTATGGAGATCGGGTCCGCTAAATATAACCAGCCCTGTGTTGAACAGCAAAGGGCTCTTTCCACACCCCTGGGGCGGTAAGTGTGGTGTAATAATAATAAAATATATGTAAAAAAATCAATGTCTGTGGTGTATTACAGGTCCCAGGATGCCCAGGCTGCCATTAGGGAATCCAGCCCCTTGCTGACCGCCTAGGTCTGATTTGGCATTACGGCAGGGCAGCCCCACGCTGTGGGTTTCCCTGCTTTAGTGCCACCAGCGCTGGCTGGAAAATCCTAGTGCTCGTACTAGTAATTTTGGATGGGTGGGGGCACTCTTTTTCTCCCCTTGATTTTGGCAGTACCAGCTATTAAAGTAATTCTATCGTTTTAAAATAAGCATTGCCCAATCAATTGAATGTGTGTCCAAAGCCAAAAGTGATTTTTTTTTAACAGATGTAAATAGTCAACAATTCAATACATTATTATATCATGATAAAGTACAGTACAGCACAGCCAATACCAAAAGATAAGTACATACCAATGCAATCGCTTGCGCTCGCTTGCACACCCACGGGACCCGTACTCACGGACGTAATGCTATTCAGACAATAGCCCCTCGCACTTTCTCCAAGCTCCAAGGTTTCCAAATTTTCCTTTACCCCTGAATTGAATAGAGTAATTGACTGGACTGTGTCACGGGCACTAGGAGTCTTTACCCAGGGATCACCAGGTGATAGGCTTACCAGAGCAGTATAGGTGGTAATATGGTACTCTGGTAGCAGGGTGATCACGGAACAGGAAATAGCAGATGATGAGATGCTCAGGAAAGTCTATGACTAGCAGCACTGGCAATATGGAGGTAGTAATACACGAGGAACTGTATGGACAAAGGACACGTGAAGGTAGTCAGTGGTCTGCGGTAGCAAGTTGTACCACTGCTATAGTGAGGAGGAATGTCCAACAGAAACGAGGAGGTGATGAGAGTCAGCGGTCTGCGGATAGCAAGTTGTACCGCTGTCTGAGTGAAGGAATGGAATCCAAGTGGAGGTATCCGGGGAGTCAGTGGTCTGCGTTAGCAAGTTGTACCACTGCTATGTGAGAGGATACTGGAGCAGGTGAAACTGGAAACAGGGGTCAGTGGTCTGCCACTAGCAAGTTGTACCACTGAATATATATGTGAGGAGGTGCACGGGGAGAGACTGCAACACAATATATACACGGGCACCTTGACTTTGATCCACAGTAATATGCACAATATAAATGTATAAATGACTGAACAACACTGCCAATATAGAAAGTCTCTTGAAGTAATCCAGCATGAGATAACACAGTCAATGATGGCAATAGACTCAGCGGATAGTACACTCCAGAGGAGAACCAACACAGTCCAGCAAGGTATGCAATACACAGCACAGTCAATGGGAAGTATGCATACCGTGGTTCAGGAGAAGGCAGTCAGACAGAAGTGCAGAGATACCTGAACGGCAGGAGGCCGGCAGGATGCAAAGTCCCTGGATGGGTGAAGCGGTGGTCTAGCAGGTGCAGCGCACAGGTAGGTAGACCAGCAGGGAACCCAGGAAGGCGTGGAGAGCGGATCAGCAGTAGATGGATGCGTAGCGCTGAGAAGTAACAGCAGCGGGTCTCTGCGGGAACACGGAGGTAGCCAATAGCAACCAGCAGGTGCAGTAACGATGGGACACCAGAGCAGAGTTGAACTGGAACAGTTGATCACGGAGAGTAGCGGGTAGCAATAGTGGCAGCAGACTCAAGGAAACACGGGAGGGTTGACAAGGGCTGAAGACTGAAGCGCACAGAGGCGGCGGATAGGAATCAGCTAAACAGTCACGATGAAACACAGACGGGTTGCAGGTTGAAGACTGTAGTGCACGGAGGCAGCGGATAGGAATCAGCTAGCAGTCACGATGATGAAACACAGACGAGTTGCAGGTTGAAGACTGTAGTGCACGGAGGCAGCGGATAGAAATCAGCCAAACAGTCACGATGATGAAACACAGACGAGTTGCAGGTTGAAGCCTGTAGTGCACGGAGGCAGCGGATAGGAATCAGCTGGCAGTCACAATCATGAACAGGTGAGTGGATGTGAATGAAAGACTGTAGTGCACGGAGGCAGCGGATAGGAATCAGCTCACAGTCACGATGATACAGTAGATGGTAGAAGTGGTATGGGAACCACAGTAGTAGAAGTGGTTTGGAAACCACAGAGGTAGAAGTGGTTTGGAAACCACAGGAATCAGCTGGGCTGAATAAACGAGGAAACACAGGAACACCTTCAGAGACTCATGGGGAATGAGACTCCAAGATCAGGCAATGTGGTGATGACCACAGGTGCTTAATATAGGGAGGTTGCCTGATCTGCCAATTAAGTTAAAGGAACATACACTGGAGGTATAGAAAGGGCTGCGCATGTGCAGTCCCTCAGGATGGAGGACGGCCATGGTTCCTAAATGTCCGGGAAGAAGCACTCACAGTCCGGTGAGTGACAGTACCCCCCCCTTTTAAAGGTGGGCACAGAACGCCTGGAACCGGGCTTGTCCGGATTTTTGGAATAAAACTTCTTCAGAAGGGCAGGAGCATTAAGATCTTCAGCTTTGATCCATGAACGCTCTTCAGGACCAAAGCCCTTCCAATGAACGAGGAAACGGAGAACTCCTCGCGAAATTTTTGCATCCAATACCTCAGTAATCTCGAAATCCTCCTCCTGATGAACTTGAACTGGCTGCGGTGCTGAGGGAGGAGTCGAGAAACGGTTGATGATGAGAGGTTTGAGCAAGGACACATGGAAGGCATTGGAAATCCGAAGATTCTTAGGAAGAAGAAGTTTAACACATACTGGATTGATAACTTGAATGATCCTATATGGACCAATAAAACGAGGGGCGAATTTCATAGATGGAACCTTCAAACGAATATTTTTGGTAGATAACCAGACACGATCTCCAATTTTTAGTGGTGGAATAGCCCGCCTCTTCTTATCTGCGAAAGACTTATATTTATTAGATGTCTTCTTTAAACAGGTTTTGACCTGAGACCAGATATTTTTGAAGGTTTGACAAGCAGTCTCCACAGCAGGAACTTGGGTGGGCGGGAGGGCAGGAAATTCCGGGAAAGACGGATGGTGACCGTAGACCACAAAGAATGGAGTTTTGGATGATGACTCATGGTACATGTTGTTATGGGCGAATTCAGCCCAAGGGAGCAATTCTACCCAGTTGTCTTGGTTGGCTGAAGAGAACATCCTAATAAAAGTCTCAAGATCTTGATTGACTCGTTCCGTTTGTCCGTTAGATTGCGGATGGTAAGACGATGAGAGTGCTAATCGTATGCCCAAGGTTTTACAAAGGGCCCGCCAGAATCTGGAAACGAATTGTACTCCTCTATCCCTCTATCCGACACAATCTCAGACGGACATCCATGGATGCGGAAGATTTCTTTAATGAAATGTTCAGCCAGAGTAGACGAGGAAGGTAAACCGGACAGAGGGACGAAATGGGCCATCTTCGAAAATCTGTCTACCACTACCCAAATAGTATTGTGATTCTTACTTGGTGGCAAATCAGTAACGAAATCCATACTAATATGGGTCCAAGGCTTGGACGGAATGGGTAGTGGTCGCAGCAACCCTGCTGGAGTTCTGCGGGAGGATTTGAACTGAGAACATAAATCACAGGAAGCAATAAACTCTTTGACGTCTCTCCTCATTGAAGGCCACCAGTAACTACGAGAGAGAATCTCAAAGGTCTTGTGTTCACCGGCGTGTCCAGAAAAACGAGAGGCATGGAACCACGAAAGGATTTTCCTCCTCAGAGTAGGAGGCACAAGGGTCTTCCCAAATGGTAGCATTTTGGTGGATGAAGCAGCCAGAGAAATACATTTGGGGTCTAGAATAGCATGGTTGGGAACCTCTTCTACATCAGAGGACGTCACAAAAGCTCGAGATAGAGCGTCAGCTTTCTTGTTCTTAGCGGCTGGTTTGAAGGTTATAATTAATTCAAAACGGGAAAAGAAAAGAGACCATCTTGCTTGACGAGGGTTCAAGCATTGAGCAGATTGCAAATATGACAAGTTCTTATGATCCGTGAAGATCGTCACCGGATGGCGAGCTCCTTCCAACAAGTATCTCCATTCCTCTAATGCAGCTTTGATGGCCAGCAACTCCTTGTCCCCGATAGTATAATTTTTCTCTGCGGGCAGAAGACCCCGAGAGTAGAAGGCACAAGGATGTAATTTTTGTTGCTCCGAGCGTTGGGAGAGAATAGCTCCTAAGCCCACATTAGAGGCATCTACTTCTAGGAAGAAGGGGAGTGTCACATCAGGCTGTCGCAGAATGGGAGCAGACGAGAAGGCCTCTTTGAGGATTTGAAAGGCTTGGAGAGCCTCAGATGACCATTGCTTAGTATTAGCCCCTTTCCGAGTTAGGGCCACAATGGGAGATGCAATGGATGAGAAGTCTTGAATGAAGCGTCTATAGTAATTGGCAAAACCTAAAAAACGCTGGATGGCACGAAGAGTAGTTGGCTGAGGCCAATGTAGTACAGCATTTACTTTGTCTGGATCCATCTTCAGGCCAACTCCGGAAACTATATACCCCAAGAATGGAATCTGGGGTAACTCGAATGAACATTTTTCCAATTTACAGAACAACGAGTTTTTCCGTAGTCTGGAGAGGACCTCTGCCACATGTTGGTGATGAGAAGGCAGGTCCTGTGAGAAGATCAATATGTCGTCTAGGTAGACAACGACACATACATATAATAAGTCCCGAAAGATCTCATTGATGAAACCCTGGAAAACAGCGGGGGCATTACACAGCCCGAAGGGCATTACTAAATATTCGTAATGCCCATCTCTGGTGTTAAACGCGGTCTTCCATTCGTCACCGGAACGGATTCTAATTAAATTGTAGGCACCACGAAGATCCAACTTAGTAAATATCCGAGCTCCCTTGATGCGATCAAATAGCTCAGTGATCAGCGGAATGGGATACCGATTCTTGATAGTAATGGCGTTGAGTCCACGAAAATCTATACAAGGGCGTAATGATCCATCCTTCTTTTTGACGAAGAAGAACCCAGCTCCAGCGGGAGAGGTGGAAGGTCGAATGAACCCACGCTGGAGATTCTCCTGTATGTACTCAGATGTGGCTTGAGTTTCAGGTAACGAGAGAGGATAGACCCGACCCCTGGGAGGAGTCTTGCCAGGTAGAAGGTCGATCGGACAATCCCAAGAACGATGAGGAGGAAGACGTTCAGACTGAGCTTTATCAAACACATCGGCAAATGAAGCATACTGAGGAGGGAGTCCCGGGGAGGAAGATGAGATGGAAGATCGCTGTACTTTAAGAGGAATAACTTGAGAGAGACAACGATGGTGACATTCAGACCCCCAAGACGTAACTTGAGGGGTGCGCCAGTCAATCTGGGGAGAGTGACACTGAAGCCATGGAAGGCCTAAGACAATCGGACTTGTCGTAACTGGAAGAATTAAAAACGAAATTTCTTCATGGTGTAGTACACCAATCTGAAGGGTTACTGGAGACGTACTCTGGGTGATGAGACCATTGATGAGGCGTGATCCATCTATAGCCGTCACAGTAATGGGTGTTTTTAAAGTGATCACTGGTAGGGACCATTGATTCACTAGTGATTTAGAAATGAAATTTCCTGCTGCTCCGGAATCAATCAATGCCTGTGACTCAAAGGATTTGGTAGCAAAGGAAATCGTAACATCAAAAGCGCAGACTTTAGATTTCATAGACAATGGAGAGGACTCCAGGGACCCTAACTTCACCTCTCCAGAACTAGTTAGGGCCTGGCATTTCCCGATCTCTTAGGGCAAGAGCTGAGCATATGCGTGGAATCAGCACAATAGATACAGAGTCTATTCTTTACTCTTCGTTTCCTTTCCTCTGAAGATAATTTGGAACGTCCTATCTCCATGGGAATCACAGAGGATGGAGCTGGACGAAATTGAGGGTTTAAACGAAGAGGTGCTTTGACAGCTGTTGTTTTCTCAGACTCTCTTTCACGAAATCTCATATCTACACGATGGCAAAGAGAGATCAAATCTTCTAGTGACGAAGGAAGCTCTTGGGTAGTCAGTGCATCTTTAATTTTATCGGAGAGCCCCTGCCAGAAGGCGGCAACTAATGCTTCAGTGTTCCACTGAAGTTCAGAGGCTAAGATCCTAAATTGAATGACATACTGTCCTACTGTATGGGAGCCTTGTCGCAAACGAAGAATGCTGGAAGCAGCGGAGGTCACACGACCTGGTTCATCGAACACACTTCGGAACGTGGAAATGAATTTGGCACTATCTTGTAGAATTGGATCGTTTCTTTCCCACAGGGGGGAGGCCCAAGCCAGGGCTTGTCCCGAAAACAATGAGATAAGATAGGCCACTCTGGAATGATGGGTAGAAAAATTTTGAGGTTGGAGTTCAAAATGGACTGAACATTGGTTAAGGAAACCTCTACAAGTTTTGGGGTCCCCGTCATATTTTGACGGAGTAGGCAGGTGAAGCGTAGGAGCTGTAGACACCTGGGATGGCACTGGGGAAACGGAGGAAAGCACAGGAGCTTCAATATTAGCTGTAACAGTCTGTCCAGATGTTCCTTGGGAGGTTAATGATTGGTAACATTGAAGTAACAGCTGTTGGCGAGCATCCTGTTGCTCCACACGGCTGACCAGATGCTGCAGCATCTCTTTAGCGGTAGGTTCCGTATCTGGGTCTGTCATGGCCTGATCTTACTGTCACGGGCACTAGGAGTCTTTACCCAGGGATCACCAGGTGATAGGCTTACCAGAGCAGTATAGGTGGTAATATGGTACTCTGGTAGCAGGGTGATCACGGAACAGGAAATAGCAGATGATGAGATGCTCAGGAAAGTCTATGACTAGCAGCACTGGCAATATGGAGGTAGTAATACACGAGGAACTGTATGGACAAAGGACACGTGAAGGTAGTCAGTGGTCTGCGGTAGCAAGTTGTACCACTGCTATAGTGAGGAGGAATGTCCAACAGAAACGAGGAGGTGATGAGAGTCAGCGGTCTGCGGATAGCAAGTTGTACCGCTGTCTGAGTGAAGGAATGGAATCCAAGTGGAGGTATCCGGGGAGTCAGTGGTCTGCGTTAGCAAGTTGTACCACTGCTATGTGAGAGGATACTGGAGCAGGTGAAACTGGAAACAGGGGTCAGTGGTCTGCCACTAGCAAGTTGTACCACTGAATATATATGTGAGGAGGTGCACGGGGAGAGACTGCAACACAATATATACACGGGCACCTTGACTTTGATCCACAGTAATATGCACAATATAAATGTATAAATGACTGAACAACACTGCCAATATAGAAAGTCTCTTGAAGTAATCCAGCATGAGATAACACAGTCAATGATGGCAATAGACTCAGCGGATAGTACACTCCAGAGGAGAACCAACACAGTCCAGCAAGGTATGCAATACACAGCACAGTCAATGGGAAGTATGCATACCGTGGTTCAGGAGAAGGCAGTCAGACAGAAGTGCAGAGATACCTGAACGGCAGGAGGCCGGCAGGATGCAAAGTCCCTGGATGGGTGAAGCGGTGGTCTAGCAGGTGCAGCGCACAGGTAGGTAGACCAGCAGGGAACCCAGGAAGGCGTGGAGAGCGGATCAGCAGTAGATGGATGCGTAGCGCTGAGAAGTAACAGCAGCGGGTCTCTGCGGGAACACGGAGGTAGCCAATAGCAACCAGCAGGTGCAGTAACGATGGGACACCAGAGCAGAGTTGAACTGGAACAGTTGATCACGGAGAGTAGCGGGTAGCAATAGTGGCAGCAGACTCAAGGAAACACGGGAGGGTTGACAAGGGCTGAAGACTGAAGCGCACAGAGGCGGCGGATAGGAATCAGCTAAACAGTCACGATGAAACACAGACGGGTTGCAGGTTGAAGACTGTAGTGCACGGAGGCAGCGGATAGGAATCAGCTAGCAGTCACGATGATGAAACACAGACGAGTTGCAGGTTGAAGACTGTAGTGCACGGAGGCAGCGGATAGAAATCAGCCAAACAGTCACGATGATGAAACACAGACGAGTTGCAGGTTGAAGCCTGTAGTGCACGGAGGCAGCGGATAGGAATCAGCTGGCAGTCACAATCATGAACAGGTGAGTGGATGTGAATGAAAGACTGTAGTGCACGGAGGCAGCGGATAGGAATCAGCTCACAGTCACGATGATACAGTAGATGGTAGAAGTGGTATGGGAACCACAGTAGTAGAAGTGGTTTGGAAACCACAGAGGTAGAAGTGGTTTGGAAACCACAGGAATCAGCTGGGCTGAATAAACGAGGAAACACAGGAACACCTTCAGAGACTCATGGGGAATGAGACTCCAAGATCAGGCAATGTGGTGATGACCACAGGTGCTTAATATAGGGAGGTTGCCTGATCTGCCAATTAAGTTAAAGGAACATACACTGGAGGTATAGAAAGGGCTGCGCATGCGCAGTCCCTCAGGATGGAGGACGGCCATGGTTCCTAAATGTCCGGGAAGAAGCACTCACAGTCCGGTGAGTGACAGACTGATTATGCTACTAACTTCTTCCTCCTCAATACCTCCTTATCATTACCTGAACCAGTCTCTGTCACCTGCTAATAATCAAAAGAATTAACCGCCCTGAGAAGAAAATGAAATGAGAGAACACAAAACAGGAAAAACTACAACTTCATGCTGGACAACAGTCTTAGCCTTTGGCTCAGGTGCTACTAACTGCATTCGAGGCCTTCCAGTACAGACTCATGAGTGCCCTTGGACCCTTCTCTGAGTGTTGGCATCAGCAGTTTCTATACACATGAAAACAAAATCCCTGACTGTTTCTGTAACTTATGTCAATCTAGTGTGTGTATCTCTGAATTTGTCTTATGTAAAAACATAAAAATATGTTTTAGCCCCATTGTTGAGACTGTGTCTGATTTTATCTCTACCAGAGCAGAGAGAGAGAGAGAGAGAGAGAGAGAGAGAGGGAGCGGGAGAGGGAGAGATAGAGAGAGAGAGAGAGAGGGAGAGAGAGAGAGCTAGAGAGAGAGCGGGAGAGAGAGAGAGAGAGAGAGGTAGAGAGAGAGAGAGAGATGTAGAGAGAGAGAGAGAGAGAGAGAGAGAGAGAGAGAGGTGAGAGAGAGAGAGAGAGAGGTAGAGAGAGAGAGGGAGAGAGGGAGCGGGAGAGAGAGAGAGAGAGAGAGAGAGGTAGAGAGAGAGAGAGGGGGCGGGAGAGAAAGAGAGAGGGAGCGGGAGAGAGAGAGAGAGAGAGAGAGAGAGAGACTAGCGTTTGTGTAAAGAATGAGAAATAGGAAAGCAATGAATGATGGGAATACAAAGGTTTGAATACAAACATACATGTAGAAAGGGAGATTTTTACAACAAAATGACAGCTGGATTGGACTCTGACTCTATGGGGAAATGGCTGTATTCATTCCACTGTTCCCCTTGGCTATTTGCTAACTATGACCCCTCCCCATACTTGACTAGGGGTTCTTAACAGTGCAATCCAGTGTCGTCCGTCATTTGTTCATTAAGAACTCGGTATCTCATTGACTACATACCTTTTCAACGGACTTTTCTAACTTATAATAGAGAAATGTAAAAATGTACTCTTAGTGACTCATATTTTCTCTGAAATACATAAAACGATATTTTGGAGCAAAGTATGTACATACTTCATTGTTGGATAATGATTCTCAGCCAAACAAATTATCATGAGTCACTGCAGCCTAAAACAAAAGAGTGTTCCAATTGTCTATTGTTAATTAGTCTTTCAAGAGTAATCTCCATCAGAGCCCTGCAAAAATAGTCTGCTGCATTTTCACTATCTTTTTGCTGGATACTAAAAATTTTACTCCAGTCCACTATCACTGGGAAATATGTGGCCAACCGTGTGATTATTTGTCTAATATTGTCCTGATTATCATCCTCGGTTAAGGATTCATACTCCTCCAACATACAATCCTTAATGAACTTTTGTATATCAGTATTGAGAGGAAGACAGGCCTTCAATAATACTCGCCAATCGTTATTAGTTGGCTCATACACATTACCATAATATCTAATAAACTGCTGACATTTGGTCAAATCTTTCCTAGGATCAGGGAAATCAGACAAAATTGAAAATGTTTCAGACCTAGTGCATGGATCATGCTTTGCTACATGTTTGGCTCAGGTGCTACTAACTGCATTCGAGGCCTTCCAGTACAGACTCATGAGTGCCCTTGGACCCTTCTCTGAGTGTTGGCATCAGCAGTTTCTATACACATGAAAACAAAATCCCTGACTGTTTCTGTAACTTATGTCAATCTAGTGTGTGTATCTCTGAATTTGTCTTATGTAAAAACATAAAAATATGTTTTAGCCCCATTGTTGAGACTGTGTCTGATTTTATCTCTACCAGAGCAGAGAGAGAGAGAGAGAGAGAGAGAGAGAGAGAGAGAGGGAGCGGGAGAGGGAGAGATAGAGAGAGAGAGAGAGAGAGAGGGAGAGAGAGAGAGCTAGAGAGAGAGCGGGAGAGAGAGAGAGAGAGAGAGAGAGGTAGAGAGAGAGAGAGAGATGTAGAGAGAGAGAGAGAGAGAGAGAGAGAGAGAGAGAGAGGTGTGTGAGAGAGAGAGAGAGAGAGGTAGAGAGAGAGAGGGAGAGAGGGAGAGAGAGGGAGCGGGAGAGAGAGAGAGAGAGAGAGAGGTAGAGAGAGAGAGAGGGGGCGGGAGAGAGAAAGAGAGAGGGAGCGGGAGAGAGGGAGAGAGAGAGAGAGAGAGAGACTAGCGTTTGTGTAAAGAATGAGAAATAGGAAAGCAATGAATGATGGGAATACAAAGGTTTGAATACAAACATACATGTAGAAAGGGAGATTTTTACAACAAAATGACAGCTGGATTGGACTCTGACTCTATGGGGAAATGGCTGTATTCATTCCACTGTTCCCCTTAGCTATTTGCTAACTATGACCCCTCCCCATACTTGACTAGGGGTTCTTAACAGTGCAATCCAGTGTCGTCCGTCATTTGTTCATTAAGAACTCGGTATCTCATTGACTACATACCTTTTCAACGGACTTTTCTAACTTATAATAGAGAAATGTAAAAATGTACTCTTAGTGACTCATATTTTCTCTGAAATACATAAAACGATATTTTGGAGCAAAGTATGTACATACTTCATTGTTGGATAATGATTCTCAGCCAAACAAATTATCATGAGTCACTGCAGCCTAAAACAAAAGAGTGTTCCAATTGTCTATTGTTAATTAGTCTTTCAAGAGTAATTCTTCTATTTCTCTATCTCACCCCTTTTAAACACTTGTCTATACTTCTTTTGTGTCCCCTTTATCTGTGAAAAGAAAAACAAGATAGTTATCTTAAAACAGCAAACAAAACAAACATTTCTATTCTTTGCCGTCGGCTAGTGATTTAGGAAAACAAACATGTGACAACATAAAACGAACAAACAAAATCAACAAAGATTACTTTTAAAAAAATAAGTTTCTTTCTACATTTTGCACCTTAATGCTCACCACAGATTAACTCTAGAGTCGGCTATATTTCTCCCCCAGAATATTAGTTGTTACAGAGTGTGCAATCAATTAAAGGGGAACCTCTGAGAGAAGTGTACGCCTCCTTTGTGGATGTCTATGTGATTCCCCCTTAGATGTGCCAAGTCTCTTTGCTTCCGCTCTTGTCATTGTACAGTCCTGTGCTTGGTGTCCCATTTTAGTGCATCTAAAACACTTTCTCAACTCATGTTGTTTCTCTTCTTTTTTACAATCTCTTGTGAAATGGCCTTCTTCGTTACACTTAAAACACCTGATTTTTCTATGTTTCTTATTATGTGGGTTGTATGCTGGTGGTCGTGTGTGCAGTCCCTCTAGTGCTGGGATACTTACTATCATTACCCTATGACTTAGTGTCTCTTTCTGTTTATTTATACTTTTATCATGTTCTATAGCTGACTCCCTGAGAGCACTTACAGTGGTTCCTTTCCAGTATGGTAATGAAGTTTGCACCCTTCTTTTCAAATTTTCCCTGAGTCCATCCATTAGAACGTGAACAGCAACCTCTCTGTAATCTTCATTATCTTTTATGTCTGGTACCCCAGTATATTTGACCATCTCCATCAGAGCCCTGCAAAAATAGTCTGCTGCATTTTCACTATCTTTTTGCTGGATACTAAAAATTTTACTCCAGTCCACTATCACTGGGAAATATGTGGCCAACCGTGTGATTATTTGTCTAATATTGTCCTGATTATCATCCTCGGTTAAGGATTCATCCTCCTCCAACATACAATCCTTAATGAACTTTTGTATATCAGTATTGAGAGGAAGACAGGCCTTCAATAATACTCGCCAATCGTTATTAGTTGGCTCATACACATTACCATAATATCTAATAAACTGCTGACATTTGGTCAAATCTTTCCTAGGATCAGGGAAATCAGACAAAATTGAAAATGTTTCAGACCTAGTGCATGGATCATGCTTTGCTACATGTTTTAAGGGAACATCACTATTCCTGTCTGCTTTCCCATTGGGAACTGCTGCTGTGCAGACAGGATGTAAGTCTACCAAATCGCTAAAACTAGTTGCTGAAATTGCTGCTGCAGTACAATGGATGTCTCCCCCTGTGTTAACCTTTTCATTATTCTCACCACTTTCAGCAGCTGCCCCTGCTGGTGGGACCGTTCCTCTTCTTTGTCCTGAAACATTACTTTTAACGTTACTTAAAACAACATACAACTTACTAGTTACAGTTTTTACATTTTTGGTATTGGCTGTACTTCCCGCCCCGACCGAATTTATCGGGGGCGTGTTTGCGCTCAGTTCGCCACGCTTTGCAACGCACACTTCCGAAATACTTGTTTCCGGTACGCTTACTTCCGCTGAACACGTGTTTTTCCTTACACTCACTTCCGCTGTGCGTTCGCTGCTCTGCCACGTGTTACCTTCCATTTGCCACGATTTTAAACAATGATTATGTGCATTTCTCACTTTCGTTGACTTAATCAACCGTACTTTATCTTTTACGGTATTTAGCACCTCTGCATTAAAACTCCCTGTTGTTGGGAAAGGCCTATCACAATCTTTGGTTATTTCGACCCACGTGTCACAATACACAGTTGCGTATGCACCATATTTTGCACACATGAGAAATCTCGCTGACTCAATAAGACCTTCCTTAGGCAGTAAATTGGCAATCTCTAGCGTATGCCTAGCACCCATGTTGCACAATATACTTTCTACCCGGAACACAGACACACCGCAATGCTCTGTTCTTTCCACTAAATAATTTCAACTCTGTTGCTATACTCACCGCTAGAGATCTATAATGCTCGGTGAACGTATTTCCTTTAGCCGCGTTCACTCGCTTTTCTCGCCCCTGACGAGGATCCCTTATACAGAAATATCACTGTGGGCCCCAAGGGCTATCAGCTCCTCGATACCCTGGCTCAACCACAAAAATCTGCTGAGTTTATTATCGCTGGGAGCGCAAGTTAATACAATCAACCTGCCTTTCCAGTATAATTCCTCCTAGCTGCTTCACCAATTCGCACTAACGGTGCGATTGGATCGCACTGCCTACCAATACTAATTATTAGCAAACCTTGCGATCTATTGGTAGCGCTTTTGCGAAAACTTCGTTTTCGCATTCGGTATACCTGCCCTGTATACCGTCCTTGAGTTGGGCAATCCGCCTCGTCAGACAGCAACTGAGCACCTCAACAATAAACAGTGTATCTACGTTACAAAATCGCACACTATACACCTTTTCTGCGCAGAAAATTGAAAGCTCCCAACAACCGTAATAATGTCTCAGAGGCTTTCACAAGTAATTATACTATGCATATAATAACTATCAAAACAATTGTTCAACCACGTGGCAAATCTACCGGAAGTTTGCGTACGCACAGCAGGAAGTACACATACGCACAGCAATGCAATACACTTTAAACCATTAAAACGACAATAAAAAGAAACATTTTTCTTTCTTGTCCCTAGATTCTAATTAGCGTTCCTTCAGTCTATGCAACAACGGACATTCGGTTTCGCAACACACAGTGAACCACAGGTATTAGACGCATTACGTTCTTTCCTGCTTTATGCGACGCGTCCGTCAATCCACCCTTTGTTGAGGAACCGAATATCGTAAGCGTTGCATACCTGCCGGTAACATAACTCCAAACTCACGAGCCCCCAAATTATTAAAGTAATTCTATTGTTTTAAAATAAGCATTGCCCAATCAATTGAATGTGTGTCCAAAGCACAAAGTGATTTATTTTTAACAGATGTAAATAGTCAACAATTCAATACATTATTATATCATGATAAAGTACAGTACAGCACAGCCAATACCAAAGATAAGTACATACCAATGCAATTGCTTGCGCTCGCTTGCGCACCCACGGGACCCGATGAACAATATTCTGTATAGAATATTGTGTCAGAGTTGACTGAGGCCCCAGTGAGGATGCAGCTAATATATATATACAATCAGTGTTTCATTGTGAACAATAGAGATGACGTAGATTGTTTCTATAGGTCCAGACGTTGGGTGGGTCCAGGCCAAACAGGTAATAGGTTGATTCAATCTAAGGAATCCAAAGGTGGGTGGTCTTCTCCCAGGGGGTCTGCTCCTTTTCATAGCCAGTATCATACAAAGGTTTACTCTCTAATATCAATAACTAAGTATACAATGTGCGATCTCTTCGCCGACTGCACCGGACAGCTGCTGATGATTAGGGCTTCAATATGATATCAGCATGACACCTTTCCTATTACCTAAACCTTTAATAACACTACAATGTACATATAATCACTATATATATATATATATATATAGACTAATAATAAACCAAATACTATCTGCTCCTGAATTACAGTGTAACAGAACCAATATGAAATGATATAAATAACTAACTGTTGCAATGCGAGTGTGTGCGTGCGTATTTTACCGTGCGAACGCACCCACGTCACGTAACACGTGGCGTACGCTTCGCAATACGCACGGCAAACCAATATTAAACCAATATACTTTCGTTCATCCAATTATACGACTTTGACACAGCCTAGGCTGCCAGCCCTAGGTTTGGTTAAGGTGTTTGGTTGGGGAGGAACAATTTTATTTATTTATTTATCTGCCTTACCAGGCTGCTGCGCCTGTTACACTGCAAGGGTAAGGCAGATAGTAGTATATCTTACTAAGTGTACACAATTTGCATACTAATCCAAGTCGCACGTATTTAAAGATATGTGGGACTAGGAATACTAGATAAATTACGGGAGGCAATTTACACTAGTTTACATAAGGTCCACAGTCACACAGACATTACATTATTAAAATCAAATTCTAAAATAGCAATTGCATATAGACATCTATTTACAAGCACCTGAAGCTTTCTTTTGCTCCCTTTTCAAACCCTGTATTTTAGCTTCTATTCTATGGGGCATATTCAATTAGCTTTTGGATTCGCAGTAACGCGCCGGAAACAGCCGCAAAACGTAATACACGGTACCGCAATAACGTGGATTTTCATTCGCAGCCCATAGGGTTGCGAACGAAAATTCGCGTTAATGCGGTACCGTAATACCCGCAAGAACGCGCACTTTTCGCGGCAACGCGCGTTACCACGAATCCAAAAGCTAATTGAATATGCCCCTATATGTCTATGTTTGTATATTTCTCCTTTATTGTTATGGTAAATCATGTTTATTTTCTAAGGGTTGGTGTGTGGGATATTCTACACCCAATGCCAAATGTATACAAAGGTCACTGCAATATTGTAAAAAGTATTATAACATATGTTATTGACTTGTTTGACATTTATAGTGTGCAACTTAAAAGTTTTGTTTTTATACTGTTAATTTCAGCTCTTCAGAATTTCGTATTTATGCTACATCCTTGGCACATGCAAATTGTCGAAATATGCGCTACATCTTACCACAATTTTTTTTATTGGACATTGTCAGTTATGTCAACTCCCACATTGACCTCTCCCTGCTATTTTGTGAATTAGGCCAAATGTATTATGTTTATTGCTAGTGGTCCAAGCTGAACCAAGAATGCAGGCATGCAAAAAGGATTCATTTCCTAGTGAAGGCAATTGTCTTGTCCAGGATTTTCAATTTACTTTTTGAATGAATGTATTGGGCTCAGTAAATTAGTTGGAATCAAGCATGACTTCTACATCAATTAATTATTTAAGTCCAGGTTAATTCAGTGAAAATGTAAGAAATCCTGACCCGACAAATATCTCACTAACTCAATGGGACAGATTTCCATGTCTGCCCTATTGTCACCCTAAAAGTTTATTTTCCCCATAAAAATTTTTTTTTTTACATTTATTACTTCATTTCTGCTTACTTGTAATCTTTCTGGTACCACTCTCTAGTTTAAAACTGTCATCATATGTTCTGTGAGATTTTCTCAAGTTCTTCTATGTTAATAAATGCATAGTGGGCGGGAAAGGACTGAAGGCTGAAATCTTCACTCCTAACAACAGATCAGATTACAGCTCCATCGAAAGCATGACGTGGGGGTTGAGTGAAACTTCTGAAAAAGGGAAGGCTGTCCAAATATTCAAACTCGCTCTTACAGTCACACAAATATGTGTTCTGTAAGTTACAAAGATAGACAGTGTCCCATGCAACATACATAGAGAGCATAATTTCATGAGAAAACTGGACACAAAGCAAACCTATGATATAATTTGTACATACCAAAGTAATTTATATTTGTAAAGACCGATTGAAACTAACAGGTGTAATGTAAATGAAAGCTCACATGTATGTACTGTATGCCATACTATTTGGTTACTGATAATTTCATGTCTAAAATCATAGATTATATGTAAGTAAAAATCAAAAATGCTTTTCCATAAGTGATAGTACTTGTGATACTGATAAATAAGATATTTGATAATATTTAGCACTTAATTTATACAGCAGCAACATTATTCTGCAGTGTTGTATAATCAGGGACACAAATTAAACAGACTATGATATTAGTACAGAACTAGAAACTTGCAATGAAACAGGGGTCCATGCTCAAGTGCTAACAATCTAACAACTTACACAGCTAACACGAGACATCAACCCTCTGACCAACATAGTTGTGTGACTTCTAGCTGGACAAATATTCATTATGATGTAGCACTTACCCTTGTGTATCAAACCATTGTCCATAGATTGTAAGCTTGCGAGCAGGGCCTTCTTACCTCTACGTATGTATGTATGTATTACCCAGTTTTGTTTTATTACTGTTTTTTCCCAATTGTAAAGCGCTACGGAATCTGCTGGCGCTATATAATTAAATGTTAATGATGATGATGATGACAATCTAGGTGAGATGAGGGCTGTTGGGCAGGCTGGGCTGGGGGCAGGGGGGCATCTGCCTCCCAGGCTGGTCTCATAGTGGGCTAAGTTGGGCTGGGTCACTGGGCCGCCTGCATTTTTTTCCTTTAAAATGTTCCTAATAAGCTGTTGAGTCAAGTCATGTCCTCTGGCTAAAATTTGCCAGCCTTTCCCTGGATGAGGGAATATAAAACAATGCAAACTTGCGTGTTTTGTACAGTGGCCTTGAGAGGCCATAAAAATTAACTTTAAGTTTTGTGTAAACCATTCCGTCCAGAATTAAAGAAGGGACCTACAGATCAGACAACATTTTGCAGTGTTATATGCCTAAAGTTGCACAACTGTGCACATTTGTATGGGAAAGGGCATATTTCAGTGTGTGAATATGGCAGGGACTGCTAGGATGCAAGCTAGTCACAAAATCCATGCAAAAACATGGATTTGTGTTTAAATGAGCTTCAAATGGTGGAGACTGAACATTTTTGGGTGCATTCCTGGCTTAGCTTGTGGCTCCAAAGCCCCTTTCCTCTCACAAGAAACCTGATTTTTAAGTTTCCACCGCGTTGACAATTGTGAGATGTCATCCATTATTTCAAAGGGACATCTTTTGTACCATCTAGAAAACAAACATTACTAGCACACAAAATCGATGTAATTAAAATATAGATGTGATACATGAAATAAAGACAATCCTGATGCCACTCTCATGACTTAAATAAAGGAATGATGCAAATGCAATAGTGTTAAGAACTTTAAAGTAATGATTTTACTTCTACTGGCATCATGAGTTCGATTCCCAACCATGGCCTTATCTGTGTGGAGTTTGTATATTCTCCCTGTGTTTGTGTGGGTTTCCTCCGGGTGCTCCAAGTTCCTTGCTATGTGTATAGTGCTGAAATAGGTGCATTTAATTACCTTCCAATCTGCATGTTTTTCAGTTAGTAAATTACTTTTAGGGCTAGTTCACACAAGTATTTTTCTTTGTTGCATTCTAAATGTAATGCAAAAGAACCACCAGGGAATAAGTACCTTCTATTAATCCATGTGGTCACACCCCTCCTGGCATGCAGCATCTTTTGCCTAGGCGGAGAGGGACAAGGAAGTAGCAGGACCAGATTAATCGTATTATGAAAAACATATTGATGTAAAATAGGAACCAATTAATAAACATTTATCCATAAATGATTCATATTTTCTTCAATGAAGTTTCAATCTACAGTCATGGCCAAAAGTTTTGGGAATGACACAAATATTGGTTTTCACAAAGTTTGCTGCTTCTGTGTTTTTAGACCTTTTTGTCAGATGTTACTATGGTATACTGAAATAAAATTACAAGCATTTCATAGGTGTCAAAGGCTTTTATTGACAATTATATGAAGTTTATGCAGAGTCAATATTTGCAGTGTTGACCCTTCTTTTGAAGACCTCTGCAATTCGCCCTGGCATGCTGTCAATCCACTTCTAGGCCACATACTGACTGATGGCCATCCATTCTTGCCTAATCAATGTTTGGAGTTAGTCAGAATTGGTGGGGTTTTGCTTGTCCACTTGCCTCTTGAGGATTGACCACAAGGTCTCAATGGGATTAATGTCTGGGGAGTTTCCTAGCCATGGAACCAAAATTTCGATGTTTTGATCCCCGAGTCACTTAGTTATCACTTTTGCCTTATGGCAAGGTGCTCCATCATGCTGGAAAAAGCATTGGTTATCACCAAACTGTTCTTGGATGGTTGGGAGAAGTTGCTCTAGGAGAAAGTTTTGGTACCATTCTATATTCATGGTTGTGTTCTTCAGGCAAAATTGTGAGTGAGCCCACTCCCACTAGTGCAGAGCTTGCTCAGGAATGGCAGCAGGCAGGTGTGAGTGCATCTGCATGCACAGTGAGCTGAAGACTTTTGGAGGATGACCTGGTGACAAGAAAGCCAGCAAAAAAGCCACTTCTCTCTAGGAAAACAGGGACAGACTGATATTCTGCAAAAGGTACAGGTATTGGAGTGCTGAGGACTGGCATAAAGTCATTTTCTTTGATGAATCCCCTTTAAGATTGTTTGGGACATCTGGAAAAACGCTTGTCCGGAGAAAGAAAGGTGAGCGCTACCATCAGTCATACCAACAGTAAAGCATCCTAAGACCATTCTTGTGTGGGGTTGCTTCTCAGCCAAGGGAGTGGGCTCACTCACAATTTTGCCTAAGAACACAAGCATGAATAAAGAATGGTACCAAAACATCCTCCAAGAACAACTTCTCCCAACCATCCAAGAACAGTTTGGTGGCGAACAATGCCTTTTCCAGCATGATGGAGCACCTTGCCATAATGTAAAAGTGATAACTAAGTGGCTCGGTCAAGTTATTTCACACCAAGCTCATCAAACTATGTCTTTATAGTCCTTGTGTCACGGGCACTAGGAGTCTTTACCCAGGGATCACCAGATGGTAGGCTTACCAGAGCAATGTAGATGGTAATAGGGTACTCTGGTAGCTGGGTGATCACGGAACATGAAATGATGGCCGATGAGATGCTCAGGAAAGTCTATGACTAGCAACACTGGTAATAATGAGGTAATGATACACAAGGAACTGTATGGACAAGGACACGTGAAGGTAGTCAGTGGTCTGCGATAGCAAGTTGTACCACTGCTATAGTGAGGAGGAATGTCCAACAGAAACAAGGAGGTGATGAGAGTCAGCGGTCTGCGGGTAGCAAGTTGTACCGCTGTCTGAGTGAAGGAATGGAATCCAAGTGGAGGTATCCAGGTAGTCAGTGGTCTGCGGTAGCAAGTTGTACCACTGCTATGTGAGAGGATAATGGAACAGGTGATACCGGAAACAGGGATCAGTGGTCTGACATCAGCAAGTTGTACCACTGCATATATATGTGAGGAGGTGCACGGGGGAAGACTGCAACACAGGATATACACAGGCACCTTATACACGATCCACAGTAATATGCACAATATAGGTATATATATATGTAAATGACTGATCAGGTCTGCAATCTAGAAAGTCTCTTGAAGTAGTCCAGCACAATGATAACACAGTCAATGATGGCAATAGACTCAGCGGATAGCAGACTCCAGAGAGAACCAAACATAGTCCAGCAAGATATGCAATACACAGCACAGTCAATGAGAAGTATGCATACCGTGGTTCAGCAGTAGCAGTCAGATGGGATTGCAGCGGTACCCGAGCGGCTGGAGGCCGACTGGATAGGAAGTCCCTGGATAGGAGAAGCAGCGGTCTAGCAGGTGCAGCGCACAGGTGAGTAGACCGACAGGGACACGAATCCACAGGAGGCAGCAACACGTGGAACTGGACTCATAGGAAACCCAGGAGAATGGAGATGATCCAGCAGAGGGTAGTAGAAGAGATACAAATCCAATGCTGACAGGAGGGTAGAGGCCAGTGGAACACGTGAAGGCGTGGAGAGTGGATCAGCAGGAGATGGACGATAGCGCTGACCACAGCGGCAGGACTCAGCGGCACACGGAGGTAACCAGTAGCAACCACAGGAACCAACAGCGATGGGAAACAGGAGTGCAGCGCAGGGCAGGAGCTGTAGATCACGAAGTGAAGCAGATGGTAATGAAAAGCGGCAGTCTCGAGGAAGGCACAGCAAAGATGAGATGAGAGTGTAGTGCACGGAGGCAGCGGATAGTAATCAGCTGGCAGTCACGATGTTGAACACAGGCGAGTTGCAAGCAGGAGACTGTAGTGCACAGAGGCAGCGGATAGGAATCAGCAAACAGACTTGATGAGAAGCAGGTGAGTGAGGTAAAAGCTGGAGTGCACGGAGGCAGCGGATAGCAATGAGCAACCGTCCCAAAGATATACAATAGCGATGAAGTGGTATAGAAGACTGTAGTGCACGGAGGCAGCGGATAGGAATCAGCAAACAGTCATGATGATACAGTTGATGGTAGAAGTGGTATGGAACCACAGTAGTAGAAGTGGTTTGGAAACCACAGGAATCAGCAGCGCTGAATACACGAGTAATACAGGAACACCTTCAGAGACTCATGAGGAATGAGACTCCAAGATCAGGCAACGTGGTAGTGACCACAGGTGCTTAATATAGGGAGGTTGCCTGATCTGCCAATTAAGTTAAAGGGGTATACACTGAAGTATAGAAAAGGGCTGCGCATGCGCAGACCCTCAGGATGGTGGACGGCCACGGTTCCTAAATGTCCGGGAAGAGGCACTCACGGTCCGGTGAGTGACACCTTGCTTTGTGCACTGGGGCACAGTCATGTTGGAATAGAAAAGGGCCTTCCCCAAAACAGTTGCCACAAAGTTGGAAACATAGCATTGTCCAAAATGACTTGGTATGCCTACGCATTAAGATTGTCCTTCACTCGCCCAAACCCTGAAAAACAGTGCAATACCATTACCCCTCCTCCATCAAATTTCACAGTTGGTATAATGCAGTCAGGTATGTAACGTTCGCCCGGCATCTGCCAAACACAGACTTGCCCATCTGACTGCAAAGCAGAGAAGCATGGAAGCTGAAAGCAGCATGCCTTGATGTCACGATCTGCCTGCTACATCTCCCTTTGAATGCTGCTTGCATCCTGCAGCCCCTGTTTGTTTTGCACTGTGCTGTATTTGTGTTCATTTTTATGTGCTGCAGCAGTACCTTCATTCACCAGAGGTGCTGCTATTGTGCCCTATTTGTGTGCATTAGGGGTTAACCTTGCTGCTTCACTAATTATCCCATGCACCTGGGTGTGGTCTCATTTTTCCCTTTATATACCTGTCACTCCCAGCACACATTGCTGGTTATTGATGTAATTTCCTGTTGTTCCATCCTGTGAAGTCATATCCTTGTTGCAGCCTGTGGACTCTTCCTCCTGCCCTGCTCCTCTGGTTCATGCTGCTTGGAAATCTGTTCATACATTCTGGTTCCCTGCATTAACTGTTTACCTGCTGGTTTCTGAACAATCATATCATTTCCTGCATCAGCTTGCACCTGGTATTTATTTCTACAGACTTGATTACCTGCTTTGTACATTTCTGCAAATAAACACAGAGTGTTTTCACCATATTCGTGGCTCCCAGCTGTATTCCTGTATGCAACCGTGACAGTATAACCAGCCCAAAAAACAGCTTAGGAGTCAGGTGAAAGTTTTTTATTTCTGGGACCTTTTCTCTGCAATCAAGTTTTCATTTGTTTTCTGCAACATGTCTATTTTACCAAACTTGGAATTGCCACTGCTACAAACTTTACAGATGGACATTATCTTGCTTCGCTCCCAGCTGGCTAAATTTGCTACGTTGCTTTTGGACCCACTCAGGAGACTGTCAGATTCTGTCCCTCCTAATTCAGAAGCTGCTGATCTGTTTCAATCCACCTTCTCTGCTGATGAACCTGTGCAAGCAGCACCTCTTAAAAGTGCTTCTACGAGTTTGCTGTTTTCTAAGAACTATGGGGTAACAAATTCCCAGTTCACAGGTGGTCCATGCCCCCATCTGACCGAAGAGGAACGGCGTCGCAGAATAACAAACAAGTTGTGTCTCTACTGTGCCAGCAATGCACATTTCTTGCAGGACTGTCCCATCCGTAGACCACGTCAGCTTACTAAACAATCACCTGTTGTTTCCTCTCTGCACTCCAAATCTGTTTATGCTCCAGCATTCCTGTTCTCTGCGAAGAGACCCAATCTGCCAGCTCCAGCCGCCTGTCCTGAGGCACCAACTCCCTCTGTCTCCTGTTGCGAGGTGCCAGCCTCTGTCTCCTGTTGCGAGGTGCCAGCTTCTGTCTCCTGTTGCGAGGTGCCAGCTTCTGTCTCCTGTTGCGAGGTGCCAGCTTCTGTCTCCTGTTGCGAGGTGCCAGCCTCTGTCTCCTGTTGCGAGGTGCCAGCCTCTGTCTCCTGTTGCGAGGTGCCAGCCTCTGTCTCCTGTCGCGAGGTGCCAGCCTCTGTCTCCTGTCGCGAGGTGCCAGCCTCTGTCTCCTGTCGCGAGGTGCCAGCCTCTGTCTCCTGTCGCGAGGTGCCAGCCTCTGTCTCCTGTCGCGAGGTGCCAGCCTCTGTCTCCTGTCCCGAGGTGCCAGCCTCTGCCTCCAGCTCTGAGGTCACATCATCTGCCTCCAGCTTTGAGTCTCCTGCCACTGTGTCCGGTCCCGAGTCTCCTGCCACTGTGTCCGGTCCCGAGTCTCCTGCCACTGTGTCCGGTCCCGAGTCTCCTGCCACTGTGTCCGGTCCCGAGTCTCCTGCCACTGTGTCCGGTCCCGAGTCTCCTGCCGCTGTGTCCGGTCCCGAGTCTCCTGCCGCTGTGTCCGGTCCCGAGTCTCCTGCCGCTGTGTCCGGTCCCGAGTCTCCTGCCGCTGTGTCCGGTCCCGAGTCTCCTGCCGCTGTGTCCGGTCCCGAGTCTCCTGCCACTGTGTCCGGTCGTGAGCCTGCTGCCACTGTGTCCGGTCGTGAGCCTGCTGCCACTGTGCCCGGTCGTGAGCCTGCTGCCGCAGCTTCTGCACCTGAGTCTCCTGTTACCGTGCTATCCAGTGCCGAGTCTCCAGCCGCTGCCTCTAGTGCCGAGTCTCCAGCCGCTGCCTCTAGTGCCGAGTCTCCAGCCGCTGCCTCTAGTGCCGAGTCTCCAGCCGCTGCCTCTAGTGCCGAGTCTCCAGCCGCTGCCTCTAGTGCCGAGTCTCCAGCCGCTGCCTCTAGTGCCGAGTCTCCAGCCGCTGCCTCTAGTGCCGAGTCTCCAGCCGCTGCCTCTAGTGCCGAGTCTCCAGCCGCTGCCTCCAGTGCCGAGTCTCCAGCCGCTGCCTCCAGTGCCGAGTCTCCAGCCGCTGCCTCCAGTGCCGAGTCTCCAGCCGCTGCCTCCAGTGCCGAGTCTCCAGAGGGGGCGCTGCCCTTCCAGTCTGCTCCAGAGGGGGCGCTGCCCTTCCAGTCTGCTCCAGAGGGGGCGCTGCCCTTCCAGTTTGCTCCAGAGGGGGCGCTGCCCTTAAAGACTCCTCAAGAGGGGGCGCTGCCCTTCCAGTCTGCTCCAGAGGGGGCGCTGCCCTTCCAGTCTGCTCCAGAGGGGGCGCTGCCCTTCCAGTCTGCTCCAGATGGGGCGCTGCCCTTCCAGTCTGCTCCAGAGGGGGCGCTGCCCTTCCAGTCTGCTCCAGAGGGGGCGCTGCCCTTCCAGTTTGCTCCAGAGGGGGCGCTGCCCTTAAAGACTCCTCAAGAGGGGGCGCTGCCCTTCCAGTCTGCTCCAGAGGGGGCGCTGCCCTTCCAGTCTGCTCCAGAGGGGGCGCTGCCCTTCCATTCTGCTCCAGAGGGGGGCGCTGCGCTTCCAGTCTGCTCCAGAGGGGGCGCTGCCCTTCCAGTCTGCTCCAGAGGGGGCGCTGCCATTCCAGTCAGCTCCAGAGGGGGACCTGTCCCTCCAGGCCCCTCCAGAGTTGCCAGTCTATGCAGTCCAGCCCGAGTTGCCAGTCCATGCGGTCCAGCCCGAGTTGCCAGTCCATGCGGTCCAGCCCGAGTTGCCAGTCCATGCGGTCCAGCCCGAGTTGCCAGTCCATGCGGTCCAGCCCGAGTTGCCAGTCCATGCGGTCCAGCCCGAGTTGCCAGTCCATGCGGTTCAGCCCGAGTTCCCACTTGGTGCTGTCTGCCCTCAGGCTTCTCAAAGTGCTGTCTGCCCTCAGGCTTCTCAAAGCGCTGTCTGCCCTCAGGCTTCTCAAAGCGCTGTCTGCCCTCAGGCTTCTCAAAGCGCTGTCTGCCCTCAGGCTTCTCAAAGCGCTGTCTGCCCTCAGGCTTCTCAAAGCGCTGTCTGCCCTTAGGCTTCTCACAGCGCTGTCCCCTCCGAGGCTTCTCACAGCGCTGTCCCCTCCAAGTCTGCCTCCCAGTCCGGGCCTGCTCCCAAGTCCGCCGCCCGGTCCGGGCCTGCTCCCAAGTCCGCCGCCCGGTCCGGGCCTGCTCCCAAGTCCGCCGCCCCGTCCGGGCCTGCTCCCAAGTCTGCCGCCCAGTCCGGGTCCCCTGTCGGGTCTGTTGCCAACTCCGAGTCATCCTGTGCTGATGGTGCCGAGTCTGAGCCGTTGCCTTTCTTTGAGGGGCACATTTCCCAACTTTGTGCTCTTCTGAAATTTGCTGCCTCTTATATGCCCTCCATACCAGAGCTTGTTAACAACCCTAAGGGACGTGTACTGTTCCTTATTTCGTATTTTAAAGGAGAAGCTTTGGAATGGGCAAATCCTTTTATTGAAACCCAAGATCCCATCCTGTTTGACTTACAACGGTTTGTTGAGGAAGCAATCAAAAAGTTTTCTCCAACCCCTGCAGTGCCATCCTGTGGATCACCGGTGCTTTCAGCAACACTACCCGGCACTACAGTTCGAGAACTACCCTTGTGCTCCACCCAGTTGGCGCAGGTCCCAACTCTAAGGAAGTCCCGTAAGAGAGGAGGACGTAAGAAAAGAGGTGGTTCTGCAGTGCTTGAACTGGCAGCTGGCATGGCCTCCTTTGCTCTTTTGCCCATGGACGAGGACTTTTCTGCAGGGCCCCCTATTGTGGACTATGATTCCAACGAATTTAGACATTTTTGGTAATTGGGCGTCTGGAATCCGCCCTTTAAAGGGGGGGGGGTACTGTCACAATCTGCCTGCTACATCTCCCTTTGAATGCTGCTTGCATCCTGCAGCCCCTGTTTGTTTAGCACTGTGCTGTATTTGTGTTTTTATGTGCTGCAGCAGTACCTTCATTCACCAGAGGTGCTGCTATTGTGCCCTATTTGTGTGCATTAGGGGTTAACCTTGCTGCTTCACTAATTATCCCATGCACCTGGGTGTGGTCTCATTTTTCCCTTTATATACCTGTAACTCCCAGCACACATTGCTGGTTATTGATGTCATTTCCTGTTGTTCCATCCTGTGAAGTCATATCCTTGTTGCAGCCTGTGGACTCTTCCTCCTGCCTTGCTCCTCTGGTTCATGCTGCTTGGAAATCTGTTCATACATCCTGGTTCCCTGCATTAACTGTTTACCTGCTGGTTTCTGAACAATCATATCATTTCCTGCATCAGCTTGCACCTGGTATTTATTTCTACAGACTTGATTACCTGCTTTGTACATTTCTGCAAATAAACACAGAGTGTTTTCACCATATTCGTGGCTCCCAGCTGTATTCCTGTATGCAACCGTGACACTTGATGAGTGTTCCTGTGGGCACTTAGGCATTGGCATTGGCATTTTCAGAACACTGGGGATCCGTGCTGTATGTAGCAAGTGTCACTTCTTTCCGCTGTACATAACACCTTTCCACTGCTCCACAGTCCAGTGTCGGTGTGATTTACACCACTCCATCTGACGCTTAGCATCAGTCTTGGTGATGTGAGGCTTGCATCCAGCTGCTCGTCCATGAAAACCCATTCCCATTCCATTAAGCTCCTGCCACACAGTTTTTGTGTTTACATTAATACCAGTGGAAGTTCGGCACGCTTCAGCTATGTAATGAGCAGAGTGTTGGCCACTTTTACGCACCATGCACCTTAGAAGTCGTTGACCCTGCTCTGTGATTTTACGTGGTCTTCCACTTCATGGCTGAATTGCTGTTGTTCCTAAATGCTTCAAATTAAAGCATAGTCATGCTCCCCTTTCAATGATCGCAGGAGCTGCACTAACCCAGGGTATCCCTCCCTTATATTATAAGAAATAATGTTAGGCGCTCACTGACTACTGAAAATAGATTGGAAAATTATGTACTATTCCTGCGTGTCAAATTGTGTGTGTAATGCATAAACATACACATGGGTGTCTACAGTATAATTAAAATGCAATTTATTACTATAACTATTGGGTAGCTAAAATTAGCTCAAGCTTGAGCTTTGTAACATAAGTAAAAGACATCACTAATTACACATAAACATAAACATGAATCCTTACCACAATGGATAAATACAATTGAACATACCATGAGGTTTATACAGATAAATATCTCAAGTTAAAACAGTGCAGATATATATTAGAAGTCTATTAGATGGATGATGACCTCCAGCCGTCTACAATCAATGCTTGTAATAGTCCTATGATGTGCTGAAATGATAAGTAGACATCCGTGGTGAATGCCAGAGGGTCGCGTGATATAGTGTGCAAAATTAACTGACCGTGCTACATACTGTCAATATGCCAAGACAGTCCAGGGTATGTTTGCTAAATATAAATCCTCTAAGGGAACGAGTCAATCCAGATATTAATACTTGCTGTTATGCTCCGTTAGTGTCACACATGGAGAGATGATGCCGTGTGGCAGTCCCAGATGTAGATGCGTGTCAGCCTGAAACGCACAGCAGTGTTTCCGGATATTGTGGAGAATTCCTCAATGGTAGTAAACAGCAGTAGGCGTGTTTAGGGGCGTGTTTTCTCCAACGCGTTTTGTCCCAATTGGGACTTTCTCAAGGGGTTGAAGGAGTCTGTAATGTTCCTTGTTTAAATAGGGTGACAAATTAGTTTCCATGGTTACTAATTACGATGGTCTGGAGGTCTGTTTACAATGATATAAGTGATACAATACATAATTCCTAACCAACAAGGAAAAAAACAAAAACGTTATGGTTGTATAAATTGCTTTCATGATTGCGTATATAGACATAATATTCGCAATTACAGATTTTAGTTTAATATGAACTAGATGTTGGATATAATTATAAATATAAATATAATTAAAAATTATAAGTAGCACTGTTTATCTATTACCGATCAGGATTATGCACATCTATATTGATGTTAACCATATTGATTATATAATACGAAATTATAAAGGTTCAGGAGATAGTACACATTTGATTCTTATGCGTGCCGAGTTTTAATCACGAATAGGTAGTAAATAGATACTTAGATTAAATACTAAAAATAAATATATAACCACAAATAAAAAATGCAAAAACATTCTAATAAAAAACCATAAAAGTTTATATAAATGAAAAAATAGAAAAAAATATAAAAATTGTCCTGTACCAGATGGTGGTTGTGAGACACTTACACTGCTAACTTAGTTAGCCATCTTAGAAGAAAAATATTCATATATTGTTTTCCCAAACTGTATTATAGTAGGGTATAATATATATGAGGATTCCATGAAAAAGATGTGTATGCAGGGGAGGAATCATACCTAGTGTACCCGGTATTCACAGGTAGTCTCCTATCCCGCTACTTACCTGGCCCTCTTTGCTTGGCTTCCAAGGTCGGCCGAGTTTGGGCATAGCCAAAGAGGTATGACTGTAGGTAGGCTGATCATCCCCATTAATCCATGACGTGCCCAATATATTTAGCCATAAAAATAGTCATGCATTAATATAAATAACATGCATGTGGTATATATAAGAATCATAGAGATCATCTGGGCAGCACAGTGGCCTAGTGGTTAGTGCTTCTGCCTCACAGCACTGGGGTCATGGGTTTGATTCCCGACCATGGCCTCATCTGTGTGGAGTTTGCATGTTCTCCCTGTGTTTGCGTGGGTTTCCTCCAGGTGCTCCGGTTTTCTCCCACACTCCAAAAACATACTGGAAGGTTAATACCAGGTTCGCACTCCAGCCATTGTTCGCCCAAATAAATTGGTTCTCCCAATGGCTCATGTAAAGGTTGGCATAACTGGGTGCGAACCTGGTACCAATGGCAGTTCCTTGTGTTTGTAAATAGTATTTCCCCTCATACCAAAAATAATTATGAGTCAGGATGAACTCTATATTTGTCAAAATAAAGTCCACCTGACTTTGAGTGAGAGATGGATCTGATTTTAGGAAAAATTGTGTACTTTCCAATCCTAATGTGTGTTTGATAACTGTATAGAGTGAGGAAACATCACAGGTCACTAGCCAGTATTTGTAGAACATGCGTGGTATCCTTCAAATATGCTTCCTGTACTTTAACATATGGTTGTAGGAACATGTCTATATAATGTGATAAATTGGCTGTAATTGAGTTAATCCCAGAGATTATTGGTCTACCAGGGGGCTTTGTTAGGCTCTTGTGAATTTTTGGAAGGTGGTAAATGACCGGGATAATGGGATGTTGGTTATGAATGTTATTGAATTCATTCAAATTTATTATACCTTTGTCCAGGCCTCCTTTTAATATATTTTTGAGTGCTGCAGAAAAGCTCATCGTTGGGTCAGAATCCAGAAGTTGATATGTGTCTGTGTCTGAAAGTAACCGAGTTGTTTCGGCTAGATAATCAGCTTGGTTTAAAAGAACGATTCCCCCCCTTTAATAGCTGGCTTAATCACTACATCATTTAAACCTTGTAAATCTTTCAGAGCCTTTACCTCTCCATCTGTGAGGTTAATTCGTGAATAAGTGATTCTGGTGTTCATTTTCTCAAGGTCTAATAAGGTCTCTTCCCCCTGCGGCGACTTCCTGCTACTTCTGGTTCGCCCCGACTCCGATGCCACACAGCATCTCACTGCTGCCGTCCCTCACCTGCTCCGGATGCACTATGGGGGACACGGCCTGCCGCCTACCCTCTGGAGCACTGGCCTCATCTCGTTCAATTGCACCTTAGTCTGCTTTGATGGGCCTCGGAGCTCCCATTTTCTGTTGTGTCTCCTGACTCCCACCTGGACCCTGGGCCTGCCCTGTCTCTATGACCCACCAGAACTCTTGCCTCACCTGTTCCTGAACTGAACCTGCTCCTGGGCCTGCCCTGTCTCTGTGACCCACTGGAACTCCTCACCTGTTCCTGAACTCTGGTCCCTCCGGTCTGCTCTGACTCCCTGGACTCTCCTGTTCCTCCTGGTACAGGCTCTCTGCAGCCAATATTTTTAACACCATGTGTTTTTCATGTTAACTTTACCTTAGTTCATTTTAACTTTATTTTACGTTTACTATTTAATTTTTATCTGATTGTATTGTATTTTACCTGAACTTTTATTGCATTTTATTTATCTCCATTTTATTCTATTCTCTACAGCACTTTACATTGCTTTTGCCACTGCCTTTTGTTCTTGCTCCATTCCTTTGTCCTTTCAGTCCTATCTTTTGTCTTACTTTGCTCTGTTAGTCCTTAACTTAACTTAACCGCTCTGATCCATTTCAGTCCCCCATTGCTGCCCTCACCTCGGTGCTAATTACGCTGCTCTTCCTGGTACAGGCCCTCTGCAGCCATCCATTATTTCTTCTACCATGTGCTTTTCATTTTAATTTTACCTTTGTCCGTTCTAACCTTATTTTACTATTACAATTTTATTTTATCTGATTGTATTATATTTTCCTTATTTTATTTGCATTTTAATTTATCTCCACTTTATTTAATCTCTACGGCACTTTACATTGCTTTTGCCTCTGCCTTTTGGCACGGCCTTTTGTTCTTGCTCCATTCCATTGTCCTTCTCTGTCCTATCTTTTGTCACCCCCCCTCTCCCTCCCTACTATGCCTCCCCGCTCTCGTTCCATACCCATACTCTTCCCCCGCCCTACCTCTCCCGCTCCTCCCCGCCCTCCCCCGCGCACTGCCCATCTTGCTAACCTCATCCTCATCTCCCCGCTCTCCTATCCCGCTTTCTCATGTGCCCTCCCCCGCCGCCCTCTCCTATGGTGGCCTCTCCTTCACCCACTCCGCCAGACCTGGTGCCCGCCCAGACGGGGGGGGGGGTGGGCTTCCTCCTATCCTCCACCTCTACTTTTCGTGTCATTCCCCCTGAACCCTCCCTCTCCTCCTCCTTTGAAGTCCACTCCATCCGTCTCTTCTACCCTATCCATCTCCGTGTCACTGTCATCTACCACCCCCCTGGCCCCACCTCCCTCTTCCTTGTAATTTTGCTGCCTGGCTTCCTCACCACCTCTCCTCCGACCTCCCCTCCATCATCCTCGGCGACTTTAATATCCCCATGGACAATCCCATCAACCCTGCTTCCAGCAAACTGCTCACACTCTCTTCCTCCCTTGGTCTTACCCAATGGACCTCCTCCCCTACCCACTGCCTTGGTCACTCCCTTGATCTTGTCTTCTCCTACCTATGTAGTCTCTCTGACTTCTCCATCTCTCCATTTCCTCTATCCGATCACCATCTCCTCTCCTTCTCTCTCTCCTCTTCTCCTGCTCCCCTCCCCCTGGCCAAACCTACTCTGTCCATATGCAACCTCGACGCTCTTAACCTGGCCTCTCTGTCCTCCTCTCTCGATACCCTCCTTTCTCCCCTTTCTTCCCTGGCCTGCCCCAACCAGGCGGTCTCCCTCTACAATCTCACCCTTACCTCTGCTCTGGAAGCGGTCGCCCCTGCCCACTCCGTCCACCCTCGCTGCTCCAAACCCCAACCCTGGCACTCCAAATTTACCCGCTTCATCCAAAAATGCTCCCGTATCGCTGAACGCCACTGGAAAAAATCCCGCTCCCTGGCTGACTTCCTCCACTTTAAATTCATCCTTTCATCCTACAGCTCTGCCCTCTCACTCGCTAAACAATCTTTCTTTAAATCCCTCATCTCGTCCCAATCCTCTAACCCCCGCCGCCACTTCGCCACCTTCAGCCTTCTCCTGGCCCCACCCCCTCCTCCCTGACTGCCTCCGACTTCGCCTCCTTTTTATCCTCTAAAATTGAGGCCATCCGACTTGAAATCTCCTCCTCCTCTCTCTCGTCCACCCCCCCACTCTTCCGTCCTCCCCCCCTAACCACCTTCCCCTCTACTCCTTCCGTCCCACCACGGGCGAGGAAGTCCACTCTCTCATTTCATCCTCTCCCCCCTCTACCTGTCCCCTGAATCCCCTCCCCTCCCACCTTCTTCGCTTTCTTTCCCCCACCACCTGCTCCCACCTCGCCCACCTCTTTAATCTTTCCCTCTCCACCGACATCTTCCCCTCCACATTAAAACATGCTCTCATATCCTCCATTCTTGAGAGACCTAATCTTGACCCCACTTCTCCCTCCAACTATCGCCCCATATCTCTCCTCCCCTTTGCCTCCAAAATTCTCGAAAGGCTTGTCTGCAGCCGTCTCTCCTCCTACCTTTCTGAACATTCCGTCCTCGATCCTCTCCGGTCTGGTTTCCGCCCCCTTCACTCCACTGAACTGCCCTGGTTAAAGTCACCGATAATCTCCTCTCTGCTAAAGCCAGGGGCCACTTCTCCCTTCTCATCCTCCTTGATCTCACTGCAGCCGTCGATTATCCCCTCCTCCTCCACACCCTCCAGTCCTTTGGCCTCTCCGGCTCAGTCTTGTCCTGGTCCACCTCTTACCTTGCTGACCGTTCCTTCTCCGTCACCACCTCTGGGTCTCTCTCCCCCCGTCCACCCTTCCAGTCGGGGTCCCTCAGGGCTCTGTTCTGAGACCCTTACTCTTCTCTTTATACACCTCTTCCCTGGGTGAACTCATCAGCTCCTACGGCCTCAACTACCACCTCTACGCTGACGACACTCAACTATACCTCTCCTCCTCTGATCTCTCTCCCTCCCTCCTCTCTAGGGTGTCCGCTTGCCTCTCTTCCATCTCCTCCTGGATGTCCTCTCAATTCCTTAAACTTAACCTCGCCAAAACTGAACTCATAGTCTTTCCTCCCCCTCACACCTCGTCCCCTTCTGACCTCTCTATCACTGTCGACAACACCTCAATCTCCTCTGTCCCCCAACTTCGCTGCCTCGGTGTCATCCTCGACTGCTCTCTCTGCTTTGGCCCCCACATTCTCTCTCCTGCTAAATCCTGCCGCTTCCAGCTGCGTAACATCGCTCGCATCAGGCCCTTCCTCTCCCAAGATGCCACCAAATGTCTTATTCACTCTTTGATCATCTCCCGCTTGGACTACTGTAACCTCCTCCTCACTGGCCTCCCCCAATCTCATCTTGCTCCCCTTATCTTCCTCTCTTGCCGCTCCTCGTCTGTCTCCCCCTCTACCAATCCCTTCACTGGCTCCTCTTCCCCTTCAGAATCCTCTTCAAGCTCCTCACTCTTACATACAAGGTCCTCGCCAACTCCACTGCACCCTAAATCTCCACCCTCCTCTCTATTCATGCTCCATTCCGCCCTCTCCGATCTGCCAATGACCGTCGCCTCTCTTCCCCCCTGATCACCTCCTTCCATGCGCTTATCCAAGACTTCACTCGCGCTGCCTCCCTCCACTGGAACAAGCTCCCTCCCTCCATCAGAACTTCCCCTAATCTGTCCAGTTTCAAACGGGCTTTAAAAACCCACCTTTTTCTTAAAGCCTTCCAGTCTCCCACTTAATTTCCTACCTTTCCTTCTGCCTCTTCCCCTTCATTCCCCTTCCCCTATCCTCCGTTCCTCCTTCTCTCCCTCTCTCCCCCATGTCTCTCTGTCTCTCTACCTCACCCCTTAGATTGTACGCTCCTTTGAGCAGGGTCACCTCTTCTCCTGTCTTCACCAATGTTAACTCTGCTCTCCAGCTACCTTGCCCTCCTCCTCGAGGACCCTCTTCCCCCCCATCCCCTCTCGCTCCCTCCTCTCCCCTCTGGGGGTCTCCCTGTCATCCATGCCCTCCCTCTTGGGCTCCGTCATATGCAGGCCCTTCCCCTCTCCCCTCCCCCGCCCCTAGCTGTGCTTTGAGCTCACGAAGTTACTGTGCTTATTGTTTACTGTACTGTGCTGTCTCTCCTCGTATTGTAATTTCGTTTGTCCCTGTACGGCGCTACGGACACCTAGTGGCGCCCTATAAATAAAAATTAATAATAATAATAATAACTAATGTTTTGAAAGTAATAAATGCTTCAAATTTCTAATAATATCACTTACAGCTGACCGTGGAATATCCAGCAGGGATGAAATTGCACGAACCGTCTTATTGCAAAGGTGGCACCCTATCACAACCACGCTTGAAGTCACTGAGCTCTTAGGAAAAAGCTTTTTGGTATCACAAATGTTTGCTAAGGTGGCTTTCTATCCCAGTACCACACTTTGGAAGTAATCGGTTTCTGCAAGTCGCTGGAAATCGGCGACTTTGCAGGGGAAAATTAAAGCAGCGATGGCTTTTAAAGGCAAGCTTGCCCTTCAAAGCCATAGCCGCTTTAAATTTCCCCTGCAATGTCACCGATTTCCGGCCTTTAAAAGCCACAATTTTGCCTAAGAACACAGCCATTAATAAAGAATGGTACCAAAACATCCTCCAAGAGCAACATCTCGGTGATCAAAACATCAAAATGTTAGGTCCATGGCCAGGAAATTCCCCAGATCTTAATCCCATTGAGAACTTGTGGTCAATCCTCAAGAGGAGGGTGGGAAAACAAAAGCCCACAAATTCTGACAAACTCCAAGCATTGATTAGGCAAGAATGGGCGGCCATCAGTCAGTATGTGGCCCAAAATTTGATTGGCAGCATGCCAGGACGAATTGCAGAAGTCTTCAAAAAGAAGGGTCAACACTGCAAATATTCACTCTTTGCATAAACTTAATGTAATTGTCAATAAAAGCCTTTGACACTTATGAAATGCTTGTAATTTTATTTCCGTATACCATAACAACATCTGAAAAAAAGGTTCAAAAACACTGAAGCAGCAAACTTTGTGAAAACCGTTTGGCCATGACTGTAGCTGCTTTGGATCCTTAGATACATTCTTTAATAGAGCATATATAGCTTTTACTTGTCTACTTACTTTGTCTGTCCTTAGACACTTCCAATATATTATGTATTCGTACATTATCTGCTCATTTTCATCTGGGTTCAAATCCTCTGCACAAGAAGCTTTTTGCACTTAAATCCTTTAAATAGTTTAGTAATGCATTTGACAGTGTGATATTTGCTGTTCCTATATAACTGCAAAATATTTATTTATTATCAGTTATTGATACAGCACCCAGATATTACATAGCACGTAACAGACTTTTTAATCATTCACATAATTCCAAGCCCCAGTGGCATTGACAATGTCTATTCCCTACCACACACCTTAGGATTAATTTCCTCAGAAGCCGATTAGTCAACCACTATGTCTTTGGAGTATAGGAGGAAACTGGAGCACTGAGAAGAAACCCACATAAACACAAGGAAAATATACAAACTTTCCGCATATAGAACCCTGGTTGGAATCAAAACCATTACCCCAGCACTGTGAGACAACAATGTGAACCACTGTGCCACCATGATTATTTAATTGGCCATAAAATGTGCTAGTGACTGGTTGTCTACTAATTAAATCTATTAATAATTTTTTCTCTTGGTCTCTTCATGTAAGTGCCTTAACACTTACATGATCTGAATGAGAGAAGAGGGAGCAACAGACAGCAGAGAGTAATACAACACCAAGAGAGAGTAGTATAATAGAGGACAGTAAAACTGGCCACACATTCTGCAACAATGCAGCCAATATCTGAAAATTAGGCCAATATTGCAACATGTGGAACATAAAAATAGCAGTGATGCATAATAGTAATTTGAAATAAATCCACCTGATCAATATTGGTAATGTAGTTCGGAAGATGATCACAGATGACTGCTATTATCCAGTGTGGGAAGTCATCTTCGTATCACACCAACAGGTACCAGTCATTCCAGAAGTAGTCCAACTACTCTATGTGTGATTGTGGCAAAATTAGTTATTAATGTTTTTGTCCTAGGATTCGACCAAGTGGCAGGATTGTCCTATGTGTGCCTAGTTTATATTGAGAAAGGGACACAGTGAGAAATATTAACAGAAACATTTGAAGTGAGCAAAATAGCTAGGTCAGAAAGTCATCGATGAGAGAGTAAGCAGAGATATAACACTGCAGACAGTGAGTCGCAGATGAGAGATCCAGTTCTATAACTCTATGAGGACTCCTTTAGTAGTTGGCAGGTGAAATAGCAAATCTGACAGTTTTAGTAACCCTTGAGCAGCTGGCTACTCCACAGGACTGATTTGCTCTAGGAATTTCCATTCTGCAATGCAAACATGAAACATGCTTTGAATAGAGATGCTTTTTGCTAGAGAAAGCCAAGCAATTGACAAGAAGATACCCAATAATAAATTAGTTATCTATCACTTTCTTTTTCTGAAAAATATTTGCAGAGATATGTTCTAATTTCCAATAATAGGAGTGATGGATTATTAATAATCTTCCCTTAAAAAATGGCATAAGATTGGTATGTCAATACACAATTTATGGTGGAAATGCATGGCAAATTTTAACATAGTAACACATTTATTTTTAATAATCGTTTGTTTTACTATTTCCTCTATCTCATTTGTATCTACTGTACATTACCAATGGTATTAGAGAGGGATTATTATGAAGGTTTTTGCAGAATAAATATTTACTGTTATATACAGCCTCTTTATGATGTATTATTGAATAAGAAATTGTTATATTGTGATAGATATAAGTGAAACACCCATGGTTTGGTTTGTGAATATGATAACAAATCTGCTGTGTAGAGTTTACCAGTGCACAGTGCTGCAGTCCTATAGTTATTTGTTGTTATATCATAGAGAAATGCACATAAACAAATATAATATAATATACACTATATACACACTATATGGACAAAAGCATTCAGTCGCTTGACCATTACACCAACCGGGACTGTAATGACATTGTATTCAAATACAATCTCAGTTCATTCCAAAGGTGTTCGATGGTGCTGAGGTTAGGGCTATATGCGGGCCAGTCAAGTTCTTCCACACCAAGCTCATCAAACTATGTCTTTATAGTCCTTGCTTTGTGCACTGGTGCACAGTCATGCTGGAATAGAAAAGGGCCTTCCCCAAAACAGTTGCCACAAAGTTGGAAGCATAGCATTGTCCAAAATGACTTGATATGCTGACGCATTAAGATTGTCTTTCACTGGAGATAAGGGGCCTCGCCCAAACCCTGAAAAACAGCGCAATACCATTACCTCTCCTCCATCAAATTTCACAGTTGGCCTAATGCAGTAAGGCAGGTAACGTTCACCCGGCATCTGCCAAACACAGACTTGCCCATCTGACTGCAAAGCAGAGAAGCATGGAAGCTGAAAGCAGCATGCCTTGATGAGTGTTCCTGTGGGCACTTAGGCATTAGCATTTTTGAGACACTTGGAATACGTGCTGTATGTAGCAAGTGTCCCTTCTTTCCGCTGTACATAACATCTTTCCACTGCTCCACAGTCCTGTGTCGGTGGGATTTGCACCACTCCACCTGAAGCTTGGCATTGGTCTTGGTGATGTGAGGCTTGCATCCAGCTGCTTGGCCAGGGAAACCCATTCCATTAAGCTCCTGCCACACAGATTTTGTGTTTACATTAATACCAGTGGAAGTTCGACACTCTTCAGCTATGTAATGAGCAGAGTATTGGCGACTTTTACGCACCATGCACCTTAACAGTCGTTGACACCGCTCTGTGATTTTACGTGGTCTTTCACTTAATGGCTGAATTGCCGTTGTTCCTAAATGTTTCCAATTTCTAATAATATCACTTACAGCTGACCGTGGAATATCCAGCAGGGATGAAATTTCACGAACCGTCTTATTACAAAGGTGGCACCCTATCACAGCCACGCTTGAAGTCACTGAGCTCTGAGGAACAAGCTATTTGATATCACAAATGTTTGCTAAGGTGGCTTCCTATCCCATTACCACACTTTGTAAGTAAATGTATGAAGGATCGGTTTCTGCAAGTCGCTGGAAATCGGTGACTTTGCAGGGGAAAATTAAAGCAGCGATGGCTTTTAAAGGCAAGCTTGCCCTTCAAAGCCATAGCTGCTTTAAATTTCCCCTGCAATGTCACCGATTTCCGGCCTTTAAAAGCCACAATTTTGCCTAAGAACACAGCCATTAATAAAGAATGGTACCAAATGTTACGAGCCGCGGCGGTGCCCAGCCGCCGCGACTCCCCTGTCTCCGTCCTGGTGGTCGCTATGGCGACCGGGACGTCACTTCCGGGGGCTCGTCAGACGTTGTAACGTAACGGAAAGAAGCTCTCTTATCCAGCGCCGTGTCCCGGCATTACAGAGCAGCCGGGCGCGTGCGCAACAGCAGAGCAAGCCTGAGGGCTAATTGGAACAGCTTGTGGGCAATTAGAGAGCTAGGCTCTCATTGGTCTGCTTCAGTATTTAGGGCAATGAGGTCTGCTGCCTCATTGCCGGTTATAGCTTCTGCTTCCCAGTCTGCTGACCTGCTTTGTTCCTGTTCCTGTTCCTGTTTATTGAACTTCTGCTGACCTCCCGTGTATGACCTTTGGTTTGGATTTGGACTTCGCATGTGTATCCTGTGACCCTGACCTCTGGCCTGTTTACCGTTTCTTCTGTCTGCTTGTGACCCTTGACCCCAGCTCGTTTTGGCAGAGTAGACTCCGGGTTGTGTTGTGCCGGCTGGAGGGGTTCCTAACACCAAAACATCCTCCAAGAGCAACTTCTCTCAACCATCCAAGCACAGTTTGGTGGCGAACAATGCCTTTTCCAGCATGATGGAGCACCTTGCCCTAATGTAAAAGTGATAACTAAGTGGCTTGGTGATCAAAACATCAAAATGTTAGGTCCATGGCCAGGAAATTCCCCAGACCTTAATCCCATTGAGAACTTGTGGTCAATCCTCAAGAGGAGGGTGGGCAAACAAAAGCCCACAAATTCTGACAAACTCCAAGCATTGATTAGGCAAGAATGGGCGGCCATCAGTCAGTATGTGGCCCAAAATTTGATTGCCAGGATTCCAGGACGAATTGCAGAAGTCTTCAAAAAGAAGGGTCAACACGGCAAATATTGACTCTTTGCATAAACTTAATGTAATTGTCAATAAAAGCCTTTGACACTTATGAAATGTTTGTAATTTTATTTCAGTAAACCATAACAACATCTGAAAAAAAGGTCTAAAAACACTGAAGCAGCAAACTTTGTGAAAACCAAGACTTGTGTGTCATTCTCAAAACATTTGGCCATGACTGTAGCTGCTTTGGATCTTTAGATACATTCTTTAATAGAGCATATATAGCTTTTACTTGTCTACTTACTTTGCCTGCCCTTAGACACTTCCAATATATTATGCATTCGTACATTATCTGCTCATTTTCATCTGGGTTCAAATCCTCTGCACAAGAAGCTTTTTGCATTTAAATCCTTTAAATAGTTTAGTAATGCATTTGACAGTGTGATATTTGCTGTTCTTATATAGCTGCAAAATATTTATTTATTAACAGTTATTGATACAGCACCCAGATATTACATAGCACGTAACAGACTATTTAATCATTCACATAAGTCCAAGCCCTAGTGGCGTTTACAATGTCTATTCACTACCACACACCCTAGGATTAATTTCATCAGAAGCCGATTAGTCAACCACTATGTCTATGGAGTATAGGAGGAAACTGGAGCACTCAGAAGAAACCCACATAAACAAAGGTGGCACCCTATAACAGTACCACGCTTGAAGTCACTGAACTCTTAGGAACAAGCTATTTGGTATCACAAATGTTTTCTAAGGTGGCTTCCTATCCCAGTACCACACTTTGGAAGTAAATGTATGAAGGATCGGTTTCTGCAAGTCGCTGGAAATGGCTTTTAAAGGCAAACTTGCCTTTAAAAGCCATAGCCGCTTTAAATTTCCCCTGCAAAGTCACCGATTTCTGGCAACTTGCAGAAACAGATCCTTCATACATTTACATTTACCCTTTGATGTAACTGAACTGTTCATAACGATCCAATTTGTATCACAAATGTTTGCAAGTGGAGACTGCATGGCTAGATACTTTATTTTATATACCTCTGGCAAAGGGTCTGATTGACACACCTCAATTAAATAATTAACAGTTGTGGCCAAATACTTTTGTTCATATAGGGCCTGAGTCATTAAGGAAAGTAAGGCAAAAAAAGAGTAAATGCACTCTGGGACAAGCTATGTTACAATTCAAGGGGTGCAAGTTAGTTTATTATTTTGCACATTTGTTAAATATTGACTGTTTTTCATCTAGCACACAAATACTTGATAACTTTATTTTTACACTAAAATTTAAGGTTGATCTAGGGCATTTACCTCCGCCTCCAATGCAACATGGTTTTGCCCTGGTGCAAAGTTACTCCTTTTTTATGCTTTGCTCTCCTTAATGACTCAGGCCCATAGTGTATATCCATGAATGAAGAAATATTAAAACATTTAATGAAGTATAAAATATGTTACAGAGTAATGCCCAACAATTGTTTCAATGTTCCACACTTTCCTCAGGGACCCCTAAACATTCATGGAACTAGTTTTATTTTGTATGGACCGTGCACGGATTAAATAATTAAATTATGTGGTTTGAGTGCATTCCCTCCTGGAATAATATATATTTATACTGTATATGAAACTGAAAGACTCAAACCTGCAAAATTGTGAAAAACAAGGAGCGCTACATAGACATCTGACTATATTAATCTCATCAACAACTGCACTTATTAAGAACAGTATTTGATTAAATATGAACCTAGAATAAAAAAAATTCTAATACATATAATGAAATCACAAATACACTGAAGCTCATATAAAGCAACTTATAATCATATATAAATGAATGTGGAGTTTATCATAATATTTGGAAACATGAATAAGTTTCATCTAATAGTTGGCATAGTGCTTAATTCCTATGCTATAAACTACCTCTATAATCAAAATAGCGGGATACTCCTCACAATTATTCTTATGTTTATTGCGTTTCTCCACATCAGATCATTAAAGAATATTCAAATGATGGCCTTAATCCACTGATCACACATGCATGCGTAGTTGCTTGTTGATTAGGGTCATGTGCGCTCTGGCTCAAAAAAGTTAACAGCGATAATATGGTGTCAAAGGATGTTAATTTCTTGAAAACAATATAAACAGAGGGAACCCCACAAAATATGATACCTGATTCATCCTGATTCATCATCGGGCATAAAACCCTTTGTGTGCCGTATCTTGTGTGAAATTGCCCTGCACATGCACTAGGATGGGTCTTACGCCAGTGAACGCAATTGCGTGTAATTCATGTTCAACGCAAATGACATTTCCGAGTGCCTATCATCATCATCTATTTATTTAAACAGTGCCGCAAATTCCGCTGCGCTGAATTGTGACTTGAAGGGTGGCAAAGGGGTGGGAAGGAGTGAACTAATGTAGGCAATATACATTAAAGGGTCAAGCGCACGCACATGCAGCCAACTGAAGTTCAGGGCATCTCTTAGGTACGTGTTTTTTAGTTGTATCATTTGCACCAGCTATATTGCAGGTGTAAGTGCCAATTAATAGTGATCACAAAACTTTTACGTGCCAGAACATATGTTTGCAAGTAAGAGAAAATATAAAACTGGATTTTATGTACAGTATGCATTAAGAATAAAGTTGTTAATTTATTTTATAAAATATTTTTTTTGCATTCGTTCTGATGGGTCTTGATATTGCACATATGCATTTGTCTATCTTGCACTGTGTTCTGTCTGTCTAAATATGGCAAGTAACATATAGAGTATACTTATATGGAAACATTTCTTGAGATTCGCTTCTATTTAAATATGGGCTTTCATGCGTGAAGATACGTGTTTTTTTTTTTTTAACTGCAAGTTGCGTTCACATTGCAATCGAAGATGAATTAGGCCCAATATGTACAAAGAAAGATAATGTACCTGAGCTTTCCAGAAATTGTGGGATTTTAAGCTGTAGTAAGATTGCAGTCCTGCCGTTAAAGTTTCTGATGAAATCGCGTATGCGAAGAAACACATTAGAAAATTGGAAGCTGTTAGCTATAGTGATAATTCATGCACCAGGACAAAAAGTAATGATAAAATTAAAGTGAGAAAATAATATGGATGACTGAACTCTACAGGTGTTCATTCTCTTTGCAGGCATCTGGTACTCAAGGTATTTATGATACTGTAGCGCCTGCGGGGAACAGGACAGACGCAACACAAAAGAACTTACTTTGTAAACGATGGTCACCTCCAGTCCGCTTCCGATATCCCAGCTGCGATTCGATTCCAGCAGATCAGCAGCCGCAACCCTTGTCACCTCCAACCACGTCCCTCTAAGAAAGAGACAGAGATTACGGCTGTGCCTACCAGGTAAGGGCTGTCCGAGAATACGGCAATGAACAAGGACACTCTCAGTCCAAGCCCCCTTGCCGCCTCCTCACTTTGCTCTCGCCAAGGCACGGGGGACTACAGGCACTTGAGACCAGAACTGGTTCCGCCTCAAGTACCTCGCACACCACCCGGTGAGGGCCTAACCGAAAGGGGGAATCGAGCGTAATACTCACCGGGACACTCCCACTTCCGATCCGGTTCTCCTGCACCTCCTCGACACCTGCGGATGACAAGGAACACACAGCCTCCCTCTGCACTCTCAGTGAGACTAAGATGGGCACCCACAAAACTAAACTGACTACAACAGCGACCCGACCCTAACAACGCTCTAATGGTCGGCAACGCAACTAAGTCAAACAACTATGACTAACTAGGTGTGGTGCACTAACGGAACTGCTTACTAACCACTACGGGGAACACCAGCCGGTGTTCACGGACTATACCGGAGGGCGATTCCTAACCCCCTCACCCAGGTCTAACCAAGGAGACTGTCTCCTTATGATGGGGTCACCCACGGACCCTAAGGACCGGCTGCACCAGGCCCGACTGAGACTCGCTGGAACAACACACTAACCCGTGGGCCGACTGCCGCACGGAACATCCGATCGAAACTGAACCGCCCGACTGCCTGTACTCGGGTATCTAACACGTGTCCTTACACCCGGAACCACAGGTTAACCTGCATGGAACTGGCCTTGGGGACCCTCAACCAGAACCACGGGCTGCCCCTGGAACTGCCTCAAGGTGTGCTGCACTGCCACCGACTCACTCAGTCACCCCCTCTGATAACCAGCGTGACCCCAGGGACCTAAGGGATGGAGAAACTACGTATGTTCTTCCCTGACTATGTGTAAGCTGGTAACTACACTTGTCCCCACAGCACGGGTTAGCACAGGAAAAACCCCTGGACACAATTGTGTAGCACACCCCAAAATACAGTAATACAAACAATACTCGCCGCACAGACAAAATAAATGCAGTAAACAGTACTTTGTACGCTACTCACTAGAGCACACAGCTGCTAGCCAACCAGCCGGTTGCTACAGCACCACAGGAGCCTCCGCTCTACTGTACCTCCTAACTCCGTGTGCTCACCTCACACAGGACCGTGCCTACACTCACAAGGCTCTCACGCCTCTATCACACCACCACCAGGGCCTTCTGCCCTTCACACCATGGGCCTCTCTGCCCAACTACATGCAGAGCCTTCTGCTCTGTTTACGGGCCTTAGCCCCCTCTCTAACTCAGGGCTCTGAGCCCACTAACTAGGGCCTTGTGCCCTGCTACCTAGGGGCACTAGCCCCTACCTACTCAGGCCTTGTGGCCTCCCTATCTAGCTACTAAGGGCCTTGTGCCCTTTTCAGCCTACGGGCTATCAGCCCCCTGCCAAGGCCCTGTGGCCTTTCCTATGGCCTCTAGGCCACTACCTAACTAAGGGCCTTGTACCCTTGCACCTGGGGCCCTCACGCCCCCTACCTATATAACTAGCAGGGCCTTGTGCCCATTTATCACAACTGGGCTACTTGCCCAGTACCTAATAGGGGCCTAGTGCCCAACGCCCTGGGCCTTGTGCCCTTTAAGACTTGTGGCCTACTGGCCCACTACTTTATCGGGGCCTAGTGCCCAATTCCCTGGGCCTTGTGCCCCTATTACATGCTCCCACGGGCCTTGTGCCCGACCGTGGCCACGGGCCTAGTGCCCGACCTAACGTTAAGGCTACATACCTGCTCTGCGCAGGATACTCAACTTGCCACGCCGTCTTCCTTCTTCTTTTCCGGGTCTTCCAGACCCTCCAGCCGGCGGCGCCTCTTCTCCTCTTCGGCGCTGTTGAAGGCTGCTTGGCGGGGGCGCTTTTAGCCCTTACAAGGGCTCCCCGCTGATGATCTCTGCTCCGGCGGCTTGATTGGAGTCTTCTGTTTTTGGTTCGCTCAGGACGTCTCACGACGTCCTTCTCTCTCTGCCGCTGACTCTCTTCTGACAAAATGGCGCCGCCCGGTGACTTATATAGTCGCCGACGTGACGTCATCAGCCGGCGCGAGCGCCGATTGGCTCGCGTCTGCGCCAATCTTTTAAACGCCGGGTATCCGGCCGCTGATTGGCCAGCGAAGAAAGATGAGCCATGATTTGCTCATCCTTCCTCCGCGGACAGGACCTGCAGGAAAGCGGACATACTTACCGCCGCTGGAGCGCTGGACGGGTAAGTCACTTCTTTCTTCATTTTTCACCCTCTTGCTGGGCACAGGAACCGAAGACATCTCCTGTCCCTCCAGGGACACGGCGGCAGCGGGCATCTTCGCCCGCTTCTCGGGCACCAGCTCCGGGGGCATCTCTACATTATGTAAAGATTGGGATGAGCTGATAGGCTTCCTACATTTGCAAGGCCAGTTTTTTGGCAAATATCTCTGAATCTCTAATATGGTAATTTTGTTCTGCTGGAGTTGTCTTGAAGTAGAAATAGGACAGGGTATTAGCTTCTGTAAATATTTAGAAATAACTGCTCCTGCATTGAGATCTGGAGCATTTACTTCAACAACATATGAATGACAGTCTAATACTGGATTATGTTGCTGAAGCCATGGCAACCACAGCATGATGGGATTTGAAGGCGATGAAATTAGTTGGAAGGACAAAACCTACTGAGGTGAAGCTCAGCATGACGTCTTCTTCCATGAGGGACCCAGCTGCCCCTATGTCCAAAAACACTCAAGTGAAAAGTCAGTAAAGGATGAGTGTATGTTAAATAAGAGAAGGTTTCAGTGAAGAGAAGGTGGAAGCTGGAAGCAGCATGCCATGATCCCTGTGTGCACTTAGGCATTGGCAATTTCCAGACACTTGGGATACGTACTGTATGTAGCAAGTGTTCCTTCTTTCCGCTGTACATACCACAACCATACTACAAGTTTTTTCCTCTGGACCCAGGTGAAATGGTTACTCAGATGGTGAGGTGATGGGAGTTATAAATTCTCGAGGATTGGGTGTTCTTTCTTGACTTTTTTCTCTGACAAGTCTGAACTAAACAGCAAGAGACATGGGGCTAGATTTACTAAGCTGCGGGTTTGAAAAAGTGGTGATGTTGCCTATAGCAACCAATCAGATTCTAGCTTTAATTTATTTAGTACCTTCTACAAAATGATAGCTAGAATCTGATTGGTTGCTAAAGGCAACATCCCCACTTTTTCAAACCCGCAGCTTAGTAAATCTAGCCCATGGCATCCTTCAGAGTCTCAGGAGCCAGAAGATTGACTAAGAAGTCTTTAACTGCACTTGAAAGGCCTGTTATGCATGAATTTGTACGCTCTTATCATTCAATCGAGATAGAATTCCACAGAAGAACTCAGAATAATCCATGGCGCACAGCACATAGAGCAATAATTCTGGATGCCTTCTGATCTTGAATTCTCTAAAAATGTGAATGCACTGCTTATTTCTAGAGAAGCATTCCAGTAAGGGCAGCTAGGATTCTTGCAGGATGCTTAGCAAAGCAGGAGCAGCAACGGAACAAGCAGAATACCATATTGGACTTGTTCCTGTGCTTTGATGTGGGCAGATAACAAGTTGAGTGAGGAATGAAACTTGGTCCTCAAGGGTTTAAAATCCAGCCTTTATGTTGTGCCATATTTTACCAAATCTAATTTTGTGAATTTCCCTCAGATGTAACTCCAACAAAGTGCTTGATGCCACTCTCTGGTGCATGATTCTGGGTTTCAGGAAGTCTGGATCTCAGAATGAAAGAAAGTAATGGAAACATAGTCGAAAGGATACCCAGTGGGAATGCCAGGTTGTTAACTTACGGTACAATTACTTACAAATACTGTACAATATAGCACTCAAGAACCATGGAACATGACCTCTAACCTAACAGTTAGCAAGTTACACTTTCAGGTTAACTAAACAGAGGCAGAAGAAAATTAATGTCATCCATAACTAAGGATAGACACCTTTGCTGTACTGACCTCTATGTTTGGGAGGTCTCCCTAGTAGATAAGATCTTAACACCTGCTTCCCATCAGTGTGATCTGGGGTTATACTTCAGGTGGTTCCAGATTGAACACAGCATGCAGATATAGACACCCAAAAAATGGACGTTTAGAGTATTTGGTTTATATTAGGTGGCAGCTAGAAGCAGGTCAAAAAGAAAGTTGTCAGCGCTTATCTTTTAAACTGCATATCTGTGTGTGTCTAGCAAAATGAAAACATGAGGTATTAGTTCATATTTTGATCAAAAGACTTAAGCCTGCATCCATACTTCAAGGGTACCTCATTATATGCAGGTTCTACGCTGACCTATATGCTTTAAACCAGGCCTGTCCAACCTGTGGCCCTCCAGGTGTTGTGAAACTACAAGACCCAGCATGCTTTGCCGGTAGACAACCAGTTGATAGCTGGAAGGGCATGCTGGGACTTGTAGTTTCACAACATCTGGAGGGCCACAGGTTGGACAGGCCTGCTTTAAACACTATTAAAATGCAGTTAAAATCAGATGCACTCACCTCCCAGGTATAGGGGTTTACATCTAGCAATGGCTGGCTTGTGAGCCACACCGAAATGTGCCTTAAATAGGCTTGATGGACAACTGCTATGACAAAAAGGCAATATTTTGAAACAAAACCAGAGAAAAATAAGCCCGCGCTCGGTATATCCCACATTATATATGGTACCAGCTGCTTAGCAATAAGCCCGCGCTCTGTATATCCCATATTGTATGTGGTACCAGCTGCGTGGCAATATAAATGCCCATATATGTATACAAAACAAAAAGAAAGTTGTCAGCGCTTATCCTTTAAACTGCATATCTGTGTGTGTGTGTCTAGCAAAATAAAAACATGAGTTATTAGTTCATATTTTGATCAAAAGACTTAAGCCTGCATCCCAACATCAAAGGTACCTCATTATATGCAGGTCCTTTGTATACATATATGGGCATTTATATTGCCACGCAGCTGGTACCACATACAATATGGGATATACCGAGCGCGGGCTTATTGCCAAGCAGCTGGTACCATATATAATGTGGGATATACCGAGCGCGGGCTTATTTTTCTCTGGTTTTGTTTCAAAATATTGCCTTTTTGTCATAGCAGCTGTCCATCAAGCCTATTTAAGGCACATTTGGGTGTGGCTCACAAGCCAGCCTTTGCTAAATGTAAACCCCTATACCTGGGAGGTGAGTGCATGTTATTTTAACTGCATTTTAATAGTGTTTAAAGCATATAGGTCAGTGTAGGACCTGCATATAATGAGGTACCCTTGACGTTGGGATGCGGGCTTAAGTCTTTTGATCAAAATATGAACTAATGCCTCATGTTTTCATTTTGCTAGACACACACAGATATGCAGTTTAAAGGATAAGCGCTGACAACTTTCTTTTTGTTTTGTATACATATATGGGCATTTATATTGCCAAGCAGCTGGTACCACATACAATATGGGATATACCGAGCGCGGGCTTATTGCCAAGCAGTTTGTACCATATATAATGTGGGATATACCGAGCGCGGGCTTATTTTTCTCTGGTTTTGTTTCAAAATATTGCCTTTTTGTCATAGCAGCTGTCCATTAAGCCTATTTAAGGCACATTTGGGTGTGGCTCACAAGCCAGCCTTTGCTAAATGTAAACCCCTATACCTGGGAGGTGAGTGCATGTTATTTTAACTGCATTTTAATAGTGTTTAAAGCATATAGGTCAGTGTAGGACCTGCATATAATGAGGTACCCTTGACGTTGGGATGCAGGCTTAAGTCTTTTGATCAAAATATGAACTAATGCCTCATGTTTTCATTTTGCTAGACACACACAGATATGCAGTTTAAAGGATAAGCGCTGACAACTTTCTTTTTGTTTTGTATACATATATGGGCATTTATATTGCCAAGCAGCTGGTACCACATACAATATGGGATATACCGAGCGCGGGCTTATTGCCAAGCAGTTTGTACCATATATAATGTGGGATATACCGAGCGCGGGCTTATTTTTCTCTGGTTTTGTTTCAAAATATTGCCTTTTTGTCATAGCAGCTGTCCATTAAGCCTATTTAAGGCACATTTGGGTGTGGCTCACAAGCCAGACTTTGCTAGATGTAAACCCCTATACCTGGGAGGTGAGTGCATCTGATTTAAACTGCATTTTAATTAAAGATGGTCACTGACCCCCATGTTTTGGTTTTGGATTCGGTTTTGGATCTGGTTTACCGTCTTGTGTTTTGGTTTTGGTTTTGGTTTTGCAAAACCGCCCTTGCGTGTTTTGGTTCTGGTTTTGGTTTTGTTTGGTTTTGTTTTGCAATTTGTTAAAAAAAATTACATTTATTGGTTCTAAAATAACATAATTTAGGTATTATTTTGTAGCTACATTATTATTAACCTCAGTAACACTAATTTCCAGTCATTTTTTATTCAATTTTGAACACCTCCTATGTCACAATATGATTTTCATACACTTGAAAAGAAAAATTGCTGCAGTTCTTGCCAGTGATAACAAAAAGGCCATTGTCATGCCTGGGCATAAGACCAAAAATCCACCTCTTAAGTGTGGAATTATTTTTACACAAATCCTGGCAAGAGTTGTCTATCCATTTGTAGCGTTTTTAAAGCCACACTCAGTAGAGGTAGGGACCGTAACCATCTGGGATCCTCATCCAGGTTTCGTCATTTTTCAGCGAGTTCTTGGAAAACTGTTGGGAAAATCAGAACCTTCGGTTAAAAAAAAAATAACAACAAGCAGTCCAGCATAATCTACCTCCCTTCTCTCATCTACATCCCAGCAACTGAAATCTTCCCCTCCAACACCTTCATAATCAATATCCCCTGAACCAACAATTGGCAGTTAAACAATCCTCTGCAAGAGGAAGCAAGAATGAAACCTGTCACCCAGTCGCAAAGCGGATCACAGACGTCCTGGGTACAATGCTAGTGTTAGATATGCGTCCAATGTCCACTATTAATACAGTTGGTTTAAGACATTTAATTGAGGTGTTCTGTCCCTGTTAGCAAATGTCATCACTATACCATTTTACTAGAAAAGCTAATTCTCTACTGTACCAGAAAGTTCCTAAAAATTTATTTATTGGGCGACAAAATGGCATTCTACCCACTGTACACTTAACCACAGATATGTGTACAAGCGGAACTGGGCAAACTAAAGATTATATGACTGTGAAAGCCCACTGGGTTGGTCATTTGCCTTCCCCAGCATGGACAGCAGCAGCATGTCCACAGGTACGTCACATTTTTGAGAAGTAGGCTACTCTGTGTATCAGCGGCTTCAGAAAGAGGCATACAGCTGACAATCTGTTCCAAAAACTAAGGGATGTCATTGAAAGATGGCTAATCCTGCTTGGACTCTCCTGAGGATATGTCATTTCTGATTACGAACCCAATATTGATCAAGCATTACAGCAGGGTTGAATTCCGTCACATTTCCTGTTTTGCACACACCATCAACTTGGTGTTACAGAACTTTTTAAAAATGACATGCAGGAGATGCTGTTTGTGTCCAGAAACATTTAGGGTCAATGTCTGGTTTCTGCAACAGCATGTAGAAGAATGAAGCAGCTGCAAGAAGACTAGCATTTGAGGGGAATATACTTTAGTCCAGCAAAGTAGTTACCTGTGAAGAAAGTGCAGACACGGTTAGCTTGAGTCAAGTGATTGCCTGAATAATACATTTTGAAAAGGTGCTACATAAAATTATAGTGTGCAATAAAACAAAGTAAATGTGCTAACTATATTTTAATTGTAGATTAAATACTTAATTTTCTTTGCAAGGATCCCAGACTTATCAACATCTTGTTGGAACGGCTTCTCCTTCAGTTTCTCTGGCAACTGCTTGTTGTAAAGGAAATTGCTTTCCCAAGACACCTAGTGGTGATGCAGATGAGTCCGCTCAACATTTTGATATTTGCTGTGCTGTAAAAGAATTGCCCAAAAATCGTGACAGCTCTGCCCTAAAATCAACTAGTCATTCCCTTTGGAAGGTCCTTATCGACAATTACATCATACTACACAGACTTCTATGATGGAGGGATGAATTAGTATTGTTTGAGGAAGATTATCACTAAACCCTGCCACCTCTCCAGTTTCGCAGTGAGCTATGGTACAATAAAATGTAACTGCAGATTTAGACCAAGACTGTCAGCCCTATTATTTCTATTTCAGCAATTACAATTAGCAATGCAGCAATGGAGCTCTTCTCTTTGGGTATTACCTATATAATGCAGCACAATTTGCCTGCAAATTCTACAGACAAGCCTGTTTGTCTTCCTCTTCATCAATGACTCTTAGCAATTGACCACTCGTCTTTGGGTGTATATTACACCCAAACAGTATTAGTGAAAATTAGGAAAAATACAGTTTAATCCCTGATAGGCCCTCCACCATCCTTTGCATGTTAATAGTAGGATTGGTTGGAGTTATGGTCAAGGTCACACATTTTTTTGACAAATCCTTCAAACCAGCCCAGATGTCAAACTGTTGTGGTCTGCCACCCGCGTCATCCCTGCTTGTGTTTGGAAAGTGCATATTGGTGCCAGAATCTCACGTGCCAAAACTGCTCCCACTGGTGCCACACTGCTGCAGGATTTACACAATCAACCGCATCCTCGTCGGATACCCAAATCTCCCCCACATCCTTTTCTAAAGACAAAGTGTCATCCTCACTTGGTGTATCACCGGCTACACTCGGGCTGTTCAGGCACACATCAGCAGAACTGCTGAAAGGGCCCTTCTTTATGGGTACACTAACAGAATGCTCACGATTAGACATCCCACTGTTGGGTGAACTCTCCACAGTGATTGGTGTCATTTCTGATTCAGAGCAAACATTATCCTCTAATGCCTTACTGTTATCTTGCAGCTCGGCTTTGACGCGTAACAGTAGTTGTGCACCACTTGTAGGCTCGGTAACATTTTTGGATCTGCCACTAATAGCCAAAGGTGAAGGCCTCATTCTCTCTTTGCCACTGCGTGTGTAGAATGGCATGTTGGCAATTTTTTCTTTATCGGCACTTATCTTTTGCTCAGTAACACTTCTATTTCGCTTCAACACAGTAATTTTTTTTTTTAATTTTGTTTTTTGGACTGATTTCGAAACACTCTGCAGTTTGACATCACCTTGCCCAGATGACGTACTGGGAACACTTACATCAGGACTGGTGACAGAACCTGGTTGCTCATTCTGATCAAATGTGGACTGCTTTGAATCCATTCAAAATTATTTGGTATATACTGCGGACAGATATGATTTTTGAAAGCCAGAAATATTTATGCACAATTATGGGGGACACCCCAAAAGCACTGAGGAGTGCTAAAAATTATTTGGTAGATACTGCTGACAGATATGACTTTTGACAGCCAGAAATATTTATGCACAATTATGGGGGACACCCCAAAAGCACTGAGGAGTGCTAAATATTACAAAAATAAAAAAAACCTCTATCCTCCTCTCTTCTCTAGCGATTTTTGTTACAGCAATTGGAATAAGAATATTGTATTCTCTGTCCATGCTCTAATCAGCCTGTGACTACACCCTGCTCTCTCCCTCTGTCAAATGGCGTTGGATTGCTGTGGAGGCAGTTATTTATAATCTTGAAGTATCGCGAGAACCGAGCCACGAGATCCGACAACGTCACGATGACGTTCGGCCTCAAATTGGATTCGGAGCGGGCGGGAGAGTACCGAGCTACTCAGCTCGGTACTCGGATACCCAAAGTTCGGGTGGGTTCGGTTCTCGGGGACCCTGACCCGCCCATCTCTAATTTTAATAGTGTTTAAAGCATATAGGTCAGTTTAGGACCTGCATATAATGAGGTACCCTTGACGTTGGGATGCAGGCTTAAGTCTTTTGATCAAAATATGAACTAATACCTCATGTTTTCATTTTGCTAGACACACACAGATATGCAGTTTAAAGGATAAGCGCTGACAACTTTATTTTTGTTATGTATACATATATGGGCATTTATATTGCCACGCAGCTGGTACAACATACAATATGGGATATACCGAGCACAGGCTTATAGCCAAGCAGCTGGTACCATATATAATGTGGGATATACCGAGCGCGGGCTTATTTTTCTCTGGTTTTGTTTCAAAATATTGCCTTTTTGTCATAGCAGCTGTCCATCAAGCCTATTTAAGGCACATTTGGGTGTGGCTCACAAGCCAGCCTTTGCTAGATGTAAACCCCTACACCTGGGAGGTGAGTGCATCTGATTTTAACTGCATTTTAATAGTGTTTAAAGCATATAGGTCAGTGTAGGACCTGCATATAATGAGGTACCCTTGACATTGGGATGCAGGCTTAAGTCTTTTGATCAAAATATGAACTAATACCTCATGTTTTTATTTTGCTAAACACACACAGATATGCAGTTTAAAGGATAAGCGCTGACAACTTTCTTTTTGTTTTATATACATATATGGGCATTTATATTGCCACGCAGCTGGTACCACATACAATATGGGATATACCGAGCGCGGGCTTATTGCCAAGCAGCTGGTACCATATATAATGTGGGTTATACCGAGCGCGGCCTTATTTTTCTCTGGTTTAGCTAGAAGCAGGTCTTTTGCTAATCTCCAATAAAGAGCAATCACTATATTCACATTCCAACACCTACATGTAACCTCCTAGATTCATATGAGAAAAATAGAAATAATGCCACAAAAAGAACTTATTCAGTTCACCTTTCAATATACTTTTGTAAAGATTTAATGCTAAAATCAAATATATAACAATAAATATTATTTCATATCACAAATCCAAAATTAGGAACTAATTTAATAGCAGCTGCTAATACTAACAATATACCATTTAGAACATAGTGCCAGATAACTGAAAACATACACAAAGTGTAAACATAGTTTAGACTATATATATATATATATATATATATATATATATATATATATATATATATATATATATATATATATATATATATATATATATATATGACTTTTGTCCTAATTGTTGTGAATAAATACCAGCAATTTAAATGATAGTTCACAATCAGCAGAGTTATTTGCATGCAGAGATCATCAATAATAGATAAATAAGCGGGTGAATGTTCTGCAAGCTGACAAAATCCCTAACAAATTACAACATAGTTATATATATGGTCTAAACTATTTTTACATGTTGTGTATGTTTTTGAATGCCTAGATACTATACCAACTCTGTGGATAGAAGAGGTCAAGCCTCAGTTCTTGGGCTAATCTTTCACTAGTGCATCAACCATCAAAAGAGGAGTAAAAGAGAGCTCAGATTTTGGTTATGAAAAGGATGCTTGGGGTTGCATACAGAGCACTGAGGATGCAAAACTAAAGCTGTGAAAAGAATATATAGATATGTGGATAAAACATTCCCACTGGGAATAGAAAAGAAAGAGCTTGAGGAAGAGGGTTAGAAAAGAAAGAGAACTCTAGGGATAAAAGTTACAAATAAATAGCAAAGAGAGTGGGGCTTGTAAAACAACCAGGGTTAGAAGAGATTTGGGGTAGACAAGAGAGGACTTGGAAGAGAAAGGAGAGAGGTAGGAGAAAAGGGATTTAGATGACTTTTAAAGATGTTGGAGAGGAGACTGCAGTAAACAAAAAAAAGGTACTGTTACCTGTGTTGTTAATGTATTTCTGTATGTCTATTTAATTATAAGCAACATTTTGTGACTGAACCAAAAATTGACTACAGCAAAAAGAGTCTGTTGCTGACTCATAATGACAAGTTTTATTTTTGCGTTCAATCGATTCAAGTATATGGGCACCCTTTATACAAACTGTGTGTTTGCCCTTGCAGTGGTAATACATGGTAGTATTGGCAGTATTTCTAAATGTGTTTTAAATTATGATCAACACTACTTTAAAAAAACTTGGATATGTATGGATTTAACAAATAATGTGTACACGATGAAAGAGAATATGTTCATGTGATATCGGAAGACGATGTGGTATATTTTTCTATGGTGCCTGGCGGTATCCTGCCTTTTCTACCCCCTTGCTAACTAAAAAGCATATGCTCTCTCTATTTTCCCTCAATGCTCTTCATGCACATGCATGCACAGTTATGTGTAAAGTTGGAGTGAGTATGAGTTACCAAAGCACACAGAAAAAGGCCAGCAATGTCTGCAGCAGTGGGTGTGGATTCATTGGAGGTAATTAACAAAGGGAGAAGCAGATCAGTAAATAAGGCTATTACAGAGTAGAACTTTAGGAAAACAATTGAAAACTTGATTCAATTGAAATAAGTGGTACTAAAGAGGCAATACAGGGGCGGATTGGTCATAGGCCTTACCGGGAACTTTACCGGTAGGCCGATGACCTGAGGCCGCATGTCAGTTTTTTTTACCTTTGAATTGTTTTTCTTCTTTATTTTGAACGAGGCCGTGGATCTCCTGTGGCCTGTCCCTCCCCCCCTTTGAGTGGCCTATCACAGAAGAAGTGGATATCACATGGGACGCGCACCAAGTGACAGATGCCGTCACATGTGAGCAGAGAAGCGCAGCTGGAAGCGACTAAAAAGTAAGTGAGAGCGGCGGGCTTATGACAGGGTCTGTGTGTATGTGTGCGCCCGCGAGGAGAGGGGGCCGACTCCTGTGAGTGTTTGTGTGTGTGAAGGCGGGGGGCAGCGATTCCTGTGAGTGTGTGTGCGCACGCTCGTGGAGGGGGGGATGACTCCAGTGTGTGAGTGAGTGGAGCTGATTCTAGTGTATGTGAGCGGCAGGGGGTCTGATTCCAGAGTGTGTGTGAGTGGGAGGGGGGCTGATGGCACTGTGTGTATGAAGGCAGCAGGGGGGGCTGATGGCACTGTGTGTGTGTAAAGGCAGCAGGGGGGGCTGATGGCACTGTGTGTGTGTGTGTGTGTGTGAAGGCAGCAGGGGGGGCTGATGGCACTGTGTGTGTGTGAAGGCAGTAGGGGGGGCTGATGGCACTGTGTATGTGTGTGTGAAGGCAGCAGGGGGGGTAATGGCACTGTGTGTGTGAAGGCAGCGGGGGGGGGCTGATGGCACTGTGTGTGTGAAGGCAGGGGGAGGGGGCTGATGGCACTGTGTGTGTGAAGGCAGCAGGGGGGGCTGATGGCACTGTATGTGTGAAGGCAGAAGGGGGGGGCAGATGGCACTGTGTGTGTGTGAAGGCAGTAGGAGGGGGCTGATGGCACTGTGTGTGTGTGTGTAGGCAGCATGGGGGTCTGATGGCACTGTGTGTGTGTAGGCAGCAAGGGGGGCTGATGGCACTGTGTGTGTTGGCCAAGGGGACTTGTGGGAATGTAGTGTTTGTGTTGGCCAAAGGGTCTTGTGGCATTGTAATATGGGTGTGATGTAGGTGGTGGCAAATTAATGGGTACTATTTTGTTTGTGGATTGATGGTGGGGCAATTTAATTTAATAGCGGGGACTATTTAAGATGGGATGGTTTGGGGGCTATTAATTGAATGTGGAGGTGAGTTTGGGAAGAGGGCTATTAATTAAATGTAAATATGAATTATTTAATGCCGGCATGGTCGTGGGAAATGGTTATATTTATTAAATGTAAATGCTGTTAATTTTTTGCTGGGGCTGTTTTGGAGGGAGGGAAATAGGTTTATTTATTAAATGTGAATTCTAGCATTTTAACATTGGGGCTGGAGGGAAGCCTATTTATTAAATGTGGGTGCTTTTGTTTCAACAACGGAGCTTGTTGGAGCTTTCTAAATTTCATGTACTCATTTTTATTCCAAATAGGGCCCCCAGCATTCCAGGATCCAGACAAGCGGCAACTGATCAACAGACACCAGCAACCACAGGTAGGGAAAGCAACAAGAACAGGTAGGAGAGAGCAGGAGAGTCTGCCAACTGTATTTTTCTATATTGACAGTTCCTCTGCAACATGTTATTAAACAAACATGAATATGTTTCAGCGGGACAGTCCTGATTTGGGAATGTTGGGACAATGGTGGTATAATGGGCAGTCTAGCAATATTCAGCCCTCTGATGGCATAATCAACTTTGTATTAATCCCGCCTCTTTTTGTGTTTGCCCTGCCTACACTTGATTTGGCCCCGCCCACATGAGGCCACTTCCAGATTTTTTTTCCAGGGCCACTTTACGCTCCCAATCCGCCCCTGGGGCTATATGTGACATTTTTCATCCCCCATTGTCAATCAATGAGGAGTGTTTAATGTAAATCCCTGGTAGGCCAGTACTCTGTGTGTAGTAATCACAGAGAAAATAATAACACTGAATGAGTGACATTATGTGAGTAACTTCTCTATACAGCGCTACAGAATTAGTAGTGCTATACAAATAAATACACGATGATGATAATCATGCAGTTTATGCAGAGTTGGACTTACCTGTTTGCGTAGAGTAATTGCTAAGAACCCACGCGCATAGGCAGAAATACAGAGTGATAACAGCCGAAAATCAGAGTTTAATGGTTTTTAAATATATTTTTCCTTTTTTTATTTATTTTTAGCACATTTATTTTTTCATCCATCAAGTGAAACTGAAAGCCAAAGTCAGCTGGGTCACCCACACATGAAACAATATCTGGGAGTAAATGTATCAAGCTGAGAGTTTTCCGTCAGGTTTGAAAAGTGGAGATGTTGCCTATAGCAAACAATCAGATTCGAGCTGTCATTTTGTAGAATGTACTAAATAAATGATAACTAGAATCTGATTGGTTTTTCAAACCCGCCGGAAAACTCTCAGCTTGATACATTTACCCCCTAAAGTCCATTACAAGAGAACACCCAAATAGAAAAGATCAGGGGAGGGAAGGGGTGGGCAAATGTTGGTAAAGTACACTATGGGCATGTTCATGCACGTATGAGTCAAGTAGAAGTGGATGCAGACACGACTGTTAAGTGGCATATCTCTCGCTGGTGTTGAAGGGCTGGTGACATGATATGCAATAATGATGATGACTATCAGCAGCACTATCAAGCTGAATCTGATTGACTCATTGCATATTGACACCTCCAGGCAATAGTACTTAAATCAGGCCTGTCCAACCTGCGGCCCTCCAGGTGTTGTGAAACTACAAGCCCCAGCATGCTTTGCCAGTAGACAACCTGTTGATAGCTGGAAGGGCATGCTGGGACTTGTGGTTTCACAACATCTGGAGGGCCGCAGGTTGGACAGGCCTGACTTAAATCATTAGCATTGTGGCTGTATTATATGAAGTCACATTCATCTATTCAAATAACTTAACTGACAATTCCATATGGACTAATGCTGGTAAGATTCTCATTGGACTTTAAAGCGGATCACAACATATATATTTAATTTTAATTGTATTTAAGTCTGTATTTCATTACATTTTATAAGAAACGTGCAACTTTCGCACTTATAAATGACACTGTCAAGGGTAAACGTAGGATTTCTACAACTGGTCTCCAAATGCTTGATTTCGGGAAAACTTCCACAACAGCCTGAAACTATTTTGTAGTTAAATTGTTTTACGTAGATAACTAGTACGGTTGAGTCCCATAGTGTTGCATATTCACATAGTCTTATTTAATAACAAGTTTGAGACATAATTTATTTAAAAGGGTAAAATGTTTTTTATGCACTATAAAATAGCATGTTAGCTGCCTCAACAACTTAGTTAGTGCTTTAGGTATGTTCATGACTGCAGTAAGACACATTTACCATAGAAGTAGGAGTTCTTACTGCATCCATCATGTGGTTGATGCTACTGACTGGACTGCAGGTAAAATGCTATTTATTTTAAGGTTACCTAATATGTTTGATAGATCAAATACTGTAAACTTACAAATTTACAATCACAGTTAATATTAATTACTGATTACAACACACCTAACTAGCATAACTTAAAAAAATAACCATATGTCCATGACTGGTGGTGGACTGCCACCTTGAATCATACAAGCAATATAGCTTGTGTAAAAGGCTGAATGGGGAATTTGGAGGTCTGGTACAGCAACTATTTGTGCCCCCCTCTCTCCATGGGCTAGTGGGAAGAGAGATGTCTACCGAAAAGGTGCGTGGCCAAATAGTATTAGGGGTGTGGTCAACATGGGTTTTAGCTTAGAGATGCTCACTTACCCCCGTGTTTTGGTTTTGGTTTTGGATCTGGATTACAATTGTGTTTTGGTTTTGGTTTTGCAAAACCGCCCTTGCGTGTTTTGGTTTTGGTTTTGTTTGGTTTTGTTTTGCAATTTGTTAAAAAAATTACATTTATTTGTGCTAAAAAAACATAATTTAGGTATTATTTTGTAGCTACATTATTATTAACCTCACTAACACTAATTTCCAGTCATTTTTTTATTCAATTTTGACCACCTCCTATGTCACAATATGATTTTCATACACTTGAAAAGAAATATTGCTGCAGTTCTTGCCAGTGATAACAAAAATGCCATTGCCATGCCTGGGCATAAGACCAAAAATCAATATCCCCATAACCAACAATTTCCAGTTAAACAATCCTTTGCAAGAGGAAGCAAGAATGAAACCTGTCACCCAGTCGCAAAGCTGATCACAGACGCCCTGGGTACTATGCTAGTGTTAGATCTGTGTCCAATGTTCACTATTAATACAGTTGGTTTAAGACATTTAATTAAGGTGTTCTGTCCCTTTTAGCAATTGTCATCACTATACCATTTTACTAGAAAAGCTAATTCTCTCCTGTACCGGAAAGTTCCTAAAAAAATTTAATTATTGGGCGACAAAATGGCATTCTACCCACTGTACACTTAACCACAGATATGTGGACAAGCGGAACTGGGCAAACTAAAGATTATATGACTGTGAAAGCCCACTGGGTTCGTCATTCGCCTTCCCCAGCATGGAAAGCAGCAGCATGTACCCAGGTACGTCACATTTTTGAGAAGTAGGCTACTCTGTGTATCAGCGGCTTCAGTAAAAGGTATACAGCTGACAATCTGTTCCAAAAACTAAGGGATGTCATTGAAAGATGGCTAATGCTGCTTGGACTCTCCTGAGGATGTGTCATTTCTGATTATGACCCCAATATTGATCAAGCATTACAGTGGGGTTGAATTCCATCACATTTCCTGTTTTGCACACACCATCAACTTGGTGTTACAGAACTTTTTAAAAATGACATGCAGGAGATGCTGTTTGTGTCCAGAAACATTTAGGGTTAATTTCTGGTTTCTGCAACAGCATGTAGGAGAATGCAGCAGCTGCAAGAAGACTAGCATTTGAGGGGAATATACTTTAGTCCAGTGAAGTAGTTACCTGTGAAGAAAGTGCAGACACGGTTAGCTTGAGTCAAGTGATTGCCTTAATAATACATTTTGAAAAGGTGCTACAGAAAATTATAGTGTGAAATAAAACAAAGTAAATGTGCTAACTATATTTTAATTGTAGATTAAATACTTAATTTTCTTCGCAAGGATCCAAGACTTATCAACATCTTATTTGGACGTCTTCTCCTTCAGTTTCTCTGGCAACTGCTTGTTGTAAAAAAAATTGCTTTCCCAAGACACCCAGTGGTGATGCAGATGAGTCCGCACAACATTTAGATATTTGCTCTGCTGTAAAAGAATTGCCCAAAAATCGTGACATCTCTGCCCTAAAATCAACTAGTAATTCCATTTGGAAGGCCATTATCGGGCAATCACATCATACTACACTACACACTAGACTTCTATGATGGTGGGATGAATTAGTATTGTTTGAGGAAGATTATCACTAAACCCTGCCACCTCTCCTGTTTCGGAGTGAGCTATGGTACAATAAAATGTAACTGCAGATTTAGACCAAGACTTTCAGCCCTATTATTTCTATTTCAGCAATTACAATTAGTAATGGAGCAATGGAGCTCTTCTCTTTGGGTGTTACCTATATAACGCAGCACAATTTGCCTGCAAATTCTACAGACAAGCCTGCTTGTCTTCCTCTTCATCAATGACTCTTAGCAATTGAGCACTCGTCTTTGGGTGTATATTACACCCAAACATTATTAGTGAAAATTAGGAAAAATACAGTTTAATCCCTGATAGGCCCTTCACCATCCTTTGCATGTTAATAGTAGGATTGGTTGGAGTTATGGTCAAGGTCACACTTTTATTGACAAATCCTTCAAACCAGCCCAGATGTCAAACTGTTGTGGTCTGCCACCTGCGTCATCCCTGCTTGTGTTTGGAAAGTGCAAATTGGTGCCAGAACCTCACGTGCCAGAACTGCTGCCACTGGTGCCACACTGCTGCCTCTGGTGCAGCACTTACACAATCAACCGCCTCATCATCAGTGCCCTCGTCGGATACCCAAATCTTCCCCACATCCTCTTCTACAGACAAAGTGTCATCATCACTTGGTGTATCACCGGCTACACTCGGGCTGTTTACCCTTGAAATGCCAGTGTGTGATTCGTTGATACATTTGATTAACAAGCTGTGTGTGCTTGCATTTACATTTGTGTAACAGTCTGGAGGTCTGCAGAGTTAACTCTGTGCATGCTGGTGTGGGTATTGCTAGTTTGTGGATAACTAGAAACCTGCGTGCCAGTGTGGAACAGTATATTGGGGTCCTATTGCCCGTTTTCAATAGGTGGTGTCAGAACCTGAAGTGTCTGGGGATGTGAGAGCGCTGTGTTTGGGGGCGATTCCGTAGATCTATAACCTGTGTGATAGGTAGAGAGAGACTGCAGGCTGAAATTGTGTGTGACCTCATACAGCGAACACCCCAAAGTCACTGCAGTTGGGAGCGTGTTCGTGACAATAGTTCATACATTAATGTACTGACACTTTTATTAAAATACAGTATGACATTACCCGTTCTTAAAAGCATTGAGCTTTTAAGAACGGGTGGGATGGTGGGATATGAAAATATATTTGGGAAAGAACTCTGCCTAACATTGCACTTGGAAACTTCAATAAACATATGGTTTATCATAAGGACCAATAAAATCCATAAATTCGTATTAACTGATAAATCTGCACATTGTTGCAAAGATTGCAAAAGAAGAGCAAATAACACAATTGTAGCTTATCATACTTGGGTCTGAATACTCCGTCAAATCGCCCATGACCCTATGCACCAAGCCAAACAGAGCATTAGCAGACTTGAAATTCCAGATAAGTACCAGGCCTAAAACTACACCCACTTCTGGTTTATTTCCCAGGCCAGGAAAGGTGCTCCAAGTTAATGGCAGTGTCTTCAGTGATGGCTGGAGAGTCCCAAACAGATCTCCAAGACGTAGTCTAATGTCATATTTTGTCTGGTAAATAGGAATCTATGATGCCTCAATGAAATAGACAGCCAGAGTGTAAAGAATTAGCATCAGTCTAATCCCTGAGAGAGGGCAGGATGCGGCCTAGAAAGGCAGCCCTATAAAATGTACTACTCTCTGCTTGAAACATGTCGGCTTGTCTGCCTTTGCTGTGACTGAATGGCTTATCACTAAACCGGTACTCTTGTCAATCCCAAGCCCCTCCTCTATATGTAGCCTTAACCCTGTCATATCACCCCTCCACCCTGACTCGTGCCCTACTCTGGGTTTCTTTGTATACAAATTAAATTTAAATGCTGTCCACATAGTTACTACTGCTATGGCATAGCAGAAAAATCTAGGTGCTCTTTTTGCCTTTGCAACTTACATTTTGCTCAATCAAGAGCAAGCTGCCCACCATTTCAACACCCTTTACCCACACAACAAGTACTGGCATCAGTATATGTTAGCATTATAAGTTTTTCTAATAGCAAACAATATTTTACATTTGTTATTCTTTACTGGTATGTGTCCTATATTATGTTTGTTATTATTAATCTTTATTTTCAAAGCTCCAATACTCCACAATGAAACTGGGCAATTATCTGGAGCCCCAAGCCTCCTTCTAAATAAAAAAATGTAAAAAATATTGTAATACCTTCAGCTCAGGTCATTGCTCCCACTGGGTTTCCCACACAGCCATCAGTTTTTTATTAATAGTGAATTAAGCTGTTGTGGCTTCTGTTCACCAAAATCTAACTGTATGTTGGAGTGCAGGACAAGGCACCACCAATAGGGTGGAAAGTATGTTAATGCTTGGCTCTGTAAGTATCTGCCACTACGTATGGCTCTGCATATCTAACTTGGCACCAGATGTAGTTTAGTGTAATACACTGAGCCATATTTGCTACCAGATATAATATGCTTATCAATATCTGGTAGCTTGCTTACAAAGTTGAGCCATATCTGATACCATGTTTACAAGTCAAATTAAATGCTCATCATATTATACTTAGCAGCAGTTGTGTTTCAACTCTGTATATGTTGTACCAGCCATGGTTCAGCACGTTACACTAGGCACCAACTGTGATTTAGATTTGAATACTTGCCACCAGTCATGACTCAGCATACATTGGGTTTTAATTTCATCAGATGGCTCCTAGATTTTGGCCAAATTTATTGAGGTCTACTCATTATGTTACCAAAGCTCATCCTGCTAGCTGTTACTGAATCAAGCTGAATGTAAAGGCCACTTTATAGGCATTCGCAGACTCTTCCAGTTCAGTCAACAGATCAAGGTAAGCATTATGAGGTGTGTGTGGAGTCTGGTTTTGGCATTGGGTCCTGTAAAATATAGCTGGCAAGGGGGTATGTTAAAAGTAGTTGGCAATTGGGCTTTGCAATATTACAGTCAGACATGTAAGTTCACCCTATTGTGACTTCTCCCCATTTCTCCAAATGGTGGATACAACAGAGAGTCCATCATTGACAACTAATTTATAATTAGAAATGTTCACTGACCCCCGTAATCTGGTTTTGGTTTTGGATCTGGATTAAATTTGTGTTTTTGGTTTTGGTTTTGGCAAAACCATCCTTGCGTGTTTTGGTTTTGGTGTTGGATCCCAACTTTTTTCTAAAATCCCTATTTATTTATTTATTTATTTATTTATTTATTTTTGGCTAAAATCACATATTTTTGTTTCCCTCCCCCTACATTACTATTAACCTCAATAACACTAATTTCAAGTCATTTGCAGTTAATTTTGACCATCTCACAGATCATAATAATATTTACATACACTTTCCAACAAAGACTGCAGCAGTTCTTGCCAGTGATAAGAAGAAGGCCACTATCAGGCCTGGGCATAAGACCAAAAAATCCACTTCTTATGTGTGGAATTATTTTCACCCAAATCCTGTCAACAGTTGTCTAGCCATTTGTAGCATTGCAAAGCCACAGTCAGTAGAGGTAGAGACCTTAACCATCTGGGAATCTCATCCATGTTACACCATTTGAAGCAAGTTCATGGAAAGCTTTTGTGAAAATCAGAAATTTAAACTAAAAAATAACAGCAAGCAGTCTAGCATTAGCTACCTTCCTTCTCTCAGCTAGATCCCAGCACCTGTAATCTACACCCCCAACACCTTCATCATCAATATTCTCACAAGTGATCAGAGTTAGTTCTGCATCCAAGTTTCTAAGGCAAGATGACTCTTCCCCTATACAGGACTTCTCAGAAGAATCCTTGAGCATTAGGCCCACTGCTGCTGCTCCTGCTGCTGGGGGTTGATCTTCAACCCATAAGCAGACCAAGAAGAAGACTACTAGTAGTTTACAACAATTGACTGTTAAACAATCATTTACAAGAGAAAGCAAGTATGAAAGCTGTCACCCAGTGGCAAAGTGGATCACAGACGCCATGGCAACTATGCTACTATTAGATATGCATCCAATATCCACTCTTAATGAGCTGGTTTTAGACAGTTACTTGAGGTCTTCTGTCCCAGTTACCAAATTCCATCACAACACCATTTTGCTAGAAAAGCTATTATTCACCTCTACCAGAATGTTTGTAAAAATTAGAGATGGTCACTGACCCCCGTGTTTTGGTTTTGGATTCGGTTTTGGATCTGGATTACCGTCGTGTTTTGGTTTTGGTTTTGCAAAACCGCCATTGCGTGTTTTGGTTTTGGTTTTGTTTGGTTTTGTTTTGCTATTTTGTTGGAAAATCCATGTTTTTGTGCCTAAAATAACCCAATGTAGTGCTCCAACTGTTTTAGAGATAAGTAATCTAATTGTTGAGGTAATAAATCATCCAAAAAAACAGTTTAATTCTTTGTTGGTAGGCCTTCATTTATTCTACACACAAAACAGATTGTCTTCCTCTCCATCTATGCATATTGCCAATGCAGCCATCGTCTTTGGATGTATATTACACCCTACACTTATACTTAAATATGTAAAGAAATGGAAAAAGACAGTTTGCTTTCTGTCTCTATAGGCCCCCCTCCACTTTTTAAAAAAAAAAAAAAAAAATTCAGCCATTATAGACTGTACAATATTAATTGACATGGAGAAAGCCAGTTTGGTTTCTGTCTCTCTAGGCCCCCCTCCACTTGTATAAAATACTAATAAATTCAGCCGTTATAGACTGTACAATAAAAATTGAAATGGACAAAGGCAGTTTGGTATCTGTCTGCATCAGATCCTCTCTCCACTAGGAGTAAAATAGAAAACTATTCAGCCGTTATATAATCTAGAATATAAATAGAAATTGAGAAAGGCAATTTGGTATCTGTCTGCATCATAATCATCAACATCATCATTAGCGCCCTCGTCGCCTACACAAATCTCCCCCTCATCCTCTTCTAATTCCAAAGTGGCATCCTCAATTTGGGTATCACCGGCTACACTCGGGCTATTAAGGCACACATCAGCAGAATGCTCACGATTAGACATCCCACTGTTGGATGGACTCTCTACAGGGATTGTTGTCATTTGTGAATCAGAGCAAACATTCTCCTCTAATGCCTTACTGTTATATTGCAGCTCGGCTTTGACGCGTAACAGTAGTTGTGCACCAATTGTAGGCTGGGTAACTTTTTGGGATCTGCCACTAATAGCCAAAGGTGAAGGCTTCATTCTCTCTTTGCCACTGCGTGTGTAGAATGGCATGCTTGCAATTTTTTTTTTATTGTCACTTAACTTTTGCTCAGTTACACTTCTTTTTCGCTTCAATACAGTAAAAAAAATTTTGTTTTTTGTTTTTTGCACTAATTTGGAAACACTCTGTTGTTTGACATCGCCTTGGCCAGATGACGTACTGGGAACACTAACATCAGAACTGGTGACAGTACCTGGTTGCTCATTCTGATCATATGTGGACTGCTTTGAATCCATTCTGAGCGCAAAGCACTGGGGAGTGCTAAAAATTATTTGGTAGATACTGCTGACAGGTATGACTTTTGACAGCCAGAAATATTTATGCACAATTATGGGAGACACCCCAAAAACACAGAGGAGTGCTAAAAATTATTTGGTAGCCAGAAATATTAATGCACAATTAGGGAGGACACCCCAAAAGCACTGAGGAGTGCTAAAAATTATTTAGTAGATACTGCTGACAGATATGACTTTTGACAGCCAGAAATATTTATGCACAATTATGGGAGACACCCCAAAAACACAGAGGAGTGCTAAAAATTATTTGGTAGCCAGAAATATTAATGCACAATTAGGGAGGACACCCCAAAAGCACTGAGGAGTGCTAAAAATTATTTAGTAGATACTGCTGACAGATATGACTTTTGACAGCCAGAAATATTAATGCACAATTAGGGAGGACACCCCAAAAGCACTGAGGTGTGCTAAAAATTATTTAGTAGATACTGCTGACAGAAATGACTTTTGACAGCCAGAAATATTAATGCACAATTATGGGGGACACCCCAAAAGCGCTGGGGAGTGCCAAATATGAAGAAAAAATAATAAACCTCTATCCTCCTCTCTGCACTAGCGATTTTGGTTAGAGCAATTGCAAGAACAATATTGTATTCTCTGTCCCTGCTCTAATTAGCCTATGACTACACCCTGCTCTCTCCCTCTGTCAAATGGCGATGGATTGCTGTGGAGGCGTGTATTTATAAAGTTGAAGTATCGCGAGAACCGAGCCCCGAGATCCGACGACGTCACAATGACGTTCGGCCTCGATTTGGATTCGGAACGGGCGGGAGAGTACCGAGCTGCTCAGCTCGGTACTCGGATACCCAAAGTTCGGGTGGGTTCGGTTCTCGGAGAACCGGACCCGCCCATCTCTAGTAAAAATGTAATTATTGGGCTACAAAATACCATTCTACCCACTGTACACTTAACCACAGATATGTGGACAAGTGGAACTGGGCAAACTAAAGATTATATGATTGTGACAGCCCACTGGTACAGCATTAGCATGTACCCAAGAACATCATATTTTTCAGAGGCAGGCTTCTTTGTGTATCATCTGCTTCACTAAGAGGCTTATTATTATTATTATTATCGTAGATTTGTAGGGCACCACAGTGCTCCAAAGCGCCATACAGTAGGGAAGACAAGGATATACATAAAACAAGACATACGTAAAACAAGCACAGACAAGGCAGACAATGAATGGAGACATGAAAACAAAGGGTATGGAGGACCCTGCTCATTAGAGAGCTTACATTCTAAAGGGAAGAGGGCACAGCTGAAACAAGAGGAGCGAGTGTGGCCCAGAGTGGAGATTGGGATAGTTGTGAGAGTGCATTAGTGTGAAAAGTGTTATCAATGATAAGGTCACCTCTAAAAAAGAGATGGGTTTTCAAAGAGCATCTAAAGATTTGAAGGCTGTGGGAAAGTATGATTGAGCGTGGTAGGGAATTCCTTAAGTGGGGAGCAACACGGGAAAAGTCTGGAGGCGGAAGTGAGAGGTGGCTATCAGAGATGAGACAAAGTGCAGGTCAGAGGTAATAGCGCTGGCAATCTGTTTGAAAAACTAAGGGATGTCATTGCAACATGGCTTATCCTGCTTGGACTTTCCTGAGGATATGTGATTTCTGATAACGTTACCAATATTGTTAGAGTATTGTTAGAGTATTACAGCTGGGTGAATTCCATCACATTCCCTGTTTTGCAAACACAATTAACTTCGTGGTACAGAACTTTTTAAAAAATGACAATGACATGCAGGAGATGCTGTCTGTGTCCCGAAATATTTAGGGTCATTTTCGGGATTCTGCAACAGCATGTAGGAGATTGCAGCAGCTGCAAGAAGAATAGAATTTAGGGGGGATGTACTTTAGTCCAGCGCAGTGGAGAATACTTTCCGTGTTGTGCAAGGTGCTGAAACCACTCGAAGTAGTCATCTGTGAAGAGAGTGCAGAGAGTGCAGAAACTGTTAGCTTGAGTAAAGTAATTCTCCTAATTAGACTTGAAAAAAAGCCAGAGAAATTGTAGGAGGATATGAAACAAAGCAACTCCGCTAATTACGTTGGACTTGTAGATTAAGTACTTTATTCACTTCACCAGGGTGCAAGAGTTATCAACATCTTGAAATCGGATCATTACATTTTGGCAACTGTGCTTGATGGTAGGTTTAAAAGCCGTGTTTTTTATTATTCCATCTGACCCAGATCTCAAAAGATGCAATGAGCTCCTGGTCAATAAGCTGACAGCTCAAGTGGTACATGACACAATGACGTCTCTTCTTCAGTTTCTCTGGAAATTGCTGTTAGGAAAAAACATATCTTTCCCAAGACACGTAGTGGTGATGCAGATGAGTCTGCACAACATTTTGACATTTAGTCTGGTCTAAAAGAATTGCCCAAAAATCGTGACAGCTCTTCTGTAAAATGAACTACAAATTCCATGAGGAAGGCCATTGCCAGCAATTACATCAAAGTACACAGACTCCTGTGATGGTGGATTCCAGCGGGGATGAATTAATATTGTTTAAGGATGATGTATATACCGATGAGGGTGAATATGATAACAGTGTAGATTGCAGGTGCTGAGATCTAGCTGAGAGAAAGGAGTGAGCTGATGCTGATAAGCTTGGTAATATTTTGGGTAGAATGGCATGTTGCCAATTTTATGTTTTTCTACAATGAACTTTCACCTTTATTAGAGAGGTGTTTTTTTCTTGAAAAAGGTACAAGCTTTTTATTTACATTTTTGTTTCCCTGACTTAAAACCACTATGCACTTGAACATAGACTTTAGCACATGAGGTAGAGGGATTAGTGTCATCATGACTGAGACTGAAGAGTGACACCAACCCTATTATTTCTATTTCAGCAATGACAATTAGCAATGGAGCAATGGAGCTCTCCTCTTTGTGTGTAACCTATATCACACCTATATAACACCGTTAATGTGATTGCAAATTCAGAAGACCAAGCCTGCCAGCCCTAGTATTTCTATTTCAGCAATGTCAATTATCAATGGAGCAATGGAGTTCTCTTCTTTGTGTGTAACCTATATAACACCATACAATGTGACTACAGATTTACACCAAGACTGCCAGCCGTATTATTTGTATTTCAGCAATGACAATTAGCAATGGAGCTCTCCTCTTTGTGTGTAACCTATATAACACCGTACAATGTGACTGCAGATTTGCACCAAGTCTGCCAGCCGTAGTATTTCTATTTCAGCAATGACACTGGAGACTTTGAAGAACACTGCTACCCCCGCCTCTTTCTTTTCTACCTATGACGCTGCCCAACTGCTCTAAATACTGCCAAGAACTGTGGTACCCCTTCGTGTCCCTCTGTGAAATGGCGCTGGATCGCCGTGGAGGGCGGTACTTATAGAATCCAAAACTTGCGAGATCCAACGATGTAACAATGACTTTTTGTCTCATTTTCAATTTAAAGGGTGCGCGAAAGTATTGAGCCGGATCGGCTCGGTACTCAGATCTGCTAGGTTCAGGTGTGTTCGGTTCTCAGGGAACCGAGCCTGAACATCCCAGGCCCATGTGGTCAGTGTAATTACAGAGCTGATTCCCTGATGGCCATTGTACAATATAGACCATGTTCCCTGATTGCCAAGTGTACAATATAGAACCAATCTCCTGGAGGCTAATATTCAAGACAGAGTGTATTCAGTTAACAAAGTGATAAACTCAGTACCAATGTTGTACCATTTAGTCTTTGACTGGACTCGTTTCCCTACTGGGAGTCTTGTCTCCCTCTCTCACCTTTCCTTTTCTCTCTTTGATGTCACTGCCCTTTTTGCTCTTCCCTAGTACTCAGGTCCCCTGTGACTCTTAAAATCCCTTTTATATTAATGATTTTTTTGCCTGGGTTAGGGGTGCTTGTACATGAACTCAAATGGTAGGAGGACATGGGGGGGACGCTCAACCCTGAGGATCGGGTTAATATTAGATTACATCGATCCAAAACCTCAATTTGCGGTAAAATTAGTGAGAATGTTCGCAAGATCCATACATGGTATCTTGTTCCTCACAGGCTTCACATTATATTCCCGAACCCTTCCCCTCTATGTTGGCATCTCTGTAGTGGCGTGGGTACTCTATCTCATATTTGGTGGCACTGCCCGAAATTAGTCCCCCTTTGTAGGGAAATACACCGCTTGATCACCAATATCACCAACATTATCTTATTACTTACTACCCAGTCATATCCCAGATATCGTTAACCGCACACAGAAACTGGTCACACATATTCTCAGTGCCACGAAATGGCAGATTGCCCTCTTCTGGAAGAATTCCCAATTGCCCTCCATCACGTCCATTATTAATCAGATCTGCAGGTCTACCACATGCAATTTATTTCTAGTATCCTTTATCATACACCCAATAAATTTGCTTGTATCTGGAGCTCTTGGTACTATGGGGTCACCCCTCCTTTAACATATCTTCTCTATTCTTTTGTTTTTTATATCTCTTTAGACAGTGACTTCCTCCCCTTCTCATCTACTCTATAACAACCCCCCCCCCTATATTCTATTTTCCATCTCTCACACTATTCTACATTGTATATTGCTAACATGAATATGTGTGTTATTTGTTTATCTTGGAGATTACATGTGTTCTCCTTTGTATTTTATCCCCATATGCTCTTTTTCTTTTTTCTGTAACAATTTCTGTTTTTCAGGACAAAAATGAAAAAATATTATTTAAGTGAAAAAAGTAGCACTAAAAGGGAAGGAGGATAGACTTTGATGTGATGTTTACTGTGCACAACCTAGAAATTTTTCAATTTTTTCACATATGCAAGCATACTTTCAGTTTGCGTAGGCTGCTGCTGAAAAGGAAGCGGAGGCGTGGACCTTAATCTTCACTGAATGGACCATTGATGCACACTGGCGCAAAACCAAGATGATTTGCGATGCACTTCGGCAATTGTATCCCTGAAAATTATATTGACATGCAATGTAACAATGGGTGTATAAATATATAATTGGGCTAGTATATCACATATGGGCTTATTTGTTTTTACTCACCAATATGCTGTCAATGGCCAGAGATGTCAGCTTTGCGAACACAAGTGGGGATTGTCATGATCTATAGGCATAACTAGTTTGCTGTGATTTTTACACCTAAGGCAATGCAAAATTGAGCAAAATAGTAGTTGATTGGCAAACATGGAATTATGCCTGTCATTTCTGGAGAAATACTTTTGCATAAAATAAACTAGTTTTAGTTTTTTCTTTAACCTCTAATCTTTTTTTTTTTTTTTTGTGGATTATTTTTTACAGAAGCACATTAGAAGTCCCATATCAGAGATACTCTACATATTTTGACTATGCTTGAGTCTATTAAATGGTGCGATAAATATGCGTTTTTGACACTGGATGTACAAGCTTTGTACACCAATATTCCCCACGAAAGGGGGATAAGAGCAGTTAAATCCTTTATTACAACTGACACTGATATTTCAAATGAAAAACATTATTTTGTTTTAGAAGCAATTTCTTTTATTTTGTCTCACAATTATTTTTTATTTGAAAATTGTTTTTATTTACAAATCTCGGAAACTGGAATGGGGACTAGGTTCACCCCGAGTTTTGCCAATCTATATATGGGTGATTTCAAGAAACAATATATCTGGGATGGTCCCTTTGGGGCGAACCTGGTCCTCTATGGGCGCTTTATAGATGATATTTTTATTATTTGGAAAGGTGATGAGGATTTAGCACTCAGTTTGTTTCTTATCTTAATCAAAATATGTTTAATCTTAAGTTTACTCATATTTTTGATTAACATAGGGTCAATTTTTTGGATATCACCCTCCCTTATTGTGGTGACAAAATAGTGTGTTCTAACTTTAATAAACCAGTTGATGCCTATAATTTCTTACATTATACAAGTAGCTATTACCACCCCTGGAAAAGGAATATCCCCAAGAGTCAGGTGGGTTGACTCAGGCGGAATTCCTCTGAAGACTCTGACTTCTCCAAACAAATGAAGGAGATGCTTGAAAAATTTAAAGATAGGGGTTACCCGAGTGAAATACTAGAGGAGACAGGAGCTTTTGCATCTACTCTTGACAGAACTTATCTCTTGAGTATGAGGAAATCTACTAATAGAAAATGTAAGAGAAAAGATACACCTTGTTTTGTGTCTACCTTCAATACCAAATCACGACAAATTAAGAACATCTTATTTTCTAATTTTGGCATTTTAAAGCAGGATAATCTCTTGAATAAATGCATAGAAGATAAACCAGTGGTGGTTTTCAAAAAGAATCTGGACCTCAAGAGGATTCTAGCTCCCAGTGTTCTAAAACATGATATAGATGTATCTAGTAAATGGTTTCCAGACATTTTGCCGATGTCCATTATAGTGATCCATTAGGTATGTCTCTGATAGGGGTTGAACACGTGGAGAATACTGTTAAGAGGGGTGACAGATTCTTTAAGCTGTGTCTTAGTGAGTCTGCCTGGATATTAAAACTAAGAACCTTCAGTCCAAAGGAGCTAAATTAATCCTTAGACCATCATAGTTTAGAATAATATGCCTAGTTTTGCTAGTCTTTATTATGTGTCCATATATCAATTTTTGCAATAATCTATTACTCCCATGTGGAGCAGTGACTATATGGCTAAGGGTTTTATTGAAGATTTGTGTAACTGTGTTTTTCATGTATCTGAGATTTGTGATGAGTTTTTTTATTTATGATTTTTTATTATTTATTATTTTTTTATTATTATATTATATTATATTTAATATATTATTATTTCTTATATTTTATATTTTTTATTTTTAATATTTTATTATTGAGTTATATTTAGGTTATATTCTCGGTACTATATCAGTTATACTGTTGTTGCTGGTGCCATGTTTTCAAAAGGTTTTTCTGAGGGATTGTTATTTATTATGAGATTGGTTTTGCTTCTTCTTGTTTTTATGGATCTATGTATCCCGTATTTTAAATTGTTTAAAAATTAGATTAGTTATTAGATACAATGTTTTGTTATGCTCAGGCTGGAGGAGGTGTTCTGCAGCCTGTGAATAAGCGGGCTTATATCTAGGGATTAATTATCTGTGGCTGGTCCCACTTCCTCTAATTGTACCAGTCTCTATTTAAAACCCATCGAGGCATTATCGTTGAAGCTTTGAGAAAGTCCCACCACAGGGACGAAACGCGTCAGTTACCACGCATTCTATTGATAAACAGCGACTCTTGTACTTACCAGAGGAGTGAGGAATTAAAGAACAGGAACCACTACAGGAACCACTAACAGACTTTAGCTGTTTCCGAACGACTTATTTCGTAGGTGCACCTATGTGAACTATACTGAAACTAACAGAAAAGTGACATGGCAAGTACAAGTGAGTAAAGGTCTGTGAAACTAGCGGGGAAGTCCGCGATACGTCACTATACCGTTTCTGCTGCATACACTTCCCATGTGTGATCTGCCTGATTGTGGATGTTGGTAAGAACTTTTCCCCTCTGGGGTAATTTTTTCTGTTAGCTCCAGTGCCGTCTAGATGAAGTTCCTTTTATACATACATACACATATAGACATTCTCTTATTGGAATTTGTGTTTGGACTATTCCGGATATCAACTTTACTAATGAATTGAATACTCCATTGTGTATGATGAATTTTGTGATTTTATAAACCGAACCCGGATATTTACCCATTAATCCGTACTAGGGGGGTAAATGTATCAAGCTGCGAGTTTGCAACTCCAGCGATTTTCTCAGGAGAGTTGAAACTCGCCGATGTATGAAGCTGAGATTTCATGCAAAATCGCCAGAGTTGTGCTTCTGTCAAAATCGCTGTTTGCAAAATCGCCAGTGATCAAACTCCCGACTGTTTGCCACTGCAGTTCTACAGCTCTCAAATGTATGAAGCTGCGAGTTAGCAAACTCAGGAGAGTTTGCTTCAAAACACGCCAGATACAACACGCTGCTTGATAGCAGCGTGTTGTACAAACACATCACTGTTATACTGCCCTGGCAGTGTTAAAATGGTAAAGAACAGATAAAAGTTGAAAAAAAAAAAAGCGTGAGGTCCCCCCGCTATTTATGCTTAACCCTAGTGCTGCCTGACTAGTGCTGGTCCCGTGAAAATCGGGGAAAAATTTTGCGTGGGGTTCCCCCGATTTTCACTTTACCAGCACTAGGCAAACCAGCCAGGGTTGGCGGCACTATAGCAGGGAGACGCGCAGCAGGGGTCCCCATGCCATAATGACTAACCAACCCTAGACTGTTCAGCGCTGGGCTGGATTCCCTAGGGAGTGGGGTCCGCTGAAAAAAATGAGCGGGCCCCCCCCCTAGAAAGAACCAGCCCAGTGCTGATAGCACTAGGGCTCTTCCTACCACCCCTGGGCTGTGGGTAGTAGGGTAATACGGCGTAAAGTAGTAAAAAAAACAAACTGACACCAATTTTGTTTGTGGAACTACAAGTCCCAGCCAGCCAGGTTGCCAAAAACAGTGTGGCCATGCTGGTGCTTGTATAACTACAAGCACCAGCATACCCACGGCAGCCAGGGCATGCTTGCACTTGGAGAACCACAAGTGCCAACATGCCCTGACATCCCTGGCTTGCTGGGCCCTGTAGTTCCACAAAGAAAAAAGTTTACAAAGCCACAACACCCTCTTATAAACCACATACATTTATTAAAAATAATAAAACCCACAATAAAGACACTAACCACCCTCTTTTAAACCACAAGTATTTATTAATATAATAAAACCCAAATACTTACCGATGATGCCTTCTTTCTTGCTCCAATGTCTCTTATTATTTGTAAATCCATCTTGCCGGCTTGCCCCAGTCCCAGCCATTTGTACCTCCATAAGGGAATCTTTGCCAACAGGAACTCTTGGCCCAGAAGGGGCACATATTTGTACATCCCGACTCTTTAGTGTTGCTTGAAGATAAAAAATAAAAAAAAACAGGAGCCGCCGCAAACACCTCCTACCTAGTAGGAGGTCCGTTTCGCAATGCTCTTACGCTGTTTGCGTAAGAGCTAACTACTGTATTATGGTATTTTCCCACGCTAGTGGGGAAATCACATAATACTGTATCTAGCGCTTACGCAATTAACGTAGCGCATTGCGCATGCACTACGCTACTTGCGTAACCTGTAATACAGTAAATACAGCTTACGCGATTTAAACACGCTGGCAAACTCGCACTTTGATACATTTACCCCTAGATCTTGTGTGGTTTGACTGTATTCTATTATTCCTATCCTCCATATTCAGTCTCAAAAGAGTCTTATTTGTATATTTTTGTTTTGCTGTTTTATATGCTTATATTACCTTTAATGGGATGTAGGTTTTGTGTGCTTTTAATTTGTATGTTGTATTAAACTTTATGAATATTTTTATGGAAGTATAAACCAATCTCTTGTCATTTTCTGGATGTTTGACTATCCCCCTGTTATGTGCGTATTGTCGCTAACCAATAAAGATTGTCGAACCTCGATTTGTGTTTCCAAAGCACAAAGATTTATTCGCAATAAGTGGAATAATATGCTCAAGCGAAGTAATAGTAAATACAGCCGTTACTTATCGCATGCGCTCTGGATCCAGTGCAGTCATTCAATCCTGAAGTCTGGGGACAAGATGTCTGCACTCTGGATCACAAGCTGCTGCTTATATACACAATCAAATACAGTAATACAATGAAGATGGTATAGCTTGCATCTATTGGTCCGGGTCTCAGGAATGTCCAAGGGGTCGTCAATCATTGGCTGGTTCATCCTAAGGAATCCAAAGGAGGGGGTCATCTCTGCAGGGGGTATGCTCTGCTCTTCCCGCCCGGATTCCTTAGTCTTAAGTAGTTCATAATTCCCTATTATTCATAACTTGCGTATGCACTCTGCGATTCCCTCGCAGAGTGAACCAAACAGTAGGATATGTAATAAGGTTCATTATGATACCACTCATGATGTTATTCCTTTAACCCATTCCGTGTATTTCACTAATATGCATGTAACTCTGATATAACATATAAATACTACTATATTTCGACATAACTGACTATGTGTTGCAATTACCATTAATGTGTACTATTTTATAAGTATGCGTGCTTGTGCGAATGTATGGTAAAAGACCGATTACTGTTGCTGTCACGTGTAGTGGATGCGTACGCTCTTTCACGCCGTAGCGTGCCCTTGTACGTCATAGCGTACCGTACGCATCTTTTCAGACAAAGACAACCAAGTTTGCTAGACTTTAATTGAAATGACTTTATCCAATTTGCTGACTTCGACAGTTCCACCCTTTGATAGTGTAATAAACTATCACCCAATCACCGTTTCAAGTTCAGGATTATACAATACTTCTTCACAGACCATGATCTCAGTATATGGTACCACCCTTTCAGTCTCTTTCTCAGTATTACTCCCATGAGACCGTTTTCCACACTTCAACACAGTAGGAACACATTTGACAACTAAACCAATTGCTAAGATTGACACCCAGTATAAGGAGAAGGAGCTTACCTACACTCGCAATCATTTCCTGTACCCACTCCCCCAGACCGGAGAACCATTTTGCTGGGTTCAACCATGAAAACCAACCCGCCACCTTTTCCCCGACCTCATATAACGAAGAATTATGGCTCTTTCGAAATTCCCATTTCAGCTGCAAAATTTCATCCATCTTCCGGTCTATAACCTCTTTAGGGTCTTCAGTATTATTAGTAATGTACGTGCAACATTTGACACCGAACTGGGTGGCCAGTGTCACACAGTACCCACCAGTAATAGAGGTGAGATAATTTAGTACCAGTCTATGTTGCACCAACTCCTTTTTGTACGCTTGTAGCTCCCTTCCAGTATACCTGAAAGTGTCATCATACATCTCGGTGATATTATCTATTAATTTAGCTAGGTCTTGGATATATTTAAAGTTTAATGTTCCCCGAGCGGTCCTGGTGAGATCTAGAGCAACCATAACTTGGAAACCAGCAGTTTCACTAATCAATTTTGTAGCTATGGGTTCCTCACCAGGAATCATATTTCTCTTGCCACGGTGTTCATACTGTGTGTGTATGTATGGTGGTGATGTAGTCTTGTGAATATCTACCATTTCTTCATGAGTAATAGTCATGATTTCAGGAACCAGTTTAGCTAGGAAACACAAGCCCTTGGAACTCGGAGTCACCCAGGAAAAAGCTTTCCTTCCACAAACAAAATACACATCATCAGGGAGAACATAAGGAACAGTATGCCCATGAATTATATCACACAGAGTTTTGATAAAACTACCCATGCCTAGTGTCTCCATCTGCTCTAGACACGTGTCGGCATTAATGATATTTTCACATTTATCTGTAGAGACTTTTCCAATGGATACCTTCTTATGTTTGGTTATACGCCCTAACTTGTGACTTCCATCAACATTCCTGCCTAGTAGTGACCTTGTGAGTCTCTCTCTAAAATGAGTGTGGCGAGCCATTGTCTGATCTGATAGGTCAGCCTCCCAATTCTCCAGGCGCTTTGCATGAGATATGTTTAGGCACAGCAAAGATCTGCCTATGGAGTATTGTCGAAGCGTCAGACTAGGGGACCTAGTGTTATTGTACCTCCCTTCTATGGGCCTCCCACCCCTTAATTCGAGTACTTCGGATATGTTTAGAGGGAATGGCACTGTCACGGGCACTAGGAGTCTTTACCCAGGGATCACCAGGTGGTAGGCTTACCAGAGCAATGTAGGTGGTAATAGGGTACTCTGGTAGCAGGGTGATCACGGAACAGTAAATAGCAGATGATGAGATGCTCAGGAAAGTCTATGACTAGCAACACTGGTAATATGGAGGTAATAGTACACGAGGATCTGTATGGACAAGGACACGTGAAGGTAGTCAGTGGTCTGCGATAGCAAGTTGTACCACTGCTATAGTGAGGAGGAATGTCCAACAGAAACGAGGAAGTGATGAGAGTCAGCGGTCTGCGGATAGCAAGTTGTACCGCTGTCTGGGTGAAGGAATGGAATCCAAGTGGAGGTATCCGGGGAGTCAGTGGTCTGCGATAGCAAGTTGTACCACTGCTATGTGAGAGGATACTGGAACAGGTGATACTGGAAACAGGGATCAGTGGTCTGCTACTAGCAAGTTGTACCACTGAATATATATGTGAGGAGGTGCACGGGGAGAGACTGCAACACAGGGTAAACACGGCACCTTAACACGATCCACAGTAATATGCACAATATAGATATATATATATATGAATGACTGAACAGCACTGCAAATATGGAAAGTCTCTTGAAGTAATCCGGCACAAGATAGTACAGTCAATGATGGTAATAGTCTCAGCGGATAGTAAACTCCAGAGGAGAACAAACTCAGTCCAGCAAGGTATGCAATACACCAGCACAGTCAATGAGAAGTATGCATACCATGGGTCAGAAGCAGGCAGTCAGTTAGGAGTGCAGCGATACCTGAGCGGCAGGAGGCCGGCAGGATGAGAAGTCCCTGGATAGATGAAGCAGAGGTCTAGTAGGTGCAGCGCACAGGTAAGTAAACCAACAGGGACACGAATCCACAGGAATCGGTAGAACGCGGAACTGGACTCTTAGAGGACCCAGGAGAATGGTGATGATCTAGCAGCAGGATAGCGGATGAGACACGAATCCAATGCTGACAGGCAGGTAGAGACCAGCGGAACACAGGAAGGCGTGGAGAGCGGATCAGCAGTAGATGGACGATTAGCGCTGGCAGCAGCAGCAGGACACTGCGGATCCCCGGAGGTAACCAGTAGCAACCAGCAGGTGCAAATAGCGATGGAACACGGGTGAGCAGAGTAGACCAGGAGCTGTTGATCACGGAGAGTAGCAGATGGCAATAATAGCAGCAGTCTCGAGGAAACACGGGAGAGATGAGATGAAGACTGCAGTGCACAGGGGCAGCGGATAAGAATCAGCTAACAGTCACGATGATGAAACACAGCTGAGTTGCAAGCTGGAGTCTGTAGTGCACGGAGGCAGCGGATAGGAATCAGCTAACAGTCACGATGTGGAAACACAGACGAGTTGTACGCTGGAGACTGTAGTGCACAGAGGCAGCGGATAAGAATCAGCTAACAGTCATGATGTTGGAACACAAACGAGTTGCAAGCTGGAGGCTGTAGTGCACGGAGGCAGCGGATAGGAATCAGCTCACAGTCTTGATGATGAACAGGTGAGTAAATGTGGAGAGTGGCTGAAGTGCACGGAGGCAGCGGATAGGAATCAGCTCACAGTCTTGATGATGAACAGGTGAGTAGATGTGGAGAGTGGCTGAAGTGCACGGAGGCAGCGGATAGGAATCAGCAAACAGTCACAATGATATGAGATAGAGTTGAAGTGGCTTAGAAGACTGTAGTGCACGGAGGCAGCGGATAGGAATCAGCTAACAGTAACGATGATACAATTGATGGTAGAAGTGGTATGGAACCACAGTAGTAGCAGTGGTTTGGAAACCACAGGAATCAGCAGCGCTGAACAAACGAGGAAACACCTTCAGAGACTCATGGGGAATGAGACTCCAAGATCAGGCAACGTGGTGTTGACCACAGGTGCTTAATATAGGGAGTGTTGCCTGATCTGCCAATTAAGTTAAAGGGACATACACTGAAGGGTAGGAAAGGGCTGCGCATGCGCAGACCCTCAGGATGGAGGACGGCCACGGTTCCTAAATGTCCGGGAAGAGGCACTCACGGTCCGGTGAGTGACAGTACCCCCCCTTTTAAAGGTGGGCACAGAACGCCTGGAACCGGGCTTGTCCGGATTTTTGGAATAAAACTTCTTCAAAAGGGCAGGAGCATTAAGATCTTCAGCTTTGATCCAAGAGCGCTCCTCAGGACCAAAGCCCTTTCAATGAACGAGGAAACGGAGGACTCCTCGCGAAATTTTTGCATCCAATACCTCAGTAATCTCGAAAATCCTCCTCCTGGTGAACTTGAACTGGCTGCGGAGCTGAGGGAGGAGTTGAGAAACGGTTGATGATAAGAGGTTTGAGTAAAGACACATGAAAGGCATTGGAAATCCGAAGATTCTTAGGAAGAAGAAGTTTAACACATACTGGATTGATTATTTGAATGATCCTATATGGACCAATAAAACGAGGGGCGAATTTCATAGATGGGACCTTCAAACGAATATTTTTGGTAGATAACCAGACACGATCTCCAATTTTTAGTGGTGGAATAGCCCGCCTCTTTTTATCTGCAAAAGACTTATATTTGTTAGATGTCTTCTTTAAACAGGTTTTGACCTGAGACCAGATATTTCTGAAGGTCTGACAAACAGTCACCACAGCAGGAACTTGGGTGGGCGGGAGGGCAGGAAATTCCGGAAAAGACGGATGGTGACCGTAGACCACAAAAAATGGAGTTTTGGATGATGACTCATGGTACATGTTGTTATGGGCGAATTCAGCCCAGGGAAGCAATTCTACCCAGTTGTCTTGATTGGCTGAAGAGAACATCCTTATAAAAGTCTCAAGATCTTGATTGACTCGTTCAGTTTGTCCGTTAGATTGCGGATGGTAAGAAGATGAGAGTGCTAATCGTATGCCCAAGGTTTTACAAAGGGCTCGCCAGAATCTGGAAACGAATTGTACTCCTCTATCAGACACAATCTCCGACGGACATCCATGGATACGGAAGATCTCTTTAATGAAATGTTCAGCCAGAATAGACGAGGAAGGCAAACCAGACAGAGGGACGAAATGAGCCATCTTCGAAAATCTGTCCACCACCACCCAAATAGTATTATGATTCTTACTAGGTGGTAAATCAGTAACGAAATCCATACTAATATGGGTCCATGGTTTGGACGGAATGGGTAGTGGTCGCAGCAACCCTGCTGGAGTTCTGCGGGAGGATTTGAACTGGGAACATAACTCGCAGGAAGCAATGAACTCTTTGACGTCTCTCCTCATTGAAGGCCACCAGTAATTTCGAGAGAGAATCTCAAAGGTCTTGTGTTCACCGGCGTGTCCAGAAAAACGGGAGGCATGGAACCACGAAAGGATTTTCCTCCTTAGAGTAGGAGGCACAAGGGTCTTCCCAAATGGTAGCATTTTGGTGGAGGAAGCAGCCAGTGAGATACATTTGGGGTCTAGAATAGTATGGTTGGAAACCTCTTCTACATCAGAGGACGTCACAAAAGCTCTAGACAGAGCGTCAGCTTTTTTGTTCTTGGCAGCTGGTTTGAAGGTTATAATTAATTCAAAACGGGAAAAGAAAAGAGACCATCTTGCTTGACGAGGGTTCAAGCATTGGGCAGACTGGAGATATGACAAGTTCTTATGATCCGTGAAGATCGTCACCGGATGGCGAGCTCCTTCCAATAAGTATCTCCATTCCTCTAATGCAGCTTTGATAGCCAGTAACTCCTTGTCCCCGATAGTATAATTCTTCTCTGCGGGCAGAAGACCCCGAGAATAGAAGGCACAAGGATGGAATTTTTGCTGTTCCGAGCGTTGGGAGAGAATGGCTCCCAGGCCCACATTAGAGGCATCTACTTCTAGGAAGAAGGGAAGTGTCACATCAGGCTGTCGAAGAATTGGAGCCGAGGAGAAGGACTCTTTGAGAATTTGAAAGGCTTGGAGAGCCTCAGATGACCATTGCTTAGGATTAGCCCCTTTCCGAGTCAGGGCCACAATAGGGGATGCAATGGAAGAGAAGTCTTGAATGAAGCGTCTATAGTAATTGGCAAAACCTAAAAAACGCTGGATAGCACGAAGAGTAGTTGGCTGGGGCCAATGTAGTACAGCATTCACCTTGTCTGGATCCATCTTCAGGCCAACTCCGGAAACTATATACCCCAAGAATGGAATCTGGGGCAATTCGAATGAACATTTTTCTAATTTACAGAACAATGAGTTTTTCCGTAGCCTGGAGAGGACTTCTGCCACATGTTGGTGATGAGAAGGCAGGTCCTGTGAGAAGATCAATATGTCGTCCAGGTAGACGACGACACATACATATAATAAGTCCCGAAAGATCTCATTGATGAAGCCTTGGAAAACAGCGGGGGCATTACACAGCCCGAAAGGCATTACCAGATATTCGTAATGCCCGTCTCTGGTGTTGAACGCTGTCTTCCATTCGTCACCGGAACGAATTCTAATTAAATTGTAGGCACCACGAAGATCCAACTTAGTGAAGATACGGGCTCCCTTGATGCGATCGAATAACTCAGTGATCAACGGAATGGGATACCGATTCTTGATAGTAATGGCATTGAGTCCACGGAAAATCTATGCAAGGGCGTAATGATCCATCCTTCTTTTTGACGAAGAAGAAACCAGCTCCAGCGGGAGAGGTGGAAGGTCGAATAAACCCACGCTGGAGGTTCTCCTGTATGTACTCAGATGTGGCTTGAGTTTCAGGTAACGAGAGTGGATAGACCCGGCCCCTGGGAGGAGTCTTGCCAGGTAGAAGGTCGATCGGACAATCCCAAGAACGATGAGGAGGAAGACGTTCAGACTGAGCTTTATCAAACACATTAGTAAATGAAGCATACTGAGGAGGGAGTCCCGGTGAGGAAGATGAAATGGAAGATTGCTGTACTTTGAGAGGAATAACTTGGGAAAGGCACCGATGGTAACATTCAGACCCCCAAGACGTAACTTGAGGAGTGCGCCAGTCAATCTGGGGAGAGTGACACTGAAGCCATGGAAGGCCTAAGACAATCGGACTTGTCGTAACTGGAAGGATTAAAAACGATATTTCTTCATGGTGCAGGGCACCAATCTGAAGTGTTACTGGAGACGTACTCTGGGTGATGAGACCGTTGATGAGACGTGATCCATCTATAGCCGTCACAGTAATGGGTGTTCTTAACGTAATTACTGGTAGAGACCATTGATGCACTAATGATTTGGAAATAAAATTTCCTGCTGCTCCGGAATCAATCAATGCCTGTGACTCAAAGGTTTTGGTAGCAAAGGAAATCGTAACATCAAAAGCGCAGACTTTAGATTTCATAGAAGATGGAGAGGACTCCAGGGACCCTAACATCACCTCTCCAGAACTAGTTAGGGCCTGGCATTTCCCGATCTCTTAGGGCAAGAGCTGAGCATATGAGTGGAATCAGCACAATAGATACAGAGTCTATTCTTGACTCTTCGTTTCCTCTCCTCTGAAGATAATTTGGAACGTCCTATCTCCATGGGAATCACAGAGGGTGAAACAGGACGAAATTGAGGGTTTGAACGAAGAGGTGCTTTAGCAGAAGTTGTTCTCTCAGCCTCTCTTTCACGAAATCTCATATCAACACGATGGCAAAGAGAGATCAGATCTTCAAGTGACGAAGGAAGCTCCTGGGTAGTCAGTGCATCTTTAATTTTATCGGAGAGCCCCTGCCAGAAGGCGGCAACTAGGGCTTCAGTGTTCCACTGAAGTTCAGAGGCTAAGATCCTAAATTGAATGACGTACTGGCCTACTGTATGAGATCCTTGTCGCAAACGGAGGATGCTGGAAGCAGCGGAGGTCACACGACCTGGTTCATCGAACACACTTCGGAATGTAGAAATGAATTTGGCACTATCTTGCAATATTGGGTCGTTTCTTTCCCACAGAGGGGAGGCTCAAGCCAGGGCTTGTCCAGAAAACAAAGAGATAAGATAGGCCACTCTGGAACGATGGGTAGAAAAATTTTGAGGTTGGAGCTCAAAATGGACTGAACATTGGTTAAGGAAACCCCTACAAGTTTTGGGGTCCCCATCGTACTTTGACGGAGTAGGCAGGTGAAGCGTGGAAGCTGTAGACACCTGGGATGGCACTGGGGAAACGGAGGAAAGCACAGGAGCCTCAGTAGTGGCTGTCACAGTCTGTCCAGATGTTCCTTGGGAGGTTAATGATTGATAACACTGAAGTAACAGCTGTTGGCGGGCATCCTGTTGCTCCACACGGCTGACCAGATGCTGCAGCATCTCTTTGGCGGTAGGTTCCGTATCTGGGTCTGTCATGGCCTGATCTTACTGTCACGGGCACTAGGAGTCTTTACCCAGGGATCACCAGGTGGTAGGCTTACCAGAGCAATGTAGGTGGTAATAGGGTACTCTGGTAGCAGGGTGATCACGGAACAGTAAATAGCAGATGATGAGATGCTCAGGAAAGTCTATGACTAGCAACACTGGTAATATGGAGGTAATAGTACACGAGGAACTGTATGGACAAGGACACGTGAAGGTAGTCAGTGGTCTGCGATAGCAAGTTGTACCACTGCTATAGTGAGGAGGAATGTCCAACAGAAACGAGGAAGTGATGAGAGTCAGCGGTCTGCGGATAGCAAGTTGTACCGCTGTCTGGGTGAAGGAATGGAATCCAAGTGGAGGTATCCGGGGAGTCAGTGGTCTGCGATAGCAAGTTGTACCACTGCTATGTGAGAGGATACTGGAACAGGTGATACTGGAAACAGGGATCAGTGGTCTGCTACTAGCAAGTTGTACCACTGAATATATATGTGAGGAGGTGCACGGGGAGAGACTGCAACACAGGGTAAACACGGCACCTTAACACGATCCACAGTAATATGCACAATATAGATATATATATATGAATGACTGAACAGCACTGCAAATATGGAAAGTCTCTTGAAGTAATCCGGCACAAGATAGTACAGTCAATGATGGTAATAGTCTCAGCGGATAGTAAACTCCAGAGGAGAACAAACTCAGTCCAGCAAGGTATGCAATACACCAGCACAGTCAATGAGAAGTATGCATACCGTGGTTCAGAAGCAGGCAGTCAGACAGGAGTACAGCGATACCTGAGCGGCAGGAGGCCGGCAGGATGAGAAGTCCCTGGATAGATGAAGCAGAGGTCTAGTAGGTGCAGCGCACAGGTAAGTAAACCAACAGGGACACGAATCCACAGGAATCGGTAGAACGCGGAACTGGACTCTTAGAGGACCCAGGAGAATGGTGATGATCTAGCAGCAGGATAGCGGATGAGACACGAATCCAATGCTGACAGGCGGGTAGAGACCAGCGGAACACAGGAAGGCGTGGAGAGCGGATCAGCAGTAGATGGACGATTAGCGCTGGCAGCAGCAGCAGGACACTGCGGATCCCCGGAGGTAACCAGTAGCAACCAGCAGGTGCAAATAGCGATGGAACACGGGTGAGCAGAGTAGACCAGGAGCTGTTGATCACGGAGAGTAGCAGATGGCAATAATAGCAGCAGTCTCGAGGAAACACGGGAGAGATGAGATGAAGACTGCAGTGCACAGGGGCAGCGGATAAGAATCAGCTAACAGTCACGATGATGAAACACAGCTGAGTTGCAAGCTGGAGTCTGTAGTGCACGGAGGCAGCGGATAGGAATCAGCTAACAGTCACGATGTGGAAACACAGACGAGTTGTACGCTGGAGACTGTAGTGCACAGAGGCAGCGGATAAGAATCAGCTAACAGTCATGATGTTGGAACACAAACGAGTTGCAAGCTGGAGGCTGTAGTGCACGGAGGCAGCGGATAGGAATCAGCTCACAGTCTTGATGATGAACAGGTGAGTAAATGTGGAGAGTGGCTGAAGTGCACGGAGGCAGCGGATAGGAATCAGCTCACAGTCTTGATGATGAACAGGTGAGTAGATGTGGAGAGTGGCTGAAGTGCACGGAGGCAGCGGATAGGAATCAGCAAACAGTCACAATGATATGAGATAGAGTTGAAGTGGCTTAGAAGACTGTAGTGCACGGAGGCAGCGGATAGGAATCAGCTAACAGTCACGATGATACAATTGATGGTAGAAGTGGTATGGAACCACAGTAGTAGCAGTGGTTTGGAAACCACAGGAATCAGCAGCGCTGAACAAACGAGGAAACACCTTCAGAGACTCATGGGGAATGAGACTCCAAGATCAGGCAACGTGGTGTTGACCACAGGTGCTTAATATAGGGAGTGTTGCCTGATCTGCCAATTAAGTTAAAGGGACATACACTGAAGGGTAGGAAAGGGCTGCTCATGCGCAGACCCTCAGGATGGAGGACGGCCACGGTTCCTAAATGTCCGGGAAGAGGCACTCACGGTCCGGTGAGTGACAGGCACTAGTCCTATGTTATGCTGCCCTTGAGGCACGTGAGAGCACACCCAACACTCGGTTTGGTTTAGCACCTTACCCACCAGGGAGTGATAATCCTCCAAAGGATGCCCGCCTATATTCAGAGTACTGGGGGACTGGCATCGTTGGATGCATCTCTCTTCAACTAGGGAGTTGCAGAACTTGCAGATACAATACTCATCAGACAATAGCCCCTCACACTGCCTCCGAGTTCCTGAGCTAGCAGACCTTTTCATAACCCCTGGACCAAGTTTGATAATGGGCTGCTCAGGATATCCTATTAACTTTTCTTCGGCCTCCATTTCATCCGTATCACTCCCAGAACTCTCCTCCGTCCTCCATCCTCCTTCACAAAAATAGAATGTCCTAGAAAAAGTAAAAACAAGGAAAATCCTGGAACAAAAGAAAAACAAAAACTGCCACTCCATCGCTGGAAAGATAGTTCTGAGGCAACGTCTCTGGTTCAGGTGTCTCAACTGCAGGCTTTAGGTCTCCCGGAACAGGCTCACAAGTGACAGCTCTATGTCGTCGGTCTGAGTCTTGTCTTGCACTTTCTCCGGATTATGGACTCTCCTGCAGTGGGTGGAATGGACCCAAGTGTCTCTCTCTGCAACCTTCAGTGATGTAGTACTGGTCAGCAGCACTTGGTACGGGCCTTCCCAACGGTCTGTTAAACAACCTGAACGTAAGAAATTGCGGATCATAACATAGTCTCCAGGTTCAACATCATGACAGTTCGTCTCTGGCATACCAGGTGACAGCATTTTTAGTTTTTGTTGTTGTTGTTTCAGCTGTCTACTCATTCTTATAAGATATTGTACAGTCACTTCATTATTACACTTTAAGTCGTCTTGTGGACTCACGATCAAATGAGGTTGTCGTCCGAACAGTATCTCAAAGAGGGACAGATTAAGAGGAGGTCTAGGAGTGGTTCGAATGCTGTGAAGGACCAACGGCAAAGCCTCAGGCCATGCCAACCCAGTTTCAGCCATTATCTTACCTAGTTTGTTCTTGATAGTACCGTTTACTCTCTCCACCTTACCACTGGCTTGTGGTCGGTAAGGGGTGTGAAGTCTGCTACTGATTCCCATGAGTTTACACATATTTTGGAAGATATCACCAGTAAAATGGGTACCCCTATCACTTTCAATGATTCTAGGGATACCGAACCTACACACAAAGTCTTGTACAATTTTCTTTGCAGTGAACACAGCAGTATTAGTGGCTGCCGGATATGCTTCTACCCAACCGGAAAACACATCAATACACACTAACACATACTTTAGATTCCTGCACGGTGGTAATTGGATATAGTCAATTTGTATTACCTGAAAAGGTCCGTCTGTAGGAGGGATGTGGGATGGCTCAGTTGGAATAGTTTTCCCAACATTTTTCCTCAAACAAGTAAGACATGACATTGCTTTCTTACCAGCTTGAGAGGAAAATCCGGGAGCACACCAGTATGCTCTCACCAGTTTGCACATACCTTCTTTACCCAGGTGAGTCAGGCCGTGTGCTGCTTCAGCCAGGCTTGGATAGTATGTTCGGGGAGCTACAGGCTTACCTTGTCCATCCCTCCAGAGTCCTGAGGACTCTTGACCACATCCCTTCGCCTTCCAGACCGCCTTCTCCTGCAGGGAACACAAATCTTGCATTTCAATTAATTTCTGCGTGTCTAATGTCTGAAAAACCATCATAGTCTCGGTCGATACAGTCATAGGTTGCCCTGCTGCCCATTTAGCAGCTTCGTCTGCCCTGTTGTTGCCCAATGACACTGGGTCTTCTTCAAAGGTATGGGCATTGCACTTTATGACGGCTACTGTTCTGGGTAACTGTATCGCTGTCAGAAGTCCTTTTATGTGTTGTGAGTGTGCTACTGGTGTACCTGCTGCTGTCGTAAAGTTTCTAAGACGCCAAAGGGCCCCAAAATCGTGCACTACCCCGAAGGCGTACCTAGAGTCAGTATATATATTGGCTGATTTACCCTCTGCCAATTCACAAGCTCTCCTTAGTGCTACTAGTTCCGCCACCTGGGCTGAGTGAGGTGGACCAAGGGGTTCAGCTTCTACCACATCCTGATCGTCTACAACATCGTAACCAGTACATAGCTCTCCTGTCTCTGTCTGTCTATGGCAACTTCCGTCTGTATAAAACGTAAAATCTACTTTTTTCTAAGGGGGTGTCACGTATGTTGGGCCTTGCAGTAAAGGTCTGATTCAGGTGTTCCATACAGTCATGCGTGTCAGTATTCTTGCCTAACTCATCATCAACCAGGGTCTCCTCACCTCCCACCCTTTGTGTCTCTTGAGACACATACGGAAGGTATGTAGCTGGATTTAAGGTGTTACATCGTTTGATGGTGATGTTTGAGGGTGCCATCAGGGCTAGTTCCCATTTTGTGAACCTAGCTGAAGAAACATGTCTGGTTTGGGCTGAATTTAACAGAGCTGATACAGCATGGGGTGTATAGATGGTTGAATTATGACCTAATACTACATCTTCGCTCTTACTTACTAAAAGGGCCGTTGCTGCTACACTTCTGAGACATGTTGGGAGTGACCTTGCCACATTGTCTAATTGTGCACTGTAGTATGCTACCGGTCTGCTAGCGTCACCATGTTTCTGTGCGAGGACACCTGCTGCACAGCCATCAGCTTCTGTACAAAATAGCTCAAAAGGCTTTTCATAATCAGGTATTCCCAATGCAGGTGCTCTTGTCAGACTATCTTTAAGGTTAAAGAACGCTTGCTCTGACTCTTCTGTGTGTACAACACGCTCTGGTTTTGAGGAAGAGACTAGCTCCTGCAATGGTAATGCTAGAATAGAAAAACCTGGGATCCAGGACCTACAGTATCCACACATCCCCAAGAAAGTACGAATCTGCTTCTGGCTCTGCGGCAGAGTCATGTGTTGTATGGCCTCAATTCTGTCGGTTGTCAGGTGTCTTAGCCCCTTAGTGAGGCAGTGTCCTAAGTATTTGACCTTAGTCTGACATGGCTGTAATTTATCCTTTGCCACCTTGTGCCCTGTTTGTGAAAGATGAAGCAACAACAATTTAGTATCATGCAAACATGACATAAAAGAATCAGAGCACAACAACAAATCGTCCACATATTGAATTAGAACAGACCCATTGTGGGGTTGAAAGGATTGCAAACAGTCATGTAAGGCTTGGGAGAAAATACTGGGGCTGTCAATGAACCCCTGGGGTAGTCTGGTCCATGTGTATTGCACTCCCCTGTAGGAGAATGCAAAAAGGTATTGGCAGTCAGGGTGAAGAGGGACTGAAAAGAAAGCAGAACATAGATCAATGACAGTAAAATGACTGGCAGACGGTGGAATCTGCATGAGGATGACAGCTGGATTCGGCACTACGGGGAATTGGCTCTCAACAACTTTGTTAATTCCCCTTAAGTCCTGGACTAATCTATAGCCCCTCCCCCCACTCTTCTTCACAGGGAAAATGGGACTATTTGCTGTACTGGCTGTACGAATTAAAATCCCTTGTTGTAACAGCCTCTCAATAACAGGATATACCCCTAGTTCCACCTCCGGTTTTAATGGATACTGTGGGATTTTTGGAGCTATCCTACCACTTTTTAGATTGACCATGACAGGGGCTACGTTTGCCATCAGTCCAGTGTCCTGTCCATCTCTGGTCCATAGGGAACCTGGTATTCCCAGCAACATCCCCTTTACTTGAGATGGACTTTGTTCTATAACAGTAGAGTGTAACATTAACCTTTGAGGGGTGTCCAATATATCCTGTACCTCATGTGCGACCTTCTCCGGCATATCTAAGAACACACCATCAGAAGTACAGTATATGACACATCCCATTTTACATAACAAGTCTCTCCCTAGCAAGTTAGTAGGAGCCGCTGCAGCCAAGAGAAATGAATGCTTAGTATGCAGAGGCCCGATAGTAACTTCAGCGGGTTTAGTTAGAGGATAATGTAACACTTTTCCCGTTACCCCCATAGCTGGAATAGTTTTACTGGTCACCTGTAGGTTGAAAGGAGAGGTTATCACAGATCAGGCCGCCCCTGTATCTACAAGAAAAGTTTGTTTCCTACCAGCTATGTCAACTATCATTGTTGGTTCTTCACTCTGACTCTCAGTTAACCTCACTGGCTGTAGACTACAGGTATGACCTGACCCCTACCGCTGACTATTGATTTCCCGCGCAGCATTTGCTGCCGTAATATGCGCGGGTAGATGTGAGTCTTCTAGTCTATGTGAATCCCTCCTTGGAGGATATCTATGTGACCCACCTTTCTGTGTATTGAGTCTTTCCTTTTTACACTCTCTAGCGTAATGTCCTTCCTCGTTACAGTTGAAACACCTGATCACTTTAGGTTTCCTGTTATATGGGTTGTATGCTGGTGGTCGTGTATGCACCCCTTCTAGAGCCTGTATACTTACCGTCATTAACCTATCACTTTTCTCTTCCCTTTTTCTAAAAAGGTTCTTGTCATGCTACACAGCAGACTCCCTAAGAGAGTCTACCGTGACGCCTCTCCAATTAGGTAATGTGGTTTGTACTCTCGTCTTTAAATTTTCTCTAAGGCCATCCATCAGTACCCCTACAGCTACCTCTCTGTGATGTGGATCCTCACTTATGTTGGATATCCCAGTGAATCGTGCGATCGCTGTTATAGCTCTAGCAAAGTAATCTGAGGCAGTTTCACTATCCTTTTGTTTAATGGGGAAAATCTTACTCCAATTTACTACTACTGGAAAACAGATGGCTAAGTGTTTGACAATTTGTTCTATATTCCGTTGGTTAATCTCATCAGTCAAGGTGTCATCTTCCTCCAACAAACAATCTTCAATACATTTTTGTATGTTAGTATTGGGAGGAAGACACGCCCTCAACACTACCCGCCAATCCTTACTGGTTGGTTCGTGAGCATTTCCTAAGTCTTTAACAAATTTCTGACATTTAGCTAACTCTTTTCTAGGATCTGGGAATTCAGTCATAATGGAACGTAATTCTGATCTAGTCCAGGGACAATGCATTGTAACATTTCTTAAAGGAACTACACCATCCTTATCCGGTTTCCCATTGGGAACTGATATTGTGCGGACCGGGAACGCACCCTCTGGTACACTGACTTCAGGAGACACTACAGGATTTACTGGTCCTAGATTTAGAACGCATTCACTCCTAGTGATCACGCTACTCTCACCTATCTCAGCCATTTTCTCATACTTGCGCTGAGCCTCTAGTACACTAACGGCATGGGCAATGGCCGAAATCACAGTGGGTTCATCTTCACTTTCAGATACACTTGATTTAAACTGGTTTAAAACAGGATACAACTTAGCAATTTTTCTATTTTCAGTTTTAACAACGGCTGTACTTACCCCTCCCGCCACATAAGGTGGCGGGGGGCGCGCTTTCGCTGAGTTCGCCACGCTTCGCAACGGTTACATCCGCCTTGCGCGCACTTTTCGTCACGCCTACTTCCGGTTTGCATTCGCTGCTCTGCCACGTGATACTTTCCATTTGCCACAATTTTAAACAATCATTATGTTTATTCCTCACTTTCGTTGAGGTAATCAACCATACTTTATCTTTTACGGTATTTAGTACCTCTGCATTAAAACTTCCTATTGTTGGGAAAGGCCTATCACAAGTTTTGGTCATCTTGACCCACGTGTCACAATACACAGTTGCGTATGCACCATATTTCTTACACATGAGAAATTTCGCTGAACCAATAGGGCCTTCCTTAGGCAGTACACTGACCATCTCTAGCGTATGCTTAGCACCCATGTTGAACAATATACCTTCTACCCGGAACACAGACACACCGCAATGCTCTGTTCCTTCCGGCCAAATGTGAAATACAGACACACCGCAATGCTCTGTTCTTTCCACCTAATAATTTCAACTCTGTTGCTATACTCACCGCTAGAGATCTATAATGCTCGGTGAACGTATTTCCTTTAGCCGCGTTCACTCGCTTTTCTCGCCCCTGGCGAGGATCCCTAATACAGAAATATCACTGTGGGCCCCAAGGGCTATCAGCTCCTCGATACCCTGGCTCAACCACAAAAATCTGCTGAGTTTATTATCGCTGGGAGCGCAAGTTAATACAATCAACCTGCCTTTCCAGTATAATTCCTCCTAGCTGCTTCACCAATTCGCACTAACGGTGCGATCGGATCGCACTGCCTACCAATACTAATTATTAGCAAACCTTGCGATCTATTGGTAGCGCTTTGCGAAAACCCGGTTTTCGCATTCAGTATACCTGCCCTGTATACCGTCCTTCAGTTGGGCAATCCGCCTCGTCAGACAGCAACTGAGCACAATCCACAATAAAACAGTGTATCTACGTTACAACATCACACACTATACACCTTTTCTGCGCAGAAAATCAAAAGTTTCCAACAACAGTAATAATATCTCAGAGGCTTTCACAAGTAATTATACTATACATGTACAATAACTATCAAAACGATTGTTTAACCACGTGGCAAGTCTACCGGAAGTTTGCGTACGCACAGCAGGAAATACACATACGCTAAGCAATGCAATACAGTTAAAACGCACAATGACAGAAAAAATAAACAGTTTTCTCTTTTGTCCCTAGGTTCTAGTTAGCGTGCCCTAGATAATGCAAAACGGACATTCGGTTTCGCAACACAGAGTAAAATTCAGGTTTTGAACACCATGCGTTCTTACCCGTTTATGACGCGTCTCCACCCTTTGTTGAGGAACCGAAATCCGTTGGTCTTGCGTATCATCGGCAACGAAACCTCCAAAGCTCACAAGCCCCCAAATTGTTATGTGCGTATTGTCGCTAACCAATAACGATTGTCGAACCTCGATTTGTGTTTCCAAAGCACAAAGATTTATTCGCAATAAGTGGAATAATATGCTCAAGCGAAGTAATAGTAAATACAGCCGTTACTTATCGCAGGCGCTCTGGATCCAGTGCAGTCATTCAATCCTGAAGTCTGGGGACAAGATGTCTGCACTCTGGATCACAAGCTGCTGCTTATATACACAATCAAATACAGTAATACAATGAAGATGGTATAGCTTGCATCTATTGGTCCGGGTCTCAGGAATGTCCAAGGGGTCGTCAATCATTGGCTGGTTCATCCTAAGGAATCCAAAGGAGGGGGTCATCTCTGCAGGGGGTATGCTCTGCTCTTCCCGCCCGGATTCCTTAGTCTTAAGTAGTTCATAATTCCCTATCATTCATAACTTGCGTATGCACTCTGCGATTCCCTCGCAGAGTGAACCAAACAGTAGGATATGTAATAAGGTTCATTATGATACCACTCATGATGTTATTCCTTTAACCCATTCCGTGTATTTCACTAATATGCATGTAACTCTGATATAACATATAAATACTACTATATTTCGACATAACTGACTATGTGTTGCAATTACCATTAATGTGTACTATTTTATAAGTATGCGTGTTTGTGCGAATGTATGGTAAAAGACCGATTACTGTTGCTGCCACGTGTAGTGGATGCGTACGCCCTTTCACGCCGTAGCGTGCCCTTGTACGTCATAGCGTACCGTACGCATCTTTTCAGACAAAGACAACCAAGTTTGCTAGACTTTAATTGAAATGACTTTATCCAATTTGCTGACTTCGACACCCCCCAGCGCCATTATATATTCTATAGTTTTAGTTTTAGACCTTCTCTGTACTTGTGTGAACTCAATATGTTATGGGAAACTGTGTATGCTTCTGCTTACAGATAAAAAGCACAGACAATTTAAATGTAATTAACAGAAAACAAATAGACAAAACACGTTCCCTGAATTGTAAAAGTACAGAATAAGGGCCAAACAAACTGTTAAAGACAATACGTGTGAATTCTTTTATGGTGGTCCATGGGAAATTTAGAGCTGTTAAGTAAGCAGTCTGGAAAGAGATTAACTAACAGCAAACTAAAACAGTAATCAAGTATAACATTGCAAATGTAAGCTGAAAGCAACAGCACATCATGGAGTTAAGGGCCTAGTTGTGCTGCATGAGTAATATTTAAATTTTTGGTTTTATAAGAGTTTTTTCACTCTTTTGCAAGTGTGTGGTGAGCAGTGAACTGTAAATGTGTTCTCCTCACTGGAAATACAAATGACCATAGCAATAATGTCCCAGAAAAAAAACATGTTGCCAGTTCAATGTGTCTGAGATTACATTCTTTTTAGAGCATTTGAGCACAAAGGAAAAGTGGATTTGCACATATAGGGACCGATTCATTAAGGAAAATAAACCAAAAAATGAATAACTTTGTCCCTTGGCAAAACCATACTGCATTGGAGGGGGATTTAAATTTAAAATGTGATGGCAGAATTATAGTTGGGATAGGGCATATCCTATATCAACTTTAAATTTCAGTGTACAAATAATCTAACAAGTATTTGTGTGCTACAAGAAAAAACAGCCACTATTTAACTTATCTGTAAAATAAAAAACTAATTTGCACCCCTTGCATTGCAACATGGTTTTGTCCAAGAGAAAGTGTACATATTTTGTTACCTTACTTTCCTTAATGAATCAGGCCTATAGTAAACAAACAAAGACGCTGCATTTTTGATTTTACTTTGTTTCTGCAAAATAAAAATGGCATAAAAAGAACTGCAGGCATCCAACATCCAACACTAAGGGCTAGATTTACTAACGGGTGTGTTTGGCTGCGTTTTTGATCCGCCATGCATCGCCGCGTTTTACCGGCGGTTTTGCAGGTCAAACAGCTGGATTTACTAACGGGCGATTTTATGCTTCAATGTGAAACCGCCGTCAATGTAACGGCGGTATGTAAGCCTCCAAGCCGCCAGCGGCTTTGAAAGAAACATAGCGCTCTTGCTTTACAACACGGCGGTTTTGTGTTATGGCGTTTTTTTTTTAAAAAAATCATCATTATTATACAGTGTTACTATTGGCTACTTTCTGTGTCAGGAGATTTGACATCACAAGCACTATATAAATCACAGGGTTTCCACATTTTCTTTGATAGGGTTTTGAGGAGTAGAGAGATAGGAGCTTGGAGGTATAAGTATTGTGAGTGAGGTGTTTTGGAGGGTTGTTGTGCTGCGATCTCTGATTGTGGCTTTATTTTCTCATTTCATTTCTGTCTTGTTTTTTTGGTAATTGTCTAGTCCTTTGTCTCTGTTACTTGTGTGTGACTGTGTTGTGAGTGTTTCATTAGTTAGTTTAGTTTGTCCTTTGTGTTTGTTAGTAGTTCAGTGTTACTTGTTTTTCTGTTTTTTAGGATTATGGCCAGAGATAGGAAGGGGGCAGAGGGTGAGGAGAGGGAGATGGAGCTGGAGGGGACAGAGGAAGGTGAGGAAGGGTTAGAGGAGACAGGATAGGGTAGGAAGACAAAGTCAGGGAGGAATGTCAGATTTTCACACAATGGGAATTGTGTGTTAGTGCACAATATTGTTCCCTGTTATGAGATTATTTTAGGGAACCTTGCAGCGCGTACTCTGCTAAGGCGGCACCACCAATTGTGGGCGAACATATGCCAGGCCGTTAATGCAGTGGGACCATTAAAGGGGTCAGTGGCTCACTGCCGCAAACACTTTTTCGACATAAAGTGGTGACTCAAAGAAAAAATGGCTGAGGAAAGGAAGGCAGCAAGAGGAACAGGTGGTGGACCACCACTTTGTGTGGAGTATACCACGTATGAGGAGGAGCTGCGGCAGATACTGCCCCATGAAATTGTAGAGGGGGTTAATGTCCAGGACACGAATACACCTTCTTTTGGACAACCAGCTGGTGAGTTGTTTGCAATTTTTACTATAACTGTTTTGTAAGTACACATGCATTTTTTAACATTTTTACATGTATTTGAAAAGCACAGTATCAAAGTACACTGTATACATGTTTAAATGATTGTCACTGCTAATACAGTTTCTGCTTTTTCTAACACATCCAGAATCGCCACTCCGAGTGCAAAGTCAACTCCACCAGGGGCGGGCTGCGCCGGGGGGCAGGGGGGCATCGGTTCCCCGTGCCGCTCCGTCTGACCCCGCCCCCCCCCCCTCCCCCGGTGAATGCATGTTTTTTTAATATTTACCTGCGTCCGCATCACAAAACAAGCAATGACGTGCCCGCATCGCCTGTCTTGTGATGCGGCAGCCGGTGCGTCCCCCGGGCTGACATTCGCCAGCCCCCACCTGTCCTCCACCTTCTGTGAGGGATTCTGCACCTGAAGAACAAGCAGGTGTGTGTAGCCTGTTTGGGGGAGAAAAAATGTTGTTCGTATTTTTTTTGATCAAAATGTTGGTGTAAATGTTATATTGGTTGCTTAATATACGGTTTGCAAAAACAGCTTCATGTACTACACAGAGGGAGAACTAAAATAGTAATAGCTCACCCCAAATCACTGTCTGGCTATTATTTACTGCCAGCACCATCAAAGTTTGCATTAAAAATAATTTGCTTTTATATCCCCTCACCCTAACACATAAGCTAAATGAGATTTCATTCCAAACAAAGATGCCTAGCATCCTTAAGCTGGTCGCATAGGACAACTTATCAGGAAGGTAGACATTGTTAAACATTCTGAAGTCGTAAAAGGTTATGTTTTTTAGTCCAGTGTCCAGAATACAATTTACAAACATGTTAGTTCCTATATACTTACCTTGGTTATTTCACCACAGGAACCTCATAATCTATGCAAGGCCTGCACCAGTCTGTACAGGTGTCACCTCCTGACGACACACAGGAAGGCACAGTCATCACTTTAGAGATGGTAGATGTCCCCATGCCTACGCGCCAGGAACAAACAACTGGCCCTGTGGAACAGACACCTGAGCAGCAAACTGCACCTCCTCAGCTGGATACAGGGCGAGAAATGGCCCAATCCATTGCAAATTTCCATGTCCTGCAGTCTCAGTTTTGGACCCTCAAACGAGACATATGTCACATATTGTTGGACATTTGAGGCCAGGGCTGGATTAACCCTAGGGCTAACTGGGCTACAGCCCAGGGGCCTCGGGCATCCAGGGGGCCCTTGAAAGTTCTCAGCAGCAGTATTGATCGGTTGGGGGCGGGGGCGCCCCCGGCGCAATCAATGCTGCTGAGCACTTTCACTGCAGTGCTTCCCCGGCGCGCTGTAGCCCCCTTAGCCCAGGGACCTCCATTCCCTTAAGCCGGCCCTGTTCGAGCCGTTCCTACCGCAGTACTAGCCTCATTCCTTCTGCATTAAATCGCATAGCTGCAGCTATTGAACAATCCAATGTCAGCATGATTCAAATAACTGGTGCTGTGGAGACCTTGCACACCACAGTAAAGGAGGTCAATGCCAACGTGAATCACATGGCTGCCCAAATTCACCAGGACATAACGGTATGGTTACCTTAGCCAGTGTCCCCTACTGAAACCAGTTTGGCTAGTACACCAGGACGCTCCATGCAAAGTACTCCGCCAAGGAGAGGTGCTCGCACCAGGGGGGCCGAGGAAGAGGTAAGAGTGTCACCCGAACCTCTGCTGTACCTGTCAAAAGGCGCAGATAGGCTAATGTGTGTGGTTTTAACTAGAGATGCTCACTGACCCCCGTGTTTTGGTTTTGGTTTTGGATCTGGATTACCGTCGTGTTTTGGTTTTGCCAAACTGCCCTTGCGTGTTTTGTTTTTGTTTTTGTTTGGTTTTGTTTTGCAATTTTGTTTAAAAATCAATGTTTTTGGGCATAAAATAACCTAATTTAGTGCTCCACCTGTTTCTTGGATAAGTAAGGTAATTCTAAAGCTAATAAATTGGGAAGAAAACTGTTTAATCCCTGGTAGGCCGTCCTTAATTCTGCACACAAACCTGGTTGTCTTCCTCTTCATCTTAGCCTATTGGCAATGCAGCCATCGTCTTTGGGTGTATATTACACCCTCCACTTGTAGTTGAATAGAAAAAAAGCAGCCTGCATAGACTGTAGAATTAGAAAGTAAAAATAAATGGACCAAGGTAGTTTGGTGGCTATCTATGCCCCCCCTGCCCCACACTTGTAGTTGAATAGAAAAAAAGCAGCCTGCATAGACTGTAGAATTAGAAAGTAAAATAAATGGACCAAGGTAGTTTGGTATCTGTCTGCATCAGACCCCCCTCCACTAGGAGTAAAATAGAAAACTATTCAGTCGTTATAGAGTCTAGAATATAAATAGAAATTGAGAAAGGCAATTTGGTATCTGTCTGCATCATAATCATCAACATCATCATTAGTGCCCTCGTCGGCTACCCAAATCTCCCCCTCATCCTCTTCTAATTCCAAAGTGTCATCCTCACTTGGTGTATCACCGGCTACACTAGGACTGTTCAGGCACACATCAGCAGAACTGCTGAAAGGGCCCTTCTTTATGGGTACATTATCAGAATGCTCACAATTAGACATACCACTGGTGGATGGACTCTCCACAGGGATTGGTGTCATTTCTGATTCAGAGCAAACATTATCCTCTAATGCCTTACTGTTATCTTGCAGCTCGGCTTTGACGCGTAACAGTAGTTGTGCACCACTTGTAGACTCGGTAACGTTTTTGGATCTGCCACAAATAGAGAAAGGTGAAGGCCTTATTCTCTCTTTGCCACTGCGTGTGTAGAATGGCATGTTGGCATTTTTTTTTTTTATCGGCACTTAACTTTTCCTCAGTTACACTTCTTTTTCGCTTCAAAACAGTAAAAAAAAATTTGGGTGTGTTTTTTTGACTGATTTCAAAAGACTGTGTAGTTTGACATCGCCTTTCCCAGATGACGTACTGAGAACACTACAATCAGGACTGGTGACAGAACCTGGTTGCCGATTCTGCTCATATGTGGACTGCTTTGAATCCATTATGAGGCCAAAGCACTTGTAGTGCTACAAATTGTTTTAGATACTGCTGACAAATATGACTTTTGACAGCCAGAAATATTAATGCAAAAGAATGGAGGACACCCCAAAAGCACTTGGAGTGCAAAAAAATTAACCAGATAATGCTGTTAGATAAGACTTTCAGCACCAGAAAAATTGTTGTTTGACACTGGGGGATATGGGACACCCCAAAGCACTTGTAGTGCCAAATATTGAGAAAAAAGACTCCTCTATCCTCCTCTATCCTCCTCTCTTCTCTTCTCTATCAATTGTTATTAGAATTGTTATCAGAATTGGATGAAGAATAAGGTATATTCTCTGTCCCTGCTCTAATCAGCCTGTGACTATAACCTGCTCTGTCCCTCTGTCAAATGGCGATGGATTGCTGTGGAGGCAGATATTTTAAATTTTCAATTATCGCGAGAACCGAGCCCCGAGATTCGACGACGTCACAATGACGTTTTGCCTCGATTTGGAATCCGAGCGGGTGGGAGAGTAGCGAGCCTGCTCGCCTCGGTACTCGGATAAGCAAAGTTCGGGCGGGTTCGGTTCTCGGGGAACCAAGTCCGCCCATCTCTAGTTTTAACCAACAACCTGTAAAATAATTTGTTCAGAAAAATGTTGCACTATTTAAAGTCTGTTACACTTCTGTTATGTGTACCCTGCGCACATCAGAAATTGAGTGTGTACATTGTGGGGGATGCAAAATTCATCTATACTTGAACTTATGTACCACAATAAATGTTGTTTAACTTAAACATCAAAAATCTGTCTGTACTGCCTGTAAAACAGTATTATACTGAATGTAAAAAAAATTAGCATAATCATCATCATCAACATTTATTTAGATAGCGCCAGCAAATTCCATAGCGTAAATTCCCAATTGGGAACAAACATTGATAAGACAATACTGGGTAATACATACAGACAGAGAGGTAAGAGAACCCTGCTTGCAAGCTTACAATCTATAGGACAATGGGAGTTAGAAACACAAGGGCATGTGCTACATGGTATTGCACAATGGACCAGCTAGAACGCAAGGGTAAAAGTACTGAGAGGGCTGTGTGTGTTGCAATGTTGGTCAGAGGGTTGTTGTCTTGTGTTATCTGTGTAGAGAGTGGTAATAGGGTAATCTAGGGAAATTAAGATGGTGGTTGCGGAATATCATAACCTTGTCTGAAGAGGTGGGTTTTCAGTGAACGCTTGAAGGTTTGAAGACTAGAGGAAAGTATTATTGTGCGTGGGAGGGAATTCCACAAAGTGGGTGCATCCCGGAAAAAATCCTGTAACCGAGAATGGGAGGATGTGATGAGACTGGAGGAGAGACGTAGATCTTGTGCCGAACGGAGGTGTCGAGTAGGGAGGTATTTCGAGACCAGTAAGGAGATGTATGTCGGTGCAATTTTGTTGATGGCCTTGTATGTTCGTAGAAGAATTTTATATTGGATTCATTGAAATACAGGCAGCCAATGTAGAGACTGACAGAGTGGCTCTGCAGAGGAAAAACGGTTAGTAAGGAAAATCAATCTAGCCGCTGCGTGCAAAATAGATTGTAGGGGTTCAAGTCTGACTTTGGGAAGACCAGTAAGGAGGGAATTGCAATAGTCGATGCGGGAGATGATGAGTGCATGAATTAATGTTTTTGTGGTGTCTTGTGTCAGATATGTGCGTATTCTGGTAGTTACGCATTGCCACCTGTCTAACACTTAACACTGATTATTAAAAATTGCACATGAGCAGAACTCACTACCCTTTGCTCAGAAAAAGCAAAGAAATATGGGTTAATTTTAAAAAATTTTAATTTTGCAAACTTTATTTTTTTATTTTTTTTTTAAAGGTGTAATGTACACCTTTAAAAAAAAATAAAAAAATAAAGTTTGCAAAATTAAAAAACAAAAAACAAAAAACTTTTGTTCACACTTGCAAAAAAAGCAGAAACTGCATGCTGTTATATCAATCTCGCCATTCACAACCAACTCTTTTATTTTGGTCGTTTGAATGGTGTTTTTCCGACAGTTTGTCAAACCCCTCCATAGTAAATCCGGCTGTTTGCATGTTCAACATTATTAAAACCGGGATGGCGGTTTGTAAAGTGGTGGTTTAGGAAAAAGTCAATTCTGGCCATTTTGACGGCGGTTTTGCCTTTAATAAATCCGGCGGTGGCAAAACCGCCAACAAACTAGCCGAAAAGTGGCGGGTTGAGAAAACCAACCGTTAGTAAATCTAGCCCTAAAAGTTAAATAAAGCTTCTCATTTCCTTTGATTAAAAATAAAATGATTAAATCATAAGGGACCAAGTTGCCACCAGCTCTATTTCCACTTTGGTGAAGGAGAACGCATATAAAGTATACTATAGATGGTACTATACACCTGATAAACTCACTAAAATGTTCCCCTCTAGCTCTCCATTATGTTGGCGGGGTTGTGGCCAGATGGGCTCCTTTTTACATATTTGGTGGTCCTGTCCTAAAATATCCTCCTTTTGGGATCGAGTTAGGACCCTCCTCTGCTCCCTCCTTCCATGCCCTGTCCATACAAGGTACTATTGATAACAGCCAACCTTCCTAGCAAAATATCTCCTTTCAGCCGCATATAACAAAATTTTCAATATTTTCTAGATCCAATCTTTCTTGTACAGTGGCAACAGGGTAATGGTGATCAGAAGGTAGTTCAATATATACCAAACAATAACCAATGCGTTTCGATCTAAGCATAGATCTTTTTCAAGGTTTGGGATATGTCCAATATGGACTACTATTTATAGTGATAGTGTTCCAATAAAAATCCTTTAATTAATTATTATAAACATCAAAACAATAATAAAAATAATCAACATTCAAATGCTGATATTCATTTGAAGGATACAGATCTTTCTATAAGAATTACATAATTCACAAAAATAAAAACAATCTTAGAATCATGCTTAGACAATCTTGAAGTGGTTGTCATAGCAACCGTTTAAGCTAACTGCTGTGTTCCTTCATTTAAAACAACCTGGATATTTAATATTTGTTTTACATTAAAAAGCTCTATCCTTGATAGTAAAAAGATCATTTCAACATATAATAAAGAAAGTAGTTCATTTAGATCTCCATGGCCGGAAACAGTAAATGCTTCATTTTTAGAAGTAAAGAAAACAACATGTGTTTTTTTTCCAAACATAGGAAGTAACATTTGATTTTCTTTTCCCTTATTACAAAATCATGTTATGCATAATTCCCTTCATATATGCTTAGTCCAAAAATTTAAATTCAATACATATACAAAATAAACCATGTTTCTAATAACTATGATAGCATGGTTAAAAAATAATAAAAAAATGCAAATCCATAATCAATCCAACATTATATTAACAAATCAATCTCATCTCTATGTCATATTTCCAGATGGTCTCCCATCTGAGTATTGACTGGACCCAATCCTGCTTATCTTCCAAGATCAGTCAAGATTGGGCTTATTCAGGGTAATGTGGCTATCTAAGTAAAGTAAAACTTATCCCATTTATCTACCCAAAAATGTACTATTCACTTTAAATACTTTTTAACCCCCAATAAACTAATTAATATTCCAAAACCAATTCATTCTTCTGAAAACAATTTGAGTTCGAAGTCACTATTAAGTCCTCGTGGGATAAGAGTTTTCAATTCAAAAATATATTTCTTTTTTAGCTAAAATAACACTATTATCCTTTGTTCTCCAATTTTCTTTAAAAAAAGACTCGCCCCACAAAAATAGGACATACCTTCTATTGAGCAATTGTGATATTCCTTAAAGTGTGCATATACTGCATGATTGGGATAGCCTCTTTTTATATTTCAGATGTGTTCATTCAACCGTATTTTTAATGCATGAGTGGTTTTACCCACATATTGTTTCCCAGATTTACAGGCTAACACATATGTTAAATTCTTTGAGTTACATGTTATGAAATCTCTTATTTGGAAGTTTTGTCCATCTACCATAGAGGTTACTTACACAATTTTTGATGTGTCACTTCTTATTGATATACAACCCATACATACGCCACATCTGTGAAAACCCTTCGTGGCGATAAGTGGTCTTTCAGATTTTCTCGGAAGAACACTGGAAACTAAATTATCGCGCAGATTCCGTGCTTTTCTATATATGAATATTGGTTTCTATGGAATTATATCTTTAAGGATATTATCTTTTCTAAGTAGTTTCCAATGTTTCTTTATCACTTGTTCTAATAATTTATGTTGAGCATTAAATTTAGTGATAACTGCCAAATTTGATCATTTCTTTTTTTTTTCCCTTGATTATTCTCATTATTATTTAACAAAGTATCTATCTCTATGGTTCTCACTTTATCCAGAACCGAACTAATTTGGGTCTCTGGATAGCCATTTTTTAGAAATTTATGTTTCATTGTTTCAGCCTGTGTTTCAAAGACACATGATTTAGAACATTTTCTCTTTACTCTTTGAAATTGACCTAAAGGAATTCCTTTGATCCAATTAGGATGATGGTAACTATTTGCCTTGATACACCCATTGCTATCTGTTAGTTTCCTAAAAGTTTTTGTTTGTATCTCATCTTTCGCAACATAAATAGTTAAATCCAGAAAATTAACACTCTCTGCTCTTACATCAAATTTAGCTTTGATCCAGAATCTATCCAATTCATTTTTCTGGCCACTCCAAATAAAGATGATATCATCAATAAATCGATACCACAAGACCAGGTTTGCTCCCCACCCAAGAGGGTGGCAAACCTGGTTCCCATTGCTGTACGGACTTCTTGTAGGTAAAAACTTTCTTCAAAAAATAAGTAATTGTTGGTTAAAATAAATTTAATACCTTCCATAAGGAAAGATTTTAAATCCTCAGTATATTCTGTATTTACTAAAGACATTTTGACAGCTTCAATTCCTAATTTGTGATTAATGATGGTGTATAACAAACTAACGCCCACCATAACCAAAAAACATTTGGAATTCCATGAAATTTCTTTTAATTTATTCAATATATCTATAGTATCTCTTAAATAGGCTAAACTCATCTTTACTATAGGCTGTAAATAGAAATCAATCATCATAGATAAATTTGAAGTTATGGAGACCAAACTTACATTTAATGTAAGTACAGAGAGTGTTAATTTTCTGGATTTAACTATTTATGTTGAGAAAGATGAGATCCAGGCCAATTATTGCCACAAAGGGTTTTCACAGATGTATGGGCTGTAGATCAATAAGAAGTGACACCTCACAAATTCTCTCATCGCTACCACTCAGAGCCGATACTACATCTGTGACTCATCAGCTGTTACCACGGGTTACCCCCGGTACTCCAACCTGCTCTCAGTCTCTGGCCGTGTTAAACTATCGCTGCTCCAGTACCTCTCTTACCATCTTCAGTGTACTTCATCGTGACAGCTTCAGTTCTCACATCGCTACCGCTCAGAGCCGCTACTCTCTCTGTGACTCATCATCTGTTACTACGAGTTACTTCCATAATTCCAGCTTGCTCTCAGCTTGCAGGTGTTTTGAACTATCGCTGTTCCATTACCTCTATTACCATCTCAAGTGTACTCGATTGTGACAGCTTCAGTTCTCTCATCACTACCGTTCAGAGCTGCTATTTCATCTGGGATTCATCAACTGTTACTATGAGTTACCTTCACCACTCCAGTCAGCCTTCAGCCTCTGTCTGTGTTGAACTATTGCTGCTCCAGTACTTCCATTAGCATCTCCAGAGTACTTCATATTGACAGCCTCTGTCTTCTCGTTGTATACCACAGAGCACCTATTTTCCTAGTGACTCATTGGCTGCTGACCAGCCAATATTATTGTTGTGCCTGTATTTATACCACTTGTCTGTGGACTCCATCGTCTCCATCCACTTCACCTGGCTCCCCCACATCGTTCTGCTGTACACTCACACATGGGACTGCGACCTGCAGACTTGGTTCAGCTAAGACCATACCTCCTTGCGGGGTTTCCTGGTGAAAACCACCTGTCTGTTAGACTCAGCACCTGTGGGTGGGTTCAGCCATGTTCAGCAGAGCCTAGGGATCAATTTCCTGTAAGCCAACCGTGACAGTTGGCTTACCCTCTTCAGCAGTATTGGCACAACACTTTGTTAAAGAATTTTTTCGCTTACATGGCTGCCCCATGGAGATCGTCTCTGACCGCGGAGTCCAATTCGTATCAAAATTCTGGAGATCTCTGTGTCATCTCCTGGACAGCCGCCTAAAATTTTCCTCCTCCTATCATCCTCAAACCAACGGCCAAACCGAGAGGGTTAATCAAGATTTGGAAACATTTTTTTTAAGATCTTCTCCTCTGCTAATCAGGACAATTGGGTCGATATGTTGCCATGGGCCGAATTTGTTGCCTTTCATGAATCCACCTCTGTCACTCCGTTCTTTGTTGTCTATGGAGGAAACCCTCTCATTCCATAATTCTCAGCCCTACCACCCACCCAGGTCCCTGCAGTTAATGATCTACATAAGGACTTCCTTTCCAAATAGTCTCAGTCTCAGTTGCGAAGGGAGTTAAAAAAATCCTCTACTCGCTAAAAGCTTTTTGCTGACAAGAAACGCAGGGCTGTTCCTCCCCTGAAAGTTGGAGACAGAGTATGGCTTTCTACCAAGAACATCCGGCTGAAAGTACTATTTATGAAATTTGCTCCCCGATATATTGGTCCATACAAGATTTCTTGGGTAATCATCCCCGTTTGTTTCAAGCTTTAGCTACCCTCTGCTCTTCGCATTTCTAATGCTTTCCACATTTCTCTATTAAGACTTCTCATCATCAATCGCTTCTATTCTCATGTGACTCTGTCTCGCCCTCCCGAGCTTCAGCAATCTGATGAATTCCAGATCAAACAGATTCTGGACTCCAAGAAGTGTAAGGCCGGGATCAAATATATCGTGGACTGGAAGGGCTTCGGTCCTGAGGAGCATTCTTGGGTGCGTTTTTCTGATGCAAAGCACCATTATTATTGAACAAATATCATTCTAAATTTCTCAAGAAACCTGGTCCTAGGTGTTCGGTGACCACCTTTAAAGGCGGATGTACTGTCACATGTCGCTCACCCACTGCTGCCACCCGGTAACCTGAATATCATTCATTCCTCATTCCCTGCTTCTTCCCCGGCTGCCAGGGCTGTCAAGCCGGCAATCAGCTCTGCACATGTGCAGGTAATCATCTCACCTGTGTTCAATTGTCCCGCTCATCCATTGGTTACCTCTTGTTTATAAGGCTCATCCCAGCACCTCTCAGTGCTGGTTCTTCTTGTCAGACTCCTGGCCTAGAAGCAGCTCATGCACTCTGCTGCTGCAATCACCTATTACCTGCTCCACTCGTTAGTGGTAATTCCTGCACTTCATCGCTGTCATCACTCCAAGCGTGCTGCTGCAATCACCTATTACCTGCTCCACTCATCAGTACCACGATTGAATTCACTGAGCTCTTCAGATTGACCCATTTTGTTTCACAGAGGTTTGAAAATGGAGACTGCATGGCTAGGTGCTTGATTTTATACACCTCTGGCAATGGGTCTGATTGAAACACCTCAATTCAATAATTAACAAGTGTGCAAAATACTTTTTGTCCATACATTGCATATTTGCATATTATTGTCATGTGGTCATTAGTAGGCACTCAGAGAGGGTGCTAGGACATGTACAATTTATACTACTGTATCTAATTATGTAATCGTAATCCTTCATTTCTTTACTCATTGAACATCAGAACTATTAAGCTACCATTATTTACATAAGTGATTATTATTTTATTTTAAGTGAGAACAACACATGATTTTTATACAAATTTGCGTAATATCATCTAAGATTAGGTACACACTGGAGCTTTTTCATCCAATAATCATAAAAATCAGCCAACATGTGATCGTTCGTTCAGATGTCGCATTAGTGTGTAGAATCACAATGGTCGAAAGCCGTCCAAAAGTGCCAATTGTCAGACTCATTAGGTTGGTTGTACTGTTTAATAATCTCGTTCCAATCACCTTACGATCATTTAGTTACGCCCTACCAGGATTTTGATGATGTGTTCTGTAAGAAGAAAGCTGACTCTCTCCTGCCTCATGACTGTGCTATTGATCTTGCATCTGCTTCTAAATTGCCCAAAGGGCGTCTGTATTCTTTATCTATCGCTGAGACCCAAGCGATGGAGCAGTACTTGGAGGAGAAACTAAAAAAAGGATTCATCAGCCCTTCCAAATCTAGAGTAGGAGCTGGATGTTTCTTCGTGGCCAAGAAAGATGGCAGCCTGAGACCCTGCATAGATTATCGTGGCCTGAATAAAATCACGGTCAAGAACACATATCCCTTGCCTTTAATTTCCGTTCTATTTGTCCTGCTTAAATCGGCCACCATTTTCTCAATGATTGACCTCTGTGGGACCTATAATCTCATACATATAAGAAACGGAGACGAGTGGAAGACGGCCTTTAATAGTCACTCTGGACATTATGAATATCTTGTGATGCCAATCGGTTTCTGCAATGCTCCGGCAGTCTTCCAAGACCTCATCAACGACATCTTACATGAATTCCTTGGAAAAACAGTTGTGGTTTATCTGGATGACATTTTAATTTGCTTTCAATCCTTGTTTCGCACCACCAACAAGTTCGTGAGGTTCTGTAAAAATTACGCCAACATCATCTCTATGCAAAATTGTAAAAGTGTGAGTTCGAGGTCTCCAGTGTGGACTTCCTAGGATACATTATCTCATCATCTGGTTTCTCCATGGACCCCAGTAAGGTTCAGGCAATTCAGGACTGAAGGCAATTCTTAGATTCCTTGGCTTCACCAATTACTATCTAAGATTTATACGCTTATTCTCTTCCCTGGTGGCTCCTATCACTGCCCTCACCCGGAAAGGTACTAACACGGCTAATTGGTCACCAGAGGCTTTGGCGAGTTTTTCAGCCCTTAAAGCTGCCTTCACTTCAGCAACTGTTCTTAGGCACCCAGACCCGGAACTCCCGTTTATTGTGGAAGTGGATGCCTCTGATGTTGGGGGAGGTGCCATTCTTTCTCAAAAAGATCCTCAGAGTAAAAAATTGCATCCCTGTGCATACCTGTCCAGGAAAAATTCTCGCCCGCTGAGATCAACTACGACATCGGAAATCGTGAATTGTTGGCCCTCAAGTGGGCCTTTGAAGAGTGGCGACACTGGGTAGAGGGAGCAATCCATGTCATTACAATCTTTACTGACCATAAAAACCTCCAGTATATCCAGACTGCAAAAACCCTTAATTCCAGGCAGGCCCGCTGGACTTTTTATTTTACCCGGTTTAACTTCATCATCACATTTCGTCCAGGCTCAAAGAACACCAAAGCTGATTCTTTGTCCTGAAGTTTCATGGCATGCCATCCTCAGTCTCCTGACCCGCAACCTATTATTTCCCCATCCTCCATCCATCTCGCCCTAACTCAAAACCTTGGGGCCACACTCCACTGGTTCCAAAAAATTGCTCCAGCTCAGACTCCTGCAAATAAATAGTTTGTTCCGGTTCATCTAAGACAGGCAGTCCTCATTGAATGCCATAAATAATCGCTCAGAAGGATATCCAGAAATCCATAGGACCATCAAAGCATTATCTCGCTGGGTTTGGTGGCCCACCTTATCTTCGGATGTTGTGAATTACGGGTACGCTTGCCCGAAATGTGCTAAAAACAAATCCTCTAGGAACCGTCCTCCTGGTCAGTTGGTACTCTTGCTTATTCCTGGTTAACCTTGGTCACATATCTTGATGGACTTTATAGTCGATCTTGCATGGTTCTCTGGTCATAACACCATCAGTCCGCAGACTTCTTGCCTGTCCCTACTCCGTGTATTTTCTCCCGTTCCTGTGTGCTGCTGTGAGACCATAAAATGTACTACTCTGAGTTTAAGACCTGGGGGCATCCGAGTACGTGTGAGCATAACCAGTCTATACGGAAAAGGCGGCTGCTATAGGTGAAGACCTCTTCCGCTAGTTCTACAAGTTTATAACGCACTGGTGGCCATAACAAGGATGAATAGTTTCTTCCAGCAAATGATTCTATTCCTCAAGAGCAGATTTTACAGCTAACAGTTCCTTACCTCTGATTCCATAATTGATTTCGCAGGGAGAAAATCTCCTTGAGAAGAAGCCACAGGGAGATTGAGAGCCAGTTGAAGTCTTTTGAAAGAGAACTGCTCCAATACCCACAGAAGAGGCATTAACTTCTAAGAAAAAAGGTCGTAGCTGATCTGCTTGAGAGAGGACAAGAGCAGAAGAAAATGTTTCTTTCAAAATATGGAAGTTTGCCACAGTCTCAGGAGGCCAAATTTTGGAATTAACCAATCTTCGGGTGAGTGCCGTGTTTGGGGCAATAATGGTGGAGAATCCTTTAATAAATTGACGGTAAAAATTGGCAAAGCCAATAAATCTTTGAATTGCCTTGAGCCCTTGGGGTTGTGGCCAATTACTAACTGGCAGAGACCTTGGCTGGGTCCATCTGTAGTCCTTTGCTGGAGAGGAGGAAACCAATGAAAGAGACTTGCTGGAGAGGAGAATTTCCTAAAGAAGCCACGCTGCAGATTCGCAGAGATATATTGAGACTTTGCCTGGGTCTTGATTTATAGAGAGGGGGTAGAGATGTCCTTTAGGAACTTGACCTTAGAAAGACAAAGTGGATGGCACTGGGAACCCTAGGAAGTGACTTAAGGATAATGGGGATTAATAAATGGAGGCAAAACCAGAAACTGGATCCATTCTCGATGTAACACCCCTATCATAAGCCAAATAGGTGTGGTAATGCAGGAGATGGAACCATTGTTGATGCGATTACCATCTACGTTAGTGAGAGATAACGGCCGAGTCAGTTTTTCTAGAGGTAATTGGAGCTGAGCAACAAGACTGGCCAATATAACGTTTCAGAATGAACCAGAATCAACAAAAGCCGTAGTCACCAGGAGTCCTTTAGGAGTATCCAATGTTACAGACATTAGGAACTCAGAGGTAGAATAGGGAGCGGGTAACGGATCTCCTAGAATGGCCTCCCATTTACCAGCTAGGACGGAGAGTTTTCTGGCCTCTTAGGACAAGAGTTTAAAATGTGACCAGGGTCTCTGCAATAAAAACAAAGAGGTAAATGTATCAAGGTTTTTCAGCATTTCAAAATAGCGGAAAATCGCAGGTGAAAACCCGCAATTTTAGTCCCAAAGTTGCCAGATGTATTAAACTGCAATTTTTACTATGGTTTTAAAAATCGCTGGTCATCTCTGGCAATTTGCTGCAATGTCAAATACTCCCGTCTTTAGCTAACTCTCCTCTGTTTCCTTCGTGATTACCAAACACATTACTGTTACACTGTTCTGCCTATACAGCCAGAGGTCCGGCAGCTGTCAAATGTGTAAAAATAGCTAAAAGTTTTTTCTAAAAAGAAAAGCGTGTGGCCTTCCCGCCCGGTCACTATTAACCCTAGTGCTGCCAGCCTACTATGGGTTAAGTGAAAATTGGGGAAAAAATTAGCTTGGGGTCCCCCCGATTTTCACATAACCAGCACTAGTCAAACCAGCCGGGGTGGGTGGCACTATGCCAGGGGGAAACGTGGCAGGGGTGGGCCTGCCATAATGACAAACCAACCCCAGGCTGTTCAGCGCTGAGCTTTATTCCCTATGGAGAGGGGTCCGCCAAAAAAAACGAGCGGGCCCCCCCTCTAGGAATAACCAGCCCAGAGCTGAAAGCAGTAGAGCTCTTCTTACACCTGGGCGGTGGGTGTAGGATAATAACGGCGAAAGTTAATGTAAAAAAATAATATATAATAATAATAAAAATTATAATACTCTATGGGAATCCCCATGACAGCGTGATAGAGTATAAATAGACCTCGCAGCTGGATTCTATTCAGTAGCGTCAGTCTACTTGTACACTGTACAAACAGAAATTACGCCATTTGTAAACTGAGTTTATTATTTTTCTCAAGCATGTTCTGACTTTGATTACAAATATGGGGCCCTCCTGGACTGAAAAAAAGAAAACTGCTAGCAACAAGGGGGCCTTTTTGGTCAAGAAGAACAGAAGATATTTACAAGCAGGGACTTTGGAATTACAAATTATTTGTGACATTTCAAGCTGGACTTTTGGAATTACAAATTTATTTGGGACACGGTTCAAGCCTGAACATTTTTAATTACAAGGACTTTTGAAAGTACAAATAACTTTGGGACAGGGGCAAGCCGGACTTTGGATACAAATTTAATTTGGACTTGGTTTACAGCCATTTTGGATTGAAAGCTGCTGTCAAAAGGTGAAAACTTCATCGGTGAGAATCAGGGAATTTATTTTTAATAAAAAAAATGTGGTATCAATGAGGGTGTTTACTGTGTTTATTATTGGTTTATTATTTTTAATAAATCCTAGTGGTTTTAATGAGGGTGTGGTGGTTTTGTAAACATTTACTTTTGTGGAACTACAGGTCTCAGCCAGCCATGGGTGTCAGGGCATGTTGTCACTTGTGGTTCTCCAAGTGCCAGCATGCCCTGGCTACCATGGGTATAATGATGCTTGTAGATATACAAGTATCAGGATGCCCACACTATTTATGGCAGACAGTGCTGGCTGGGACTTGTAGTTCCACAAAACAAAATGGCTTCTGTTTATGTTTTTACATTAACTTTCTCCGTTATTACCCTACACCCACTGCCCAGGGGTGTAGGAAGAGCTCTAGTGCTTTCAGCACTGGGGTGGTTATTCCTAAAGGGGGGGCCCGCTAATTTCTTTTTGGCGGACCCCACTCCCTAGGGAATCCAGCCCAGCGCTGAACAGCATGGGGTTGGTTTGTCATTATGCCAGGGGGACCCCTGCCACGTGTCACCCTGCTATAGTGCCACCCACCCCGGCTGGTTTGACTAGTGCTGGTTATGTGAAAATCTGGGGGACCCCACGCAATTTTTTTCCACAATTTTCACGTAACCAGCAGTAGGCTAGCAGCACTAGGGTTAATAGTGGCTAGGTGGGAGGACCCCACACATTTTTTTAAAAACTGTTATCCATTTTTACACATTTGACAGCTGCCGGACCTCTGACTGTATAGGCAGAACAATGTAACAGTGATGTGTTTAGTAATCACGCTGCTAGGAAGCAGCGTGTTGTATCTGGCAATTTTTAAAGCAAACTCAGGAGAGTTTGCTTAATCACTGCTTCATATATTTGAGACTTGTATAGCTAGAGTGGCAAACACATCTTTGGTGATTTTACATGAAATTTCAGCTTCATACAACAGAGAGTTTTAACTCTCCCGAGAAAATCGCTGGATTTGCAAAATCGCACCTGGATCAGTTCAACCAGGGTAAATAGTAATATGGCAGTCCGTATTTAAAAGAAGACCAAATGAGCAGCTGCCATGATTGACTCTTTCTGTGTCTCCCTCTCTCTTTCTCTAGAAAGTTTCAGTTTTGGTATCTCTAAAGGGAATCCCCTTCCAATCAGTTTCTGTTTGTTTAATTTCCTGTATGGGAGTTTTATCCCATTGCCTCAGTTTAGTTCACTTTTTTGGTATGGTTTTTTAACAATGTGTAAATTATGTATGCTGTACAGCAGTAATCGAGCATCAACTTCATTATTTTTTTTCTCCACTATGAAAGAGAGTACCCGGCTGATTTTTTTGTGGTAGTAATTTATACCTTTTTTAAACACCCCCCCCAAAAATGTGATCCCTAATGTCAATTGAATCTAGCGTTTTTAATTATATTCCAAAAACGTGCTTTTTTGCCATAACGCAAAACATGAGGCAGATAAAGTAATTTGGTTTGGATTTTAGGATTCGGGAGGAAGAGTTACCTTAGGGGTCCAAATTTTCTGTCGATTCCTTAATAAACACCCGTGATACTTCAAATAAACTGGATAAAGAAGCCGCAATTAGTAAATTATTTAATAAATTGAAAAATCTATTTTTAATCAACTAATTGTCAGACAGTCGAGATATTTGGCAGAAATAGTTGTTTTGACATCCTCTCTTAGCTAAAAAAAATTCAAAAAAATCTGAGATGGGTGGTGGACATTTCATGTTTTTTTGGGTGATCTAATGTGGAATGATCCACCTTCATACATTTAGCCCAAAGTCTCTGTTTAAAGCACCTCTCACATTTTTCGGGAGATAACCGGAACGACCAATCTGCATCAGCCTCCTCTGGAGGAGAAACTGGATTCTGAAACGAGCTAAGCGGAAAGTAAAATGTTGTGTGGAAGACCTCTCCTGTGTCTTTTCCCGAATGTGGAGGACAATCCTGACACAAAGAGAAACTAGGGTATTCAGATCGGAAGCAAGTTCTCTCAAGACCAATTTGTCCTTAATGCGATCAGTAAAGCCTTGGCAAAAAGTCGCAACTAGAGTTTCGCTATTCCATTTTAGTTCTGATTCCATTTTAGTTCTGATGCCAATAAATAAAACCAAATAAATATTTGGTTTTATTTATTGTATTGCACTTTTTTATATAATGTATAGTTTCTATATTAATAAAATAGTATTTTTATTTTTTCTAAAAAAAAAAGATTATTTGTTTTACCAACCTTCATATACTGTTCACACAGAACTTCAATTATTGCATTACAGGTCTCGAGTATGATCAAACCCAGAGCTTGAGGTGAAATTGCTGTGCTATATTTTAGATCAGCCAGTGTCCTTGTGGCCAAAAATCTCAGGGTAGCAACCAGTCTCTGCTCTGCAGATATGGGTCTTCTTTAACAGGTTTCCTCCTTCTGGATTAGGAGAGTTACAACTTGCAGGAGTTCCTGGAATGTGGGTTCATTCATTTGCAGGAAATTCCTGAAGTCATCAGGGTTGTTGTCCCGTATCTCCTGCAGCAGGGGCATATGAGAAAAAGAGTCCCTCCTCTGGAACCACTCTTCGGTCCAACAATACAGATTCTTTCTCCTTCTTTTCCTTTGGGTCTGTACTTGCAGTCTTCTGGTCATAGCGAGTAGCAAAAAAACAGTAACTTGCTGTTCTTCAACATTATCCATAATATTAGAATAAATCGTTGCTGAGCAGTTGCAAGTCAACGTATACTGTACACAAAGATGTGTTATATAATGAATGAAGAAGCCGTGTTTCTTTTTCCTTTTAAGAGTTTTAGGGAGGTTCTTACCAGAGATATTCTGCCCTTTATTTAAATTTCCTGCCAATATTGCTGCAGGGACAGCATAGGTCGATTTTAGTGTCTACAAAATCAAAAACTTCTAACATGACAATATGGCTGTGAACAGTCACTGCTCGGACGGTGTTTCGTTAATCGCTTAAAACGTGTCTAGTGAGTACGCATGAATCACCTGAGCGATCGGACCTTCAGTTGTAGGTACAATCGTTGTAGATAACACATTGGTCGGAAAATTCTCCATTGCGTACCTAGCCTAATAGAGAGTGGTTTTATTCTTTATTGTCAATATGAGTGTGTAATTGAGGATTAAATTATTAATCAGTTGTTTAATCACTACCAAAGTATTTTGAATTCAATGTAAGTTTCAGCGAGATTAGGTATGTGTATGGTATATAACATGACCAGGATCACAATCAGAGCCATGATTGGAACGGTAACACACCAATGGTTAGGCTGAGTACATACTGGAGCATTTTCGTCCAATAATTGGGCAAATCATCCGACATACGACCATTCAGTTAGAAGTCAGGTTAGTGTGTATAGTGATTCAATGGTTGAAAGTCATTCCAAAGGGTCGATTGTCGGCTCATTTGGTTGGTCGTACTTTTTAGTATTTTCCGACCAATCCACCTAATGATCATGTAGTGTGTATAAGTTTCTGATCGGTCCACGAGCAAATGCTGATAGTTCCTCGAGCTTTGGCTCCTTTGGGGGTGTGTGCATGTTAATTTCTGATGCCTGTACCAGTCCCACGTGGTGTGGTGTCCACATGTCACTCATTTGGTAATTAGGTGCTTCTAGCGGTAAAGCAATAGCAGGTGTCTTATTGCATTAATGCATACAGCATTTGTCTGCCATTTTAATTAGAAACCTTTGTGTAGTGTTATCAAAAAACAACATTTCATTTATATGTGTATTGCTTATGTCTTCCTCCTTAATTATAGCTATGTGTCACTTTATTGAACACTCAATACACATTAATAAAAATGCAAAATATGTGTATTACATTTGTCTGCCTGCATAGTTAATTTTTTGTATTTAACATGTTTTTGTGTTTCCTATAGATGTGTATAGATGTGTATTTTATATATGTCTGGTTGCACATTAGTACACCTGTGTAAATGGTTATGCATCTGGCACCTGTGTTCTATAACTCTTTACGCGTACATCCAACATGTTTTATAATCTAACCTTTATTTACTTGTTAATCCATATATTTATAAAATACACAGAATAAACCACACATTGTAAATCCAACAGATTTATTGTTGAATTCTGTAGAAAAAATTAACAGATGAAAAACAAAAATTTTCAACATATTTATATTAGTACAATAACATTGGACTTTTTAATGGTTAAACTGGCTAGTGCATTGTGGCATAACCTTCTGAAAAAACATCTCCATGAAGTTTTTTTCTAGTTTTTTTTTTTTTTACATCACTGATGTTTGCTCTTAATTCTTTAAAATATTCGTCAAGCTTTCCCATCTCCTTTACCACACCCTGCTAAGGACTACCACATTATTTTCTCCCTCAGAACTTTCGTCCGATATGTCAATGGTATCTACAAGAAAAGGAAAAAAAAAGTTTATCATTTAACTTCTGTAATAAAGTTAAGTTCTTTTCCAAAATCAAGTAAAGTCCCAATTTGCTCACCATCTATACTGCTCGCGATAACTTTATTTTGTGGTCCCTCTTGTTGCATCTCTGCAAAGTTGCCCTTTACCTCCATAGCGGTAACGGTATACGTTTCTCCCAAAAACTGTTACAACTGCCTATATTTTGTATGTGGCTGCATCATCTCAATTCCACCAGAGGTGCTGCTGTTTTGCCCCTGAACCTTACACCTCATCTGTAGGAGTTAATCCCCTTACCTGATTAAGTACCTGCACCTGTTTTTCAGCTTCATATACCTGCCTCAGTCTGTGTTCGGTGCAGTTCATCATCTATACCTGGCTGCTACTTGTCTCCTGTTTGTCCCTGTTCATCACTGTTCCAGTTTGCTTTACTGCTGTCTGATCTCCTGTTGTAACCCCCTGCCTGATTACCGAACCCTGCTTGTTTACCTATTGCCTTGACCTCTGTTTGATTGCCGGATAATGCTTGTTTGCTTGTGACCCTGACCTCTGCCTGGCTACTGGATTCTGCTTGTACTCTTGTTGCCCTGACCTCTGCCTGGTCACTGGACTCAGCTAGTCTGTCTGCTTCCCTGGACTGCCTTGTGCCTCTGGCAATCTGGAATCCTGATCCCTGCCTCCTTAGTCTGATGCCTTGTGCCTCCTGGCAATTGGCAATCTACTTGTTCCTGCATTTGAATTATATATTTATTATTTGAACCATTGCTTGGAACCTGTTGCTTCTGTGTACTATTCCTGCCATTCATTACACCTGCTCATAATTGTGTATTGGAGTATAAATGTTAATTCTGCTACCTGAAATCAGCATATTCCATGAACTGAATTCTTGTTCACATATTTTGCCTAAATAAAGACACTTGGTTTTTCCACTTCTGTATGTCACTGTGCATTCTTCTTTATGGAAATAATACAACATTTTCAATATACTATTTATTGTCAGTCGTTCATCTACAAATTCACTAACAAGTCCTTCAAATAGTTGCACATGTCAAACGCACTATTTTATTGTTTCTACGGATACGCATCAGTCTCCGTTGTTCTTTATTTTTTAGGTCTAACCAACTTCTGCACTTGAAATTTATTTATTTTCTTTCCAAGTTTCTCCTTAATTTGTTTTAGTAATTTCTGCAATGTTAGTTCCTTTCTGGTATTAATTCTTCGGTATATTCTCTTTTGGCAATTGTAGTTGTACTTGTCCAATACTTTTACCATCATCTCCACCTCACTCGGACTCGTTGCCTTGGTTCTCTTCACGCCTGTTAATTGTATTTCTTCTTCTTCTTCTACATCACCTACCACTACTTCTACAAAAAAAAATTCTACTTCTCGCACCCACACCCCCAACCCCACCTGCTTCTCATCTGCCATCTTCTCATGTCTCTCGGCGCCAGACAGGCTCATCAGTAATTTTATACACTCAGACATGGGAGTTCGTTCAAGTTGTGGACCAATCATGGTGATACCTATACAAAATAGAGCATTGTGGGTGAAGGACATTCATGTATAATAACCTTGTGTTTAGCGAATATATCAATGTAATTAACCCCTAGTGGTCCAAGAAATACGAACTGACACTACGAGTGTTTTACACCTTATATCCATTGCCATACAAGGCAAGCTGTTTATGAAAGGATTATGAATGTTTTCTTGTACCATTGTGCTTATCGCAACAACTGCATAAATATATATTTTGTTAGTGTTAATATGTGTATATGCAAAAAACTTTTGTTATACTTATTACTATTATTTATGATACACACATAATTAAATAGTGTGAAAATAGAAGTGAAAATATTTAATAAAAATATTGCAATATATTGTACAGTTTACTTTGATATCATCAGTGGACAAAAGACTAACATGACTCTTTATTTTTATTTTTAAAGAGAACCTGAAAATGTCATATGACCACAATGTGGAGCTCATGAGGGATTTCATTGAAACTTATAGGGTGCATCCCTGTTTGTGTAAGATAAAATCAAATATTGTAAACGAATGTTACGTAATGCAAGAACTTGTGAAAGCATGCCTGCCACATTACTCTGGAGAAAATTTGGAATGGGCAAAGAGTAAAATACAGAACCTTCAGACTGTATACAAGAAAGAACTAAATAAGGTTGAGGTCTCAAAAAAATCTATGGCAGGTGCAGGTGATGTTTATGTGCCAAAGCTGTGGTACTTTGACCTTCTGTACTTCATCTATGAAAATAAAATTACACGACAGTCCACCTGCAGCCTGGATACGGACAGTAGTTCTCCTACTGATGTGGTCCAAGCAGATGATTTACTTCCTAGTGGAACTGTAAGTAAAGTATATTTTGCTGTTGCTGTGTAACAGGTTTATTAAAGTAGAAATACATAACAATAAAGTTTGCACACATAACATGCTTATGAACAATTGTTACACAAACTCATTATGCCATGGCACTGCACCCTCCCCATTAAAATATAGAAGGTATGCCTCCATGTTTAGTTTTGCACTGGCACTTGCATTTCTAAGGTGGCCCAACTCTAGAGGTGTCAAGCCAACTACCTCAAATTCCTCTACATTGTTGTCCTCATACGTATGTGAACTGCGTACACAGGGGTTTTTATGTCTTAGAAAGTTATGCAGAACACAACAGGCCATAACTATTTTGTCTATCTTGCCCAAACGTAGATTAATAGCAGAATGAAAAATTCTGAATCTGTTACTGAAAATTCCAAAAGCATTTTCAACAACACGCCTAGCTCGTGACAGTCTATAATTAAATATCTGCTTTTCTGTAGACAGATTGCGTTGTTGGCAGGGCCGCCGAGAGGGGGGCGGGTACTAATTACCCAGGCCCAGGCATGTCAGCGGTCCCGGCCCTGACGTTTTTTTTTTTATTATTTGTTTTTAAAAAAAAACTACATTTTTTTCTTTTCTTTCTTTTCTTTTCTTTTTTGTGGCGGGGGGGGGGGCTCGGTCGTTGGTGGGGGGAGCAGGGTAGTAAAAAAAAACCACAAACCATACTCACGTGATCGCGGCGCCGGCGTCCCTCCTCTCTGCTCCTCTGTGCTCCATTGCCCCAGACTGACTGAATGCCGGGTGTGATGTCATCATGTCACGCCCAGCATTCAGTCAGTCTGGAGTGATGGAGCACAGAGGAGCAGAGAAGACCAAGTGAAGGGAGGAAAACGGATTGGGGGGGGCACAGAGGGGTTAAAAACCGAGGGGGGCACAGAGGGTTAAAAAACGAGGGACAAGCAGCATGGCACAGGGGGTAAAGAAAAGAGGGACAAGCAGCATGGCACAGGGGGTTAAAGAAAAGAGGGACAAGCAGCATGGCAAAGGGGGTTCAAGAAAAGAGGGACAAGCAGCATGGCAAAGCGGGTTAAAGAAAAGAGGGACAAGCAGCATGGCACAGGGGTTAAAGAAAAGAGGGACAAGCAGCATGGCACAGGGGGTTAAAGAAAAGAGGGACAAAAGCAGCATGGCACAGGGGGTTAAAGAAAAGAGGGACAAGCAGCATTGCACAGAGGGATAAAGAAAAGAAGGACAAAAGCAGCATGGCACAGGGGGTTAAAGAAAAGAGGGACAAGCAGCATGGCACAGGGGGTTAAAGAAAAGAAGGACAAGCAGCATGGCACAGGGGAATGAAGAAAAGAGGGAATAAGACAGCATGGCACAGGGGGATGATGAAAGGAGGGGGCAAAGACATTATGGCACAGGGGGATGAAGAAAGGGGCAAAGGCAGCATGGAGGGCGCAGTGTGATCATAAGGGGGCATATCGTGGTGATGATAAAGGGGCACAGTAATGTGTGTGTAAAGGCAAAGGGAGCTTTTGGCAATGTAGTGTGTGTGAGGTAGATGGTGGCTAATTAATGGCTGCTATTTTGTTTGCGGGGTAATGGGAATACTATTTTAATGTTGGGGCTGGAGGAAGGCCTAATTATTAATCATGGATGCTATTGATTTAACGGTGGGGCTGGCTGTAATTTTCTAAATGTAGCCATTTTTTTCCCCAAATAGGTCATTGATCCTTTAATCCTAGAAGGGGGCAGTCTTCTGAGATGTGCACACCCTCTGTGAATCGGGAAGAGATGTTAGCAGGTGAGGAGGTAAGGATCAGGAAGGGGGGAAAGGGGGGCGCTGAACAGCCCTGGGCTGATCCTCACGGCATATGCATTAAGGTGGCTGGCTCCTCCCCAGGAAGCAAATCAATGTTCAGGTCGGCCACTAGATTTGGGCCGGCCCCATTAGCGTAGCCCACACAGACTACCAGGCCGGGTCCCTTCTGTAAATATCATCATCATTACCAATTATTTATATAGCACCACTAATTCCGCAGCGCTGTACAGTGAACTCACTCACATCAGTCCCTGCCCCATTGGGGCTTACAGTCTAAATTACCTAACACACACACACACACACACACACAAACAAACTAGGGTTTAGTTTGTTAGCAACACATTAACCTACCAGTATGTTTTTGGAGTGTGTGGAGACAAACTCCACACAGATAATGCCATGGTCGGGAATTGAACTCATGACCCCAGTGCTGTGAGGCAGAAGTGCTAACCACTGAGCTATATATATATATATATATATAGGCTTGCCACCTTTTTCCTGTTATATATATATCTATCTATCTATATATATATATATATATATATATATATATATATATATATATATATATATATAGATAGATATATATATAACAGGAAAAAGGTGGCAAGCCTATGGAGCCCCTATGCTCGTGGGGCCCCCGGGCAACTGCCCAGCATGCCCATGGATTAAGACAGCTTTAGCTTGACCATTGCTAATTGTCCTTGGCTGGACTTTGTGCCCCTGGCAGCCATAGCATGCAATCATAGGAGCTGATGCAGAGTAGAGAATTGGGACAGGGGCGTTCTAAAATATACAGGTAAATTAAGGGCAAGTGTGTGCATTTGTGAACGGATACAGACAAGACGTGTATTTGTCAGAGAAAGCTGTGGTCAGGGGCAGGTGTAAATAGCAGATGATGGTCTCTGACACTAGTAAACAGCTTGTAATTGTCTGCTTGCGATCGCATCTCTGAAACTCATTAGTATTTTCTTCAGTGATTGGGCATATATTATGCTTCTGTGTGTGCATGTGTAACCACACTTTTTTAAAAAAGAAATAAGAATGTCTTGATTTACACGAGAAGGGGAGCTGTGTCTGCAGTGTTTATTTAAAGTTTAGTTAAATTTTATTGATGACTAATAATGAATGAATTTGTTGCACATAAAACAAATGGATAAAAACATGGGAACAAGTGGGTCGAAAGTGTCTGTGATGTGGGCCTGGTGTAAACCGAGTGCATATGCTACAGGTTCCGCCTTGCACAGATCTTAACATGCAGATGGGTGTAAATGTGCAATTTCTACATCCAGCGTTTTAAAATGTAAGTTATTCCCATTTTGCGACAATCTCTGCATCAGCCCCCCATAGTGCATAACTTTAAGATGATGAACATACAATTTAATTAACCCAATGAATGGGAAATCTGGGACTTCAATAAAATAATATTATTAAAACAATAATAAATACTGTAATAGTTGGTGGTACACAACTGGTTTGCAAAAAAATAATAATAATGGATCATAACATTTTCCTAAAAGAGTTTAATAACCCCAGGCTTAAAAGAGTGCAGTTTATCTAAAAACTTTATTACTTTAACGTATATTTGTTTTAAATCTTTGTTTGACATATTGCTTGTTTTTAGCACATACATATTGTGAAGTCTGTAGTGATTGAATAACATTAATAGTGTGATAACATTCTGCAATTTCCCATGAGCTATTATATCCCTAGTACTAGACCACAGGAATTTTAGAATTCAAAGTGGAGTTTGGCGATGACACAAAGGCATGTAGCTGCACAGGACCTCAACATGAAACTGGAATGTTACTGCTAACATGGGGTATAATGTAATCTCTGCTAGAGATTATAATGATATAAGGTTACATCATGTTTTTGGCCTTGTGTCTATGAATCATCACAAAACACTAAGATTATAGCTAATATTTTTATATTCTACAGGCCAGGGTATGCTTTATTATCATATCAGTTTTAATAGCATTTCTAATGATGTTTTCACTATCCATCCATTATGATGTTGACATTTGTTGGTTAATTATGGTGAGCAGCTGCAGCACAGTGTAAGCCTTCATTATGGAAGTTTTTTAGTGCAAAGATTTTGTTTGTCATGCCTGACCATAAGCTTAGCTAGTCAGATGCATGTCTAAGTCTGGGACAGAGCATTTGCAAATGAGACTGTTCCATATGTAAACCAACAAGAAGGAGCCTGATTGAACCCAGGATAACATGAGACCCAAAAACTGCTGGGCACTAGGAGCCAGTAGAATAGGTCTCACAGCATGATACAGAAAAGACTTTAGGACCCAGCGTAAGTCCAGTCTGTTAGGCTGCTGGCTGGAGAGCTTTGTGAAATGAGAAAATAGAGGAGAAACAGATAAAAAAAGACAGCTCACAAACTGGAGTGACAGAGGAGCAGCAGTCAACAAAGGTGATGAGACCACAGTGAAAAAATTTTTCAGAGACAGACATTAAAAAGTGTACAAAAGATAGCATTATAAAGAGACAAAGAGAGATTATAAATTGACAAAGAGATAGAAAGAGATAAAAGAAGAGGATGAGACAGTGAGATATATTTACCTTTTGCAAGTGACAATTACTCTGAAAGGAAAACACAACAAATAGTTTCACATAGTTATCAGTATTATTTATTCCTCTCAAGTTTGTCAGGAGTCAGGAGCTATCTGCTGAATTTGCCACAACCCTGCCTGGAGGCGCGGAGTCTAACACGCATCTGGTCTTCACCAGGGATACCCACAAAGGAGTTTGGATGTAGCTGCGAGGGACGGGAAGGTTGCAGTTCTCCAGGAGGACATTCAGTGCGATGGATTGAAGTAATCAGATAGCCTAGAAAGCTGTGGTGTAACTATGCGGACAGCTCAGTACACAGGGAGCAGGGGCAAGCACAGGATTTGAGAAGGGGGGTTTCCACAGCACACCACCAGTGGGCGTGACCAGCATTCATGGAGGTGTGGCTATAATTTTAGACAGTGCTAGGTAGCTCTCCAACCAGTGTTCCCTCTAAGCTGAGCAATCTGGAAATGATAGAGTTAAACCGGTATTTTACTAGGAAACATCCTGCAGATTGTGAATGCAAACCTTTTGGGTGGAGCCCTCATTAGAGTGACCTTTTAACTCTTTCCTTTCCAGATTGCTCAGCTTAGAGGGAACACTGTCTCCAACTCTTCCAATCCCGTTTAAATACACAAGCAATGCTGCGTGCACTACTGTTAGGTGCATGCAGCTCCCTCTTTATAAGCAGAGCAGTGTTAAGCGGGACATTGCTCCCAGCTGTCCCTGTAGTCGGGACAAAGTACTGACTGAGTGGGTCAGTCCCCAAACTCAGGACTGCCCCACTTTATTATTAGTCCTCCTTTCTTGTAACCAGCCCGACTGTGAAATAATTGTATTCACCTTTAATAAAAAAACTATTTCCCTCAAACAACACCAACATTAAATTAATAGTAATCACATTTATTAAATAAACCTATTTCCTACGATACATTAAATAACTTGCATTCAGTTTTAAGATATAGCAATCCTTTTTCCCAAACTCAGCCACACAAATTAATTTTTAATTAATAGCACCCAAACCACCCCAACGTTAATTTAATCACACACAACACTGACTTCAGCCCCCCCCGCTGCCCTCACATACAACACTGACATCAGACCCCCCTCCTGCCCTCACACGCATCACTGACATCAGCCCCCCCTCCTCCCCTCACACACAACACTGACATCAGCCCCCCCTCCTGCCCTCACACGCAACACTAACATCAGCCCCCCCTCCTGCCCTCACACACAACACTGACATCAGCCCCCCCTGCTGCCCTCACACACAGCATTGACATCAGCCCCCCCCCCCGATTCCCTCACAAACAACACTGACATCACCCCTCCCCTGATGCCCTCACTTATCTTTAGGTGTTTTTCTGCAGCATCGCTCCTTGTTGCTTAGACAGAAAGTGAAGTGAGAACTTTCTGTCTGAGGCCAATCAGCAACAGGCAGCCTCACGATTGGCTGTCTGTTGCTGATACTGACCACCAATGCTTCAATAGCCCCCCCACACACACACACACACACACACACTTGCGGCCTCCCCCACTCATGGACCCCCCTGGCTTCCCCCTTCCTCCACTGGCGCCGGGTGGGGAAAAAAACAAACAAAAAAACCCATCAGGTAGGACAGGGGTTTCCGGAGACTAGGAAACCCCCGCTACGTGCGCTACTGGGGAGGATCCAACGGAGTAGTCTGCCAAGCCGAAGTCAAATGCCAGGAGAATCTTACAGAGCCCAAGGGAGGATCCAAAAGAAGTGTCAGGGAAAGCCAAGCCAGGAACCGTGGAGTCAAACCAAACAATGTGGAACCATATAAATGCCTGGAGCTAGGGGTCCTAATTCTCTGACTCCCCAGTGGTGCCAGAGCCTTCTTTAAGTAGAGAAAGGGGAGAAAATTGAATATTGGCAGGGCTGACTTTAGCAGCCGCCACCGCCGCCGGGGAGTGTCCCGTGCCTAGCAACGAGAAGCACATGTGCAGAAGGAGCTGCCTGCCGGGTCTGATATGTCTGGTTGCTCGGCAATCCACACGCGTCTTCCGGCAGTAGAGAAGGCATCCATCCCTGTGCGGTAAGGAAAGCACAGGGACAGCACCTGACAAAGTTATAAGAAGAAATGTACTGAACATTTGGCTGATAGTTATGTTTAATCTAAAGATAAGTGTGATGTGTGTTCAGTGACAGAGACTCTTAGCCATAGTTGCCTACTCTCCAAAATTTTTGGATGCTCTACCGGAACAGGGCAGCCTCCCTGGTTTTGCCCGCTTAGTTGGTGAAGTGGGTGGGGGGGCGGGGATAATCACATCATCATGCCCCCCCCCTTGTTATAAAAGGTCAAAATTGGTATTGCATAGCAGGGGGCGAAGCCTAATGATATGCCCCCAAGACACAACCAACCTTGGAGATCTCCCGAAGAGGTGATCTCCAAAGTTGGCGAGTATGCTCTTACCTCACAGTCACAGAGAACCTCTATTTTAACTGTAACCAACTGTCACCTCAGAGACATTCTCCACACATTGGCATTGGTTGGCATTCATATTGCCTAGCTACGTTCATTTCCGCATAGACTACTGATTATTGATATAGAAAGGATAAGAGTAATTGTTTTATCTGATATGCTGTAAGTCGAAATGTAAAAAACGTGTTTAAATCCGCTGTGCAATTTCCATAAAACTCAAAGACAGTGAATATTGAAGAAGATTAAGAGCAAATATTTCAGAGTGGCATTGCTTATAACTAGTAAATTGTAATTATATGGTATTTGTTGCTAATCGTTATTTGCTCCCCCCAAGAAAACATTTTAGCAAGATATTATGATTTCGTGATTCAAAGAAGAGAATCCAGAGACCAGGTGCGAACTGCACTTTAACAGGAGTGTTACATAACCAGAATTGCAGAACAAGCCACAGCTCAGTGTAGTGCTGGGTGCACTTCCTTGACATCAATTTAGGCCGCTGATACAGCTACAATTCTCCAATAGTTGCCACTATTAAAATGCGGATCTTAATTATGGAGTTGAACTGAAGCAGTGTGATAACCTAGTGGTCCAACATTATTAAATTATATACCACCACATACACTGCAAATTGAATGGTTCCATTCCGAGGCTTAATTTCATATGTCACCACAGGAGCAGTGGAAGGAAGTTTTAGGGGTAATACCCCCCATTTAGGTAAGCTAATCTCTACTGCATCTGCTAGAAACCTGATTCACTCTGTTTGGATGTGGTTATAAGTTATCTCTCAAAGAGGTATTGGGAGTCATTACTGGGATTTTTGCCCTGGCTCCATTTATGAGTTATGGCATGTCTTGGCAATGGTATATATTTATATCTTAGGTTTACATAAGACTGCATTTAACTTTTCTAGCACTGTGCTAGCAGGTAAAGCAAAGCTGATACAGGTAATTCTAAAAAAATACAACATTCAAACACGTCAAGTAAAAACCTGCCTGCTTTGAATTCCTTAAGTAGTTTTCAGTTATTAAAGGAAATGAGCAAATGGTATGAAATCAGGGCTGAATTAAGGGAATGGAGACCCCTGGGCTAACAAGGCCCGTGAGTCGTCCCCCCCGTGTGCCACCCGCCGCCCCCCATCCCAGGGGCTTACCTGTTTTTCTTGTCTTGTCACTGTAGTCCTTCCGCGGCACGCTGTAAGCTCCTTACTGAGGAGATTACGTGAGAGTGAGACTCACGAGATCTCCTCAGTAAGGAGATTATTGAAGGTCTACAGTGACAGTGCTCAACAGCATTGATCGGGCCCGCCCCCGCACCGGTTGATAATGCCGCTGAGCACTGTCAAGGGCCCCTGGATACCCGAGGCCCCTGGGCTGTAGCCCAGTTAGACCTTGGGTTAATCCGGCCCTGTATGAAATATGATAGTGATCATTTGAGTTCTCGATGATAAGTATTTCATTATTCATTAAACATTAATTTATCTCCTAATTATTAGTCATTGTAGATTTATTGGTTTTGTGATTTAGCTCACCAATAGAATTGCGTTGTAAGATAAAACATTTCCCAATCCATTTTTTAATGCACAAGACAGGGCAAAAAATTCCAAACAAGTATAAAACAAAATCCTTTACCTGCAGGCAAAAGAAAAAAACACCTAATTAAAATAATAATGTAGATATGCTGGTTGCAATTTATCTTTATACATCTATAAACTTACTCAAATAATTCTCTTGATTTAATATTTATATTATTCCATGCAGTGGTCGAAGTGGAAACTTAGAAGTGGAGGTATGGAAATTTAGAAGCGACGGTATGAAAAATGTAATGGGAATGTAAGTAAATGGAATTTAATAATTTTACAATAAAGGCAGTAGGAGAAGTAGAGGTATGGCCAGCCGGGCTATTCACCGGTAGGCCCCGCCACGATTAAGCTCCGCCCCTCCGACATTAGGGCGGAGCTTGCAGGGATCACTTGACTGCCCGACGTCTGCGGCGGCAGTGTCGGTAACAAACACACTACTGCGCAGGTGCAGGGATGAAAGGGGGAAATGGGGAGAGCCCTGAGGAATGAAATGGGGAGAGCCCTGAGGGATGAAATAGGGAGAGCCCTGAGGGATGAAAGGGGGAAATGGGGAGAGCTCTGAGGCATGAGGGATGAAAAGGGGAAATGGGGAGAGCCCTGAGGCATGAGGGATGAAAGAGGGAAATGGGGAGAGCCCTGAGGGATGAAAGGGTGAAATGGGGAGAGCCCTGAGGCAAAATTATTTGTGATAAAATGTTCTTGTATATTACAATACAGAAAACACACTGGGCCCCATTTGAAAACTGGAAGATAATCAGAAAAACTTGACCAATCTTGAATTGAGCTGCACCCAGATTGAGAATCCAGGATCAATCAAAGCTAAAGATACTCATTATTTACAGGTAGGAAAACATTTATCTATACTAATCTTTTGAATGTTTCTAAAGTGTTCATTTTAGCAAGCCACTCTGAAAATGTATACTTTGTATACATGCTTGACATGATGAAAACGGCTTTGTTTATGGAATATCATGATTATGATATTATATAATATTCCTAATTATGTGATCATTGCATATAATAAGTATATTTTGAGGGAAGGGCATGTTGGAGGGCATGGCGTGATTATAATGAAGTAGGATGGCATGATTATATTGCGGTGGCATGCCCTTAATAACGTGTATTTTGTCTTGCTAGGGTGGCATGATAATATTGAAGTAAGATAGGCTTGTCTTTATAATTCTGTGTATGTGTTAATCATAGCTATATATGATGGCATAATTATATTGAGATCTTGGTAATTGTGCTATCTTACCATGTTGGCATCATTATATATGAGGTTGTTTATAATGAAGAGATTGTAGGACAGCATGATAAAGGATGAGATTCAAGAAATTGTTATGCATGATTGAGGGAAACAGAGTTGGAACTATCTGCAGTCAGGGCATCAAGCAATCTTCAGTGGGCATCACTGATGTCAAAAATATTGTTTGTGTTATTGCTAGGCACTACAAAATGTTTTCAAAAAGAGTGCAGTTTCAGAACACAAAAGCCAAGCGGAAGTGCCTAAAAAGAAGAAATATAATAGTGGCTCAGTAAAGAGATTGCAAGCGTCACAAAATAGTCTGAGAGAAGCAGGAAATGCACCAGGCCAACAAAAGCTATGGAAGTCTAAGGATGTTACTGTAGAACCAAAGGACTTAAGCCTTCAACATGTTTCTGAAAGCACAGTACAGAAGGATGCTGCAGCATCAGTGTCTAGTGCAGACGACAGTCTGTCTGTTGTATTAAGTGAACCGGAAGGCTTACGAGGAGAAAACATTTGTGGGCCCTGCATCACCGAGACCCATGGTCAAGATACGGACAGTTCTGCAGAAAGTGAGATCTTGTTTTCACCTATTCCATTTGTATCGGAAAAATGTAATGTTTTTGTTGCACCAGAAACATTATGCAGTATTTCAACAAAATTACATTTTATGAAAGCTCACCCTGTGCAGCCACCTTCAGATGCTACTCATGCTTTGCCTTTTCAAGCTCATAAAGTCTACTTTCGCCAGTTACACGGTGGAAGTGCCATTCAGAGGAAATGGCTGTCTTACTGTGAGGAAAGTCAAAAAATATTTTGTTCAACTTGTATGGCATTTTGTAGCAATCATACAAGTAATTTTATTTTTGGATGGCAAGTTAATAAACACCATGTGTATGACAGAGTAAGGGAACATGAAAAATCTAGCCAACATCAAGTAGCTGTCAGTGCATATTTGCATGCAGAAAGGAAAAGTGATATAGAAACTTTAATCAATGTAAATTTAGCAAACAAACATAGAGAAGAAGTGCAGCACAATCGCATGTTAATTAGTCGCCTAATTGCTATCATACTATACTTTGCAAAGCTCTTGCTTACAGAGGGAAGGATGAGGCTGCTCATACTTTACTCAATAGGGACCTCAACCACCTTTATGTATAAGGCGGTGGCCTCGGTTTCAGGCAAGGAAAGAGCATAGACTCTGCCTCTTGGAGGAATTTTCCCAGGTAATAGATCAATGGGGCAATTCCATGACCGATGATGAGGTAGTTGTTCAGCGTATGTTTTATTAAAGACATCTGCGAACGACGAATATTGGGAGGCAAGGATGGTAGCGATAAACTGCAGGAATTACCACTAATGAGTGGAGCAGGTAATAGGTGATTGCAGCAGCACACTTGGAAAGATGATAGCGATGAAGTGCAGGAATTACCACTAACGAGTGGAGCAGGTAATAGGTGAATGCAGCAGCAGAGTGCATGAGCTGCTTCCAGGCCAGGAGTCTGACGAGAAGAACCAGAACTGAGGGGTGCTGGGAGGGGCCTTATAAATGAGAGGTAACCAATGGATGAGCGGGACAATTGAACACAGGTGAGATGATTACCTGCGCATGTGCAGAGCTGATTGCTGGCCTGACAGCCGGGGAAGAAGCAGGGAATGAGGAATGAATGATATTCAGGTTACCGGGTGGCAGCAGTGGGTGAGCGGCGTGTGACAAAAGGAAAGAGGGGGAGAAGCTTGAAAGGATAGACAGCAGTCTCTGAAAGTGATAAGGATACTGGTGAGGTGTTTTATACCCTGTACGTTGTCTGTGCCAGAGTGTAGTGTTATTTATTGCAATTTATTATTTAAATATGTTCATTGCTGTTTGGTGCTACCATTTAGTTAAATAAACTTATTTTATTTTATTTAGGATATTTGCCTGGGTGACTTTGAACCTTGAATAGATGCCGGGTGGGCCAGCTGTGTGGCACAGAGGGTTACCTTAAACCTGGTATCTTCACAGGCAGTCAGATGGACAAGTCTGTGTTTGGCAGATGCTGTGAGAACGTTACCTGCCTGACTGCATAATGCCAACTGTGAAAATTGGTGGAGGACGGTTAATGGTATGGGGCTGTTTCTCAGGTTTGGGCTAGGCCCCTTATCTCCAGTGATGGAGAGGTTTTTTTTGTTTGCATTAATAATTTTCATTAGAGATTTTATGAAAACAAAAAGGAGATAGGGAAGATCAAAACAAGGGAAGTACAAAGTGGGGCCCCCACGCAAGAGGGGAATAGTCACTCAGATAACCAACAATTTAACATCACTAAAACAAATACTTTAAGAGTTTATTAAGGCAAGATTAAATCGTTTCAATAGTATGCGCGTCCCAGAAACTGTTCAGGTTGTGTCAGGGGGACAATTTGGTGGAGGGTGAGCATCAAGCTGGCGGAGTTCGATAAGGGCGGATGGGGAGGGAGAGGGAGAAGAAGGGGGAGAGCCTCAGGATGCACCCGGGCCCTCTGTGATATATTCATGCCATCGTAGCCATCTCATAATATGTAACGATACTGGTGGTATTATCTGAAGCCCAATAGCCGAGTAGATATCCAGAGAGTAGTCAGACGTTTGCCGGGTCGGTACGCAAGCGGGTAGTCAGACGTTTGCCGGGTCGGTACACTAGAGGGTAGTCAGACGTTTGCCGGGTCGGTACACTAGAGGGTAGTCAGACGTTTGCAGGGTTGGTACACAAGCAGGTAATCACAGATGCAAGGTAGAGTAGCAGGTAGCAGGAGCTGAGCAAGCAGAATACTCAAGCACATGTCTGAACCATGAAGTGCCATTTATAGGCCCAAACAGGAAACAGGATCCAAGATGGTTCCTCTTCGATGCCAAACTGGCCATCTTGGATAAGGGCAAATCTAAGGGCAAGTTTGCAAATACAGAGACCTCTAGTGGTCGGAGGTGCAAATGTCAAAGTAATTCCTTACATAATAGGAGCTGATGTAGATAAGGAGTAGGGCGTATCTATTGTTTCCATATCAAAGTTATGCTGAATCTTGGAGATGATACGAGTCATAGTAGGGGGGGCACTGGATTTCCAATTCTGAGCTATCGCATCTCTAGTTGCTATGAGCATATGTCCCAGTATATATCGTTTATTCTTAGGAATGTATAGTGGTAGAAGGGCCAAGGCAGGATCCGGGATAACAGTAAGGTTCAACAACGTGGAGATCAAGGCGAACATCTCCCCAAAGCGTCTGAATCACTGGCAAGTCCAAGAAACATGAAAAATGTCAGCTATGTGGGTGCACTGCCTCCAGCAATACTTTCAATGTGACGGCCAAATTGTGTGAAGGCGGCCAAATTGTGTGAAGGCGGTCCGGGGTGAGGTATAGCCGGTGAGCTTGACCTGCATTTCCGTGTGATTTATACATTTAGACATATGATGTGAAGTTGTATATATATTTTCCCATTGCTGTGAAGTAAATGTGGTACCAAGGTCCACCTCCCATCTTAGTTGAGCTGGTGCTTTAGAATAGGGTATCAAGGAGTTGAGATATTGGTACCAAAATGTTATCCCACCTCTGTTACTACTCTTAGATAGTCTGTCCAGAACTGATGTGGGCAGGGAGGAGTGGGAATGAGGGGTCTTGGAAATGGTAGTAACCCAGTGCTGTATTTGTACAGTTCCGAAGAAGGCAGGTGGTGGCGTTCTTGGAGTAAAGCGAAGGAAAGGAGAAGACTATGGGAAAACAAGTCTGATATGGTGAGTATTCTTTTGTCTCTCTAGCAGGAGAGAATTAGGCCAGGGATTAGTCTGGAGAGGGCTTGGAGGGAAAGATTACATGTTGGAAGTGCGAGTTCATGTTTGTAGTATAATTAATCGATCCCACACCTGCATAGCATCTGAGATAGATAAAAGTTTTTTGACCCTGGGGGACAAGCAGCTTTGGGTGTCCAAAGGAGGTTAATTAAAGGGAACCCGGGGAAAACAGGTCTTTCAATGTCTAGCCAGGGCTTGGAGTCCTGAATGAGTGCCCAGTCCTGGAAATGAATCAGTATACATGTTGGTATTGAGATAAATTTGGAAGCATGAGGTCCCCGCGCATTTCTGCTTCCAGACATAAGACATCCTCAGTATATGAAGATGAGTCATTAACCTTCTGATTTAGTAACATTTAGTTTGTAGAAGGAAGTTGCACTGAATTTATCCAGAATAGATTTATGGCTGACAATGAAGTCTCCGGGCTGGTAACAAACAATAGAACATCATCTGCGAATAGACATAATTTATTTGAACATGAGTGAAAAGAGATGCCAGGGAAATCAGGGTCCATTCGAATTGTGTGAGCAAGGGGTTCTAAAGCTAGAACAAACATTAGGGGAGAGAGTGGGCACCCCTGCCTACTTCCATTGGTAGTAGGGAAGGGAGGTTACAGGAAGCCATTACTAAAGACTCTCGCAGGTTAATAGAGAGTGTAAAATGTTGGTCAATATAGAGTGTAAAATGTTGCACTGAATGCCAAACTTAAGTAACACCTCTTTCATATAAAACCAGTGGAGCCGATCGAAAGCCTTCTTTACATCAAGGGAAAAACAATACAAGCTCTTCTCCAGTCCCAGACAGAAGGCCCACCACATCTAAAATTTATCAGGTATTGTCCGACGCCTGGCCACTTTATAATGAAGCCTACCCAGTCCAGGTGGATCAGCTGTGGTAGGAGGGGGTTCTGACGATCAGCAATCAGTCTAGCGAAAAGTTTCAGATCAATATTAAGTAATGCTATGGGTCTGTAATTCTTACAATCTGCATGGTCTTTGCCAGTTTTCGGTATTGTTATGATTTGTGCCTCCAACATCTCGCTTGAAAGCTATCGCCCATCGAATCATTATTAAACAAATTGGTAAGGAGTGGGGCTAATTCTGTCCTAAACGTAGTATAGAACAAGTTAATGAATCCATCCGGACCAGGGACCTTGTCTTTGTGGAGACATTTAATATCGTCTTTAACTTCTTGCCGGGACCAGGGGAGATTGAGTGATCCCAGACAGCTAGCTTCTAAGAAAGGAAGAGGCAGGGATCAGAGAATCCTCGATATAGTAGATTCTGTAGGTTGGACAGTATCGGTATCATCCTGCAAATTATACTGAGTGGTATAGTATTTAGCAAAATACTTAGCTACAGCCGCAGGGCTATATATTTTATTACCACTTTGATCATGAAGAGCTTTTATTCTATTTCTGACTTGTTTGCCTCTTAGTTTGCGAGCTAAAAGTTGACTGGCTCTATTACCCGTGGAGCAGAATCTTTGGCATAATTTGGTGAGGGACGATTTCATACGGGATATAAAAAGAGCGTTAAGTTGGGTCCGTAAATTATTTAGTTCTTTTTTAAGGGCCTTGGGGGGGCATGTCTGGTTTTGTAGTTCTAAAGATGTCAATCTAGACTCAAGCGTTTTTGGTGGGAAAGATATTGCTTTTTTAAGCGAGAGCCTATTTGAATGGCCATGTCACGGAGGACTGCTTTCAAGGCACACCAGTGAGTGGAGAGGAATTTGTCCTTTGGGTTGTCTGAGTGTATTGTTGAAGGGCCTCTGATAGGATGGCCTTGGATTCTATAGAGGTAAGTAGGTAGGCCGGCATGATCTTAGTACGGTGTAGTTTCCAAGACCATTCTAGGGGCACGTGGTCTGAACAAGTGATGGGGAGTATTTTAACGGAATCCGTGTGCTGTAGCAGCCATTTATGTGCTAAAATCATGTCTATCCTAGAATAGGTATTATGGACCATAGAGTGATAGGTGTATTCATGTGCCTCTGGGGACTGAACTCTCCATATATCATATAGAACATATTCTGCCGGTATTTTACGAAAGGCCATGGAGGGACCTAATGTAGGATCAGCACTAGCAAGGCACAGGGGACGGGATTTATCCATCTTATGGTCTAGTGTTAGGTTGAAGTCGCCCATTATAACCAGAGGGCCCTTGCAAACTTTAAGTATCTCTTCACAAAGCATTTTGAGAAAAGGGACTTTGCGGGAATTAGGGGCATAGAACGAAGCTAAGTTTACTAATTTATCCTCTAATAGTCCTACCAGGATTATATATCTGTCCGATTTATCCTCTATTTTAATTTGCAAGATAAAATTAGTACGGGCACTGAACAAGATGGCCACACCATTCCTTTTAAAAGGGCCATTAGCAAAATAACCAGCGGGGTACCTTGAATCTCTTAAAGAGGGCGGGGCATGGATGAGAAGTGCGTTTCTTTACACCTGACTTTCTTTTGTGAAATGCGGTACGTGCCAATCGATGCTTATTGGGGGAGTTAAGACCTTCAACATTCAAGGAGTAAAACCGGACCATAAATCAAAGGGAAAGAAGGAGGGAGCTTTGTATTAAAGGGACACTGAGCTTGAACCAAGCTAAGGTATCTGAGTGATCAAGGGGAAGGGGGAGATGATTAGGAGAGGGGAGGTTGGGAGAAAAAAACTGAACTGACCCGAGAAACCGGGTAAGAGTATTTGCCACAGAGGAAAGAGTGTGGAAAACTGAATAAAATGTTGGGGGCGGCAGGACAGGGTCCTAACCATAGAGCACCTATACAAGGAACTAAGAAACAATGTAACAAGTGATACGAAACATATGATAACAGTTAGAAAAACTTAACAGCTCACTCAGTGACTTAATATCTAGGAAACTGTGTAGTGATCGTCCACTGGTCCGCAGGAGGAACCCTCTGGGTGGGAACCCTCTGGGTACAGGCTGAGTATATCTAACTAACCAGAAGGGTGACTACAGATGTTTAAACCTTAATCCGCTTACCAGTTAGAGCCGATTTATAAATCTTTTCAGGCCAATTCATCTAAAAATAAAATAGATACCAATTTGCGCTGCTGGAAAGCAAATATCTACAATGCAGCTCAGGAAAAAGAGGGGGTGTCCCTTCCCTTAATGAAAATAACAATATAAATCCTGGTGCAAAGGTAGACAGATAAAGTAAAGATGGTAGCGGTTATAAGTTTCTATTTATGTATTTAGGGCATATACCCTGGTGCATAACTTAATAGATAAAATACAGATAATAAGGTTACACATTTTTATTTATAATTATGGCATGTGAAGCAACAATAACAATACGAATAAAATATAATCAGTGCACTGATATGAAAACACAAAAATAGAGATATAATTAGTGACTTAGGGCTAGATTTACTAAGCAGCGGGTTTGAAAAAGTGGGGATGTTGCCTTTAGCACCTTATAACCGCTACCATCTGTCTAACTTTGCACCAGGCCTATTCATCTGCCTAAATTCAGGAATGCCTCTTATCTTTATGTTCTTTCTGTAGGATCGGTCCTCCAAATCAGCTAATTTATCTTTCAGGAGCGATTCATGAAAGGATAAAAGGTCATTGTGTGAAGCGACCAACTCCTCCATCTTGGTTTCTAGATGATCCGTGCAGTCTCCGAGGTCGTCAATGTCAGCTCTCAGACAGCAAAGTGTTGCTCTTAATTCTGCAGACAAATCAGACTGTAGGGCTTTGAGCAACTGATGAAGTGTGCAAGTTGTTAAAGAAACGTCCCCTTCTGTGGAAAGGCTAAAATCTGTAGGTGATGTGCTTCTAGAGGGGGCAGCTGGATCTGGAATCAGGGCCAGGGAGGTGTTGGCCTTTGGAAAAGGGTGAGCTTGTTGCAGGCTTGACTGGAATCTGATTGGAGGAGCCAAAACCACCGGTTTTGATATTCTTGGGAGGCATGACAGTCTAGGCAGATGAGTTGGCCTGAAAAGATTTGAAAATTGTCTCTAACTGGTAAGCGGATAGATGGGGTGCAACATGGGTGGGATCCCTTGTATATTAGCTCAAAATGCTGCCATTGGTTTACATTGATGCTACACTGGTGTGGTGTGGAGTGACGTATCCTGAGGTAGGTTGACAAGGGTAGCCAAAACTCTAATTCCTGAGGATCAAACAATTCAATCATAGAGACGGTCACTCGTTGGCAACAGTGATGTATAAAAAATATTTCTGTGTTGTAGTTGGGGAACAGCAGTTAATATGCTGCGAGTTTGTAATTAGCTTATGTGCTATTGTGTAAGGCAGAGCGTGTAATTCTAGTTAGACTGGTGCACTGGGAAGGATCATGTGGTCCCACACAAATTAGGGGAAGGGGGTAGACTGGGTACTCTGTGGAGTATTTGGCCAGATAGGGAGAGGCAGGCTTTATGTGTTGGTAGAATGCAAGTTTTGAATTCACCGACCTCCAAAGCTGTCAGTATCTTCCCCTTTTATTTTTATTTTTTATTGCTATTTCTGCCTTTTTCTGCTCCTTCCCCCTTTACTTTCTCCTTGCTTTCATCTTCACTTCAAAGCTGGTGGGGCCAGGAGCTGCAAATCGAGCCCACGGCTCCACACCCGATCCAGGCCGCAATGAGTAGTCCAAACTGTGGCACCAGCCGCTACTGACCATGTCTGTACAAACTACTCCCCAGCTGGAGGGACGTGGGTGATGCAGACAAGGACTCTGACAGGTCCCGGAAAGGAGCACAGAGATCCAGGTAGCTGGGAACTTCTGGGAACTTCTGGGAACTTCTGGGAACTGGGAACTTCCGTTGAGATGGCAGGGAGAAGATTACCCACTTATGTGAAAAATACAGGTCCCTGGAAGTCCCTGGTGCCTGGATACAGGGCTCTTCAGTCAGTTGCACCACTCGCGCGTAGGGCCAGATTTTTTACAGTTGACATATAAGGCAGCCCAATTCAAGCTCCCAAAGATGCCCGAAGAAGGTCCAAAGTGATAACCGGCGACAGGAGACGCAGAAAGGGCAGCAAAGTTCCAATTGCAAGCGTTGATGAGGAGCTAGAGAAAACTCCGTTCATTCAGTATGGCCGTCAAGCCACTCCCCCAGTGAAGGGCAATCTTAGTGCTTCAGCATACCAAGTCATTTTGGACAATGCTATGCTTCCAACTTTGTGTCAACAGTTTTGGGAAGGCCCCTTTCTATTCCAACATGACTGTGCCTCAGTGCACATAGCAAGGACTACAAAGATATGGTTTGATGAGTTTGGTGTGGAAGAACTTGACTGGCCCTAACCTCAACCCAATCAAACACCTTTGGGATGAACTGGAACGGAGATTGCGAGCCAGGACTTCTTGTCCAACATCAGTGCTTGACCTCATAAATGATCTACAGAGGCAATGGGCACAAATTCCTATACTCCAACTTCTTATGGAAAGCCTTCCAAGAAGAATGGAAGCTGTTATCACTGCAAAAGTATAGGTAATGGAATACAATATGATTACAGTCCCTGTTGGTGTAATGGTCAAATAGATATATATATATATATATATAAAGGAATAAAGGAAACATGGCGCCACATAGTGTATTACCACAATATAATGATGTAGTGAGAGATATTAAAGTAGATGAGTCAGATATACACTCAAAGATTATAACTTCTCTCCGATAAGGCTGATGAAACCGAAAGGGTGATTAGATATATACAAAAGTGACAGCACACTGTGTTCAATGCCACCAATGCAATCCCCAATAAACATATGTCTGCGTACCAGATGATAGAACCAGAAGATGTAAGATTCAGTTGAATGGATAACTCCAAAGCTGTGCAGCTGTTACCAGTAACGTCACTCATCCAAGTGTATAATTCTGTTAGGACTGGAACCTCAGCATCATAGGAGCAATATAAAAAACTTATATAGTGTAATATTGTAAAACTCAGATTTTACTAATAAAATAGTAAGTAACACACTTACATAAAAACACAAGGTAAAAAACATATATTGGTATCTTTAGGTACTCATCTGGGATGTATTCAGAGATGTATGTATAGATATCAATCAGCTCATATGTAGATCTCTGCAGCGCTCCCACCACACTAGTACCACGATATCCAAACAGGTAATGGAAAGGTCCTTAGACACTCCTCAACGCGTTTCGTCTGGTTAGATGTTCAGACTTCATCAGGAGGCAAAAAATAGTATAATAAAGAAGCTAGAATCTCCAGCGCTTTTTAAATGGTGTCAGCGCCATCTTGAACATGCGCAGTAGCGTCTATGACGCGCGCATTGCTTCAATCAAATGGTTGATTCATCAGTCACATGGTTAACTCTGGTGAGGAACACCAGACACTAGAGGATAATTGCTATAGTAAAACCATGTCCTCGTTTGTGGCATCCAATGATAGTTAATAATACAGCTTGGAAAGAGTACAAACAACAATGAATAATCTCCTAGATAGCAAATCTCATAAGTAAATATAGGAAACACATAATACAGTACAAATGTAGTACCCATCATAAATATATAGTGAAGTGGGTAATTAGTAAAAATCCTTAATGAATAAAACTGCACATATATGAAATATACCAATTAACATAACTCAGCAACAAAACCAATACTGGTTATTCAGCAGTATTCTAAATACAATTTGAAAAAATATATATATTACATATATGCTAGAATAATAGGAAAAAATAGAGGAATAAAAATACATCTAGGTAAAAAAATAAATATTCTTCATATGCAATGTGACAAAGAGTAGAGGTATAACACCCACCATGTTAATACATGAAAAAAAATATTTAAGAAGGACATTAATACTAAACTCTATTAATAGAATATATGTGAAGATGCTATTAGACACATAAAAACTAACAATGACTATACATATATTCCACGTGCAAAATGTGCAATTGTAAATATTTCTGAGAGACATCTCAAAACCAAACTAGGTATGAATCATGCCATCAATGAGACAATGGCATACGTAATATAAATGTACATAGGAATAAAAATTGAAATAAACAGGGAGAAAGATGTAACACCACACATCTAATGACCATAATCTAGACTAGTTAAGTAAGATCCTAACAATAATGAAGTAAAAACACCAGAATAAACACTCATAAAAATGGGGCTATCTCGTAACTGTCATTCAGCCCAAAAGGGGTAAGTGTATTCAATGTAAAAATTCAATACATATATATATTGGAAATTCCAGGTGGATGAACGGGAATAGAGCCCAAAGAAATTACCATTAAGATCTGTTGCTTCATTTAAATCATCCAAAAGTGGAGAGCTTCTCTTATAAATACAATATGCCTTCTTCCAAAGTGGGCATTTATAGCATTCTCTACACTGACCTGTCAACTGTACGTGTTCTCTAACCAATATTTTTCAGCTCACTTGGATTGTGACATAATTCAAAGTGTCTTGTGACACTTTCAGTCTTAACTTTTTTTTAATGATATTATGCCTGTGCTTGGTAAGCCTTATTTTCAATGATCTAATGGTCTTTCCATGATATATAACAAGTTACAGCTACACTGTAACAGAGGTACACCATAATTTTGTTGTAGTTAATAAAGTTAATTTGACATTTTTTATATGTGACAGTTGAGGCTATTTCCAGAATCTATTACCAATATGTTGACACATGATGGGCATTATTTTGCCACACTTATAACACCCGAAAGGTTTACTCGGAATTCAGTTGGTCTCACTCTTGGACATTTTGGGCCCAATTTTACCTTTGCTAGGATTCGAGAAACTGAGAAACTCTTGAGATTGAGCCCTTCTTCGAAAGGGTAGGGTACGTTAATCCGTCACTGTGAACCACTGCCATCTTTTCCATTGGGCACGATGGGCAGCTGCCCGGGGGCCCCACGGGCAAGGGGGCCCCATAGGCACGGCTCTTAATGAGAATAAATAATCCTGCAAAAGATAAAAACCTGCAAAAAAACCTTCAAGGGTCACTGAGCAAGTACATCTATCTATCTCTATCTCTATATATCTATATCTATATCTGTATCTGTATACATCTATATATCTATATCTATATCTATATCTATATCTAGGAGCCCCAGTGCACTACTTTGCCCGGGGGCCCATAATGTTGTTAAGATGGCCTTGCTGTGAACCCCGACAAGATTTAAAATGACAGGGGAATCGCGATTTCTATAATTGCTACACTACTGAAATGACTACATACCAAATGTCAGACCTGCATTTTCTTCTGCTTTTCAAATCACTGTCCAGTGTGCAATCCGATTGGCCTAAACATGTACACCATCAAATGACGTGTTTTACTGTGGAGAGACTGAAAATGACGGTTTTAAAGCAGCAATACCCGGACCCCATGCCTGTATTACATTATAAAGGCATGGGGACAGGGGTCAGAGATGGCAGGAGGGGCAGATATGGCAGGAGGGGCAGATATGGCAGGGGGCAGAGATGGTAGAAGGGGCAGAGATGGTAGGATGGGATGGGGGAGCAGATATGGCAGGAGGGGAAAGGGGAGCAGCTTCAGTGTTGAAATAAGGATTATAATCGTGATATGGATACATCTGTTAATAATCAAAATAGTGGGGTTGAGGAAAAGGATGGCGTGGAAATCGTGGTTTAGCCCTATAAACAATATGACCCTGAGAGGGGGGTGGTGCAGGATGTGAACAAGTGTGAGGGTAAGGGGGTCAACTTCTGGACAAATAATCAGGTGTGGTGCAGTATGGTTGATGGATAGGACTGACAATTGGAGAGAAAGATGAAGGAGAGGATACCAGGGAAATTGGTGCTGTAGGGTTGTCAGTGATGTATAGTGAAATAAGGTTAGTGAGATGTGTGAGGGTATTGTTTATTGAGATTAGGTTAAGGTCTAAATTGTGCTCCATATGTAGTGTGTAAATTTTGCTCCATACAGGTGAGGGTTGTGGAAATTTCAGTGGTGTTTGTCTGAATGTAGACATTGATTTCCCTAATATTCTGATAGCAGCGCGCAGTGATTCACGACCACTGACTTCTGCTTCCTCGGTCATCTGATGCTCTTCAACATCAAGCAGCTCCTCCACCAACTCATCTTGGAAAAGATCTGCATCTGTATTGGCAACTACAAGGGGAAAAAAAAAGAAAAGAAATGATCACCATATTAAATTATGTGACACTATGTAAAGATAGATTATCAATACAATTTTGTGTGTGTGGGGTTAAAAATGTAGCTCCATTACTTCTGACTGAATTGACCCGCATAAATGTATGACTTTAGCTTTTGCTAGTTAAGGAAAAAAAAACAATAACGCAAAAAAAATTATGTAATATAAATTAAATGTACCTGGTGGAGTGATAGGTTCCGTGACAGGTGGGCTACGTCCAGTGTCTATGTGGCCCACCCCTTGCACCATCTCCTCTAATAAACAATCCATTGTCATGGTCTCAAGTGGACTGCAGTCTAGTTCGGCCCGAGGGATCACCGCCTGTCCTTTAAGTATGCAAGTGGTGGTCCCTCAGCTTGTCCTTAAGTTGACGCTTAAAGTCTTGCCACCTGTGTGAAAATTTTCAAAAAAAGAAGGATGACATATTTTATACAAGGCAAAAATACAATAATGTTGCACAATTCCTTAGTTACCATTTTTTGACTTCAGTCACCCTGCGTCGTGTCGGAACCACCTGAGAAGTTATTTCATCCCATATTCTAGTTTTGATGGTGCCATAAGCTGCTGAGTAATAGAGTTGAGCCTATCAACAGCCAACTCCACCAATATTTAATTTTCCGTATTGGTGAAATTTGGCTGGCGGCGCATTTTTTCAGCAGAGTTGGAGGATCCTGAAGGCTGACTAGGCTCTTGTTCAGAAATACTTGGAAATTTAAACCATAAAACATTAGTCAGTCTCCTTACATAAAGGGTCACACATTGGGCCATATTACTTACCACAAAATGGAGGGTAATCCTTTGATTGAAGTCTACTGTAAAGGCAGCATTGTCAATAGATAGTTATAGAAAATATAAGAAAACTCAATTAGTCCTCCTCCTTACATGCTATGTAAAAGGTCACACATAGGACCATATTACTTACCACAAAATAACCAGGAAAAATCCTCTCCCCAACAGCACAAACCTTAGGCTGATGCACAAATTGTCAGGGCTGAATAATGAATGAAATGGCAGTTTTATAGTGGGTAGCGGTGAGCTTTCCTGCATAAACGTTAGTAGGCTAGGCCTAATCCCTCACAATTGCCTGGATTCTTCACTTAATTGACAGGTGAGTCTGTCATCTTGGTGATGGCATTGAATTGTTCCGCGATTGACATGCAGACGCACCTACATAGAGTGAGTACCAATAGCTGTGCAGGATGTTGAAATATCTCAGTCACGTGCAAACATGTGAGCAGCCACATTGATGCGTACCAAGCTGCGCGTGCTGACAGCAACACTTGACCGTTGCTGTCAACCCGCAGCTCGGTATGTAAGTAATAAACAGAAGGTGAATGCCTGTAAGGCCGTCCACAGCTGCAATTAGGTAGCAATCGTTTGATTGTGCAGTTGCAGTGCCAATGGAGTAATTTGAGGAGGAAACAGCCGGACCTCCTAGCTGAATTGAGGGCAGAGATAGCTACACATAAGTTCAAAATAAATACTACTATTATATGCAAATGACCTATATTAATATATTAACACACAAAACACAGAAACAAATTTCCCACAGTCCTGGGTGGTGGGTGTGTGGGGTAACAGTGATTTAATTATGTCCAGCAGTGGGTTAAAGGACAATGGGGAACAACCCGAACATGGTCTCTTAATCATAGGCATGAACCTCTTATTAGTGCCAGGCTTAGTGGCAAAGTTTGCCAATTGTATTAACAATAAGCACCTATTCATGGACGCCAGGGCAATAGGCATGCTGACACTTTGGGATTCACAAGTGCCAGCATATTTTGATACACAGAGACCAGTGGTGCTTTGCAAACAAAAACAAAGTAGTATGAAAAAAAAAAGGGGGGACACATATTTTAATGTACATTGCAACCACCACTACACAACAAACATTGTATTGTTTGGTAAATAACAAAAAACAGCAGTCAGTAGGAAAGGTAGTCAAAGGAAAGTTTGAGAGTATAGCGTTCGTTGCCGCAAGTAGACTAGCAAAGAACCTTGCGGACTCGTAATGTAGTCATACATGTGCATGGGCAGTGCACGTCAACTGTTACTATTGAAGTCATTAAGCTGCATATGTGACGATCCATATCTCGTTGACTTTGGGCGTTCATAGCTGACAGGATCATGTGGTGTAGCGTGAATACTTGCCTCGCTTGGTATGCGCGCCTTATTGACTCAGGCCCAATGTATCTATGTGAACTGGTCAGACTGCCATGCCAGAGTGATCAAAAAATGGACAAAAGTCTAGAGCTTTCAAAATTCTGAATAATATTATTAAAACCTTAAAGCAGAGATAGGAAAAGTTTCCCTGAACTCAATTAACTCACCTTATGCAATGATATTTGTTTCTATCAATTACAGGCAATGAGTTTCGCAATAGAACAGGCCAGTTTGTAGAGGTATATTCCATGGAATGGCATTCCTCAGCGTATTTGTAAATTTCACATTTTGCTAAATTTATAGTCTATAAATAAAGCTGGGACTTGTATTGAGCTGGGAGATAACACTCTCCTATTCTCCTCTGTGGTGTTGGCGTTCTTAAGGTAAAATGTCACATTACACGATTCAGTCTTGAAAGTTTTGCTCATCTTTTGTTAGTTTACATCAATGTTGAATTAACATATATATTTTTGTGAAGCAATATATTGTAGATGTTCCAAACCTATGATCATATAAAGAGTTACTGTTGCTGTTTTCATACAGTCTCGGGTTAGCAGACATTTGATGGTGAAGAAAGCCAACAAATTCTAGAATATGTAAGTGCTGGAATGTATAACTGCCATATACCAGTTTATTCAGCAATATCAGAAATGGCAAATAAAACTTAGAATATTCCCCCAAGCACATAGTTATCCACCAGATGTGCAATTTTAGTTCCATATGCATGCTTTCTTTTCTCTTGAGGTGTTTAAACTTTTGGGGCATTTTAAGATATACGTTTAGCTTCCAAGAAAGGAATTACTGTATGGCTCATATCCCCTCATTGTGCTATAATAATGTAAACCTTGTTTAACCCTATGATATCTCCCACAGAGTTCAAATCTTTAAACACTCTCTGAACACCTGTTTCTCTGTTGGAGTATAGTGGGGAAAACAGAACATAAATAAAACAGGTACATATAAAGAAGACAAAATAAATACAGATATGAAAACAAAGGGTATAGAGGGTCATGCTCAATAGAGAGCTTACATTTTAATTGGAAGGGGACACAGCTAAAATAAGAGAAGCAAGTGTACCTCAGAGTGGAGATTGGAACATTTGTCAGGGTGAATGAGTGTGGGTATTATAGGTGGGAGTAGCATAAGCTTTAATAAGGAAATGAGTTTTCAGAAAGTGTTTATAAATTTGAGAGTCTGATCACATGGAATGAGAGGTAAGAAATAGTAGTATCAGCAGGCAGACCGAACAACCGTGACAAATTATTATATTCTGAAATAATTGGACCTATGTACCGGACCTGGACTCTATACATACATCTGGACCTCTAGGCTGGACTTGCACTCTATTTGCAACTCTGGACTGGACAGTTTACTCTGTGGAAATTGCAGATTCCCCACTGGGATTGGTAGTTACTGTTATGTGCGTATTGTCGCTAACCAATAACGATTGTCGAACCTCGATTTGTGTTTCCAACGCAGAAAGATTTATTCGCAAATAGTAGAATAATATGCTCAAGCGAAGTGGTAATAAATACAGCCGTTACTTATCGCAGGCGCTCTGGATCCAGTGTGCAGTCATTCAATCCTGAAGTCTGGGGACAAGATGTCTGAACACTAGATGTGAAGCTGCTGCTTATATACACACAGAAATACAGTAATACAATGAAGGTGGTATAGCTTGCATCTATTGGTCCAGGTCTCAGGAAGGTCCAAGGGGTTGTCAATCATTGGCTAGTTCATCCTAAGGAATCCAAAGGAGGGGGTCACCTCTCCAGGGGGTATGCTCGGCTCTTCCCGCCAAGATTCCTTAGTCTTAAGTAGTTCATAATTCCCTATCATTCATAACTTGTGTATGCACTCTGCGATTCCTTTGCAGAGTGAACCAAACAGTAGGAAATGTAAAGAGGTTTATTATGATACCACTCATTTTATGATTCCTTCAACCTGTTCCGTATATTTCATTAATATGCATGTAACTTTAATATAACATATAAATTCTACTATATTTCGACATAACTGACTATGTGTTGCAACTACCATTAATGTATACTATTTTATAAGTATGCGTGTTTGTGCGAATGTATGGTAAAAGACCAATTACTGTTGCTGCCATGTGTAGTGGATGCGTACGCCCTTTCACGCCGTAGCGTGACCTTGTACGTCGTAGCGTACCGTACGCATCTGTTCAGACAAAGACAACCAAGTTTGCTCGACTTTAATTGAAATGACTTTATCCAATTTGCTGACTTCGACAGCTCCACCCTTTGATAGTGTAATAAACTATCACCCAACCACCGTTTCAAGTTCAGGATTATACAATACTTCTTCACAGACCATGATCTCGGTATCTGGTACCACCCTTTCAGTCTCTTTTCTCAGTGTTACTCTTATGAGACCATTTTCCACACTTCAACACAGTAGGAACACATTTGACAACTAAACCAATTACTAAGATGACACCCAGTATAAGGAGAAGGAGCTTACCTACACTAGCAACCATTTCCTGTACCCACTCCCCTAGACCGGAGAACCATTTCACAGGGTTCAACCACGAGAACCAACCCGCCACCTTTTCCCCGACCTCATATAACGAAGAATTATGGCTCTTTCGAAATTCCCATTTCAGCTGCAAAACTTCATCCATCTTCCAGTCTATAACCTCTTTAGGGTCATCCGTATTATTAGTGATGTACGTGCAACATTTGACACCGAACTGGGTGGCCAGTGTCACACAGTACCCACCAGTAATAGAGGTGAGATAATTTAGTACCAGTCTATGTTGCACCAACTCCTTCTTGTACGCTTGTAGCTCCCTTCCAGTATAACTGAAAGTGTCATCATACATCTTTGTGATATTATCTATTAATTTAGCTAGGTCTTGGATATATTTAAAGTTTAATGTTCCCCGAGCGGTCCTGGTGAGATCTAGAGCAACCATAACTTGGAAACCAGCAGTTTCACTATTCAATTTTGTAGCTATGGGTTCCTCACCAGGAATCATATTTCTCTTGCCACGGTGTTCATACTGTGTGTGTATGTATGGTGGTGATGTAGTCTTGTGAATACCAACCATTTCTTCATGAGTAATAGTCATGATTTCAGGAACCAGTTTAGCTAAGAAACACAAGCCCTTGGAACTCGGAGTCACCCAGGAATAAGCTTTCCTTCTACAAACAAAATACACATCATCAGGGAGAACATAAGGAACAGTATGCCCATGAATTATATCACACAGAGTTTTGATAAAACTACCCATGCCTAGTGTCTCCATTTGCTCTAGACACGTGTCGGCATTAATGACATTTTTACATTTATCTGTAGAGACTTTTCCAATGGATACCTTCATATGTTTGGTTATACGCCCTAATTTGTGACTTCCATTAACATTCCTGCCTTGTAGTGACCTTGTGAGTCTCCCTCTAAAATGAGTGTGGCGAGCCATTGTCTGATCTGATAGGTCAGCCTCCCAATTCTCCAGGCGCTTTGCATGAGATATATTTAGTCACAGCAAAGATCTGCCTATGGAGTATTGTCGAAGCGTCAGACTAGCGGACCTAGTGTTATTGTACCTCCCGTCTATGGGCCTCCCACCCCTCAATTCGAGTACTTCGGATATGTTTGGAGGGAATGGCACTAGTCCTATATTATGGTGCCCTTGCGGCACGTGAGAGCACACCCAACACTCGGTCTGGTTTAGCACCTTACCCACCAGGGAGTGATAATCCTCCAAAGGATGCCCGCCTATATTCAGAGTACTGGGGGACTGGCATCGTTGGATGCATCTCTCTTCAACTAGGGAGTCGCAGAACTTGCAGATACAATACTCATCAGACAATAGCCCCTCACACTGCCTCAGAGTTCCTGAGCTAGCAGACCTTTTCATAACCCCCGGACCAAGTTTGATAATGGGCTGCTCTGAGTATCCTAATAACTTTTCCTCTGCCTCCATCTCATTCGTATCACTACCAGAACTCTCCTCCGTCCTCCATCCTCCTTCACAAAAATAGAATGTCCTAGAAAGAGTAAAAACAAGGAAAATCCTGGAACAAAAGAAAAACAAAAACCGCCACTCCATCGCTGGAAAGATAGTTCTGGGGCAACGTCTCTGGTTCAGGTGTCTCGACTGCAGGCTGTAGGTATCCTGGAACAGACTCACAAGTGACAGATCTATGTCGTCGGTCTGAGTTTTATCTTGCACTTTCTCCGGATTATGGACTCTCCTGCAGTGGGTGGAATGGACCCAAGTGTCTCTCTCTGCAACCTTCAGTGATGTAGTACTGGTCAGCAGCACTTGGTACGGGCCTTCCCAACGGTCTGTTAAACAACCTGAACGTAAGAAATTGCGGACCATAACATAGTCTCCAGATTCAACATCATGACAGTTTGTTTCTGGCATACCAGGTGACAGTATTTTTAGTTTTTGTTGTTGTTGCTTTAGCTGTCTACTCATTATTATAAGATATTGTACAGTCACTTCATTATTACACTTCAAGTCGTCTTGTGGACTCACGATCAAATGAGGCTGTCATCCGAACAGTATCTCAAAGGGGGACAGATTAAGAGGAGGTCTAGGAGTGGTCCGAATGCTATGGAGGACCAATGGCAAAGCCTCAGGCCATGCCAACCCAGTTTCAGCCATTATCTTACCAAGCTTGTTCTTTATAGTACCGTGTACTCTCTCCACCTTACCACTGGCTTGTGGTCGGTAAGGGGTGTGAAGTCTGCTACCGATTCCCATGAGTTTACACATATTTTGGAAGATATCACCAGTAAAATGGGTACCCCTATCACTTTCAATGGTTCTAGGGATACCGAACCTACACACAAAGTCTTGCACAATTTTCTTTGCAGTGAACACAGCAGTATTAGTGGCTGCCGGATATGCTTCTACCCAACCGGAAAACACATCAATACATACTAACACATACTTTAGATTCCTGCACGGTGGTAATTGGATAAAGTCAATTTGTATTACCTGAAAAGGTCAGTCTGTAGGAGGGATGTGGGATGGCTCAGTTGGAATAGTTTTCCCGATATTTTTCCTCAAACAAGTAAGACATGACATTGCCTTCTTACCAGCCTGAGAGGAAAATCCAGGAGCACACCAGTATGCTCTCACCAGTTTGCACATACCTTCTTTACCCAGGTGAGTCAGGCCGTGTGCTGCTTCAGCCAGGCTTGGATAGTATGTTCGGGGAGCTACAGGCTTACCTTGTCCATCCCTCCAGAGTCCTGAGGACTCTTGACCACATCCCTTCGCCTTCCAGACCGCCTTCTCCTGCAGGGAACACAAATCTTGCATTTCAATTAATTTCTGCGTGTCTAATGTCTGAAAAACCATCATAGTCTCGGTCGATACAGTCATAGGTTGCCCTGCTGCCCATTTAGCAGCTTCGTCTGCCCAATGACACTGGGTCTTCTTCAAAGGTATGGGCTTTGCACTTTATGACGGCTACTGTTCTGGGTAACTGTATCGCTGTCAGAAGTCCTTTTATGTGTTGTGAGTGTGCCACTGGTGTACCTGCTGCTGTCGTAAAGTTTCTAAGACGCCAAAGGGCCCCAAAATCATGCACTACCCCGAAGGCATACCTAGAGTCAGTATATATATTGGCTGATTTACCCTCCGCTAATTCACACGCTCTCCTTAGTGCTACTAGTTCCGCCACCTGGGCTGAGTGAGGTGGGCCAAGGGGTTCAGCTTACACCACATCCTGATCATCTACAAAAGCGTAACCAGTACATAGCTCTCTCGTCTCTGTCTGTCTATGACAGCTTCCGTCTGTATAAAACGTTAAATCTACATTTTCTAAGGGGGTGTCACGTATGTCGGGCCTTGCAGTAAAGGTCTGATTCAGGTGTTCCATACAGTCATGCGTGTCAGTACTCTTGCCAAACTCATCATCAACCAGGGTCTCCTCACCTCTCACCCTTTGTGTCTCTAGAGACACATACGGAAGGTATGTAGCTGGATTTAAGGTGCTACATCGTTTTATGGTGATGTTTGAGGGTGCCATCAGGGCTAGTTCCTACTTTGTGAATCTAGCTGAAGAAACATGTCTGGTTTGGGCTGAATTTAACAGAGCTGATACAGCATGGGGTGTATAGACAGTTGAATTATGTCCTAATACTATGTCCTCGCTCTTACTTACCAGAAGAGCCGTTGCTGCTACACTTCTGAGACATGTTGGGAGTGACCTTGCCACATTGTCTAATTGTGCACTGTAGTATGCTACCGGTCTGCTAGCGTCACCATGTTTCTGTGCGAGGACACCTGCTGCACAACCATCAGCTTCTGTACAAAATAGCTCAAAAGGCTTTTCATAATCAGGTATTCCCAATACAGATGCTCTAGTCAGACTGTCTTTAAGATTAAAGAACGCTTGCTCTGACTCTTCTGTGTGTACAACACGTTCTGATTTTGAGGAAGAGACTAGCTCCTGCAATGGTAATGCCAGAATAGAAAAACCTGGGATCCAGGATCTACAGTATCCACACTTCCCCAGGAAAGTACGAATCTGCTTCTGGCTCTGCGGCAGAGTCATGTGTTGTATGGCCTCAATCCTGTCGGTTGTCAGGTGTCTTAGCCCCTTAGTGAGGCAGTGTCCTAAGTATTTGACCTTAGTCTGACATGGCTGTAATTTATCCTTTGCCACCTTGTGCCCTGTTTGTGAAAGATGAAGCAACAACAATTTAGTATCATGTAAATGTGACATAAAAGAATCAGAGCACAACAACAAATCGTCCACATATTGAATTAGAACAGACCCGTTGTGGGGTTGAAAGGATTGCAAACAGTCATGTAAGGCTTGGGAGAAAATACTGGGGCTATCAATGAACCCCTGGGGTAGTCTGGTCCATGTGTATTGCACTCCTCTGTAGGAGATTGCAAAAAGGTATTGGCAGTCAGGGTGAAGAGGGACTGAGAAGAAAGCAGAACATAGATCAATGACAGTAAAATGACTGGCAGACGGTGGAATCTGCATGAGAATGACAGCTGGATTCGGCACTACGGGGAATTGGCTCTCAACAACTTTGTTAATTCCCCTTAAGTCCTGGACTAATCAATAGCCCCTCCCCCCATTCTTCTTCACAGGGAAAATGGGACTATTTGCTGTACTGGCTGTACGAATTAAAATCCCTTGTTGTAACAGCCTCTCAATAACAGGATATACCCCAAGTTCCACCACCGGTTTTAATGAATACTGTAGGATTTTTGAAGCTATCCTACCACTTTTTAGATTGACCATGACAGGGGCTACGTTTGCCATCAGTCCAGTGTCCTGTCCATCTCTGGTCCATAGTGAACCTGGTATTTCCAGCAACATCCCCTTTACTTGAGATGGACTTTGTTCTATAACAGGAGAGTGTAACATTAACCTTTGAGGGGTGTACAATATGTCCTGTACCTCATGAGCAACCTTCTCGGGTATATCTAGGAACACACCATCAGAAGTATAGTATATGACACATCCCATTTTACATAACAAGTCTCTCCCTAGCAAGTTAGTAGGAGCCGCCGCAGCCAAGAGAAACGAATGCTTGGTATGCAGGGGCCCGATAGTAACCTCAGCTGGTTTAGTTTGAGGATAATGTAACACTTTTCCTGTTACCCCTCTAGCTGGAATAGTTTTACTGGTCACCTGTAGATTGAAAGGAGAGGTTATCACAGATCGGGCCGCCCCTGTATCTACAAGAAAAGTTTCTTTCCTACCAGCTATGTCAACTATCATTGTTGGTTCTTCTCTCTGACTCTCAGTTAACCTCACTGGCTGTAGACTACAGGTATGACCTGACCCCTAGCGCTGACTATCATTTTCCCGCGCAATATTTGTGGTTATAATATGTGCGGGTAGATGTGAATCTTCGATTCTATGTGAATTTTTCCTTAGAGGATATCTATGTGTCCCACCTCTAGGGCTGTATCTGTCTTTTTTACAATCCCTCCTCATGTGTCCTTCTTCATTACAATTGAAACATCTGATCACTCTATGTTTCTTATTATGTGGGTTGTTTAATTGTGGTCGTGTATGCATCCCCTCTAGAGCCTGTATACTCACCGTCATTAACTTATCACCTTTCTCCTCCTTTTGTCTAAAAAGGTTTTTGTCATGCTCCACAGCAGACTCCCTAAGAGAATCTACTGTGATGCCTCTCCAATTAGGTAATGTGGTTTGTACTCTGGATTTTAAATTTTCTCTAAGGCCTTCCATTAATACTCCTACAGCTACTTCCATATGATGTGGGTCCTCCCCTATGTTGGATATCCCAGTAAACCGTGTAATCGCTGCTATAGCTCTAATGAAGTAATCTGCTGCTGTTTCACTATCCTTTTGTTAAATGGTGAAAATCTTACTCCAATTTACTACTACTGGAAAATAGATGGCTAAGTGTTTGACAATTTGTTCTATATTCTTTTGGTTCATCTCATCAGTCAAGGTCTCATCTTCCTCCAACAAACAATCTTCAATACATTTTTGTATGTTAGTATTGGGAAGAAGACACGCCCTCAACACTACACGCCAATCCTTATTGGTTGGTTCGTGGGCATTTCCTAAGTCTTTAACAAATTTCTGACATTTAGCCAACTCCTTTCTAGGATCTAGGAATTCAGTCATAATGGAACGTAATTCTGATCTAGTCCAGGGAATATGCATTGTAATATTTCTTAAAGGAACTACACCATCCTTATCCGGTTTCCCATTGGGAACTGATATTGTGCGGACTGGGTACGCACCCTCTGGTTCACTGACTTCAGGGGACACTACAGGATTTGCTGGTTCAAGATTTAGAACGCTTTCACTCCTAGTGATCACGCTACTCTCACCTATCTCAGCCATTTTCTCATACTTGCGCTGAGCCTCTAGTACACTAACAGCATGGGCAATGGCAGTGGGTTCATCTTCATCTTCTGATACACTTGTTTTAAACTGGCTTAAAACAGGATACAACTTAGCAATTTTTCTTTTTTCAGTTTTAACAACGGCTGTACCTACCGCTCCCGCCACATAAGGTGGCGGAGGCGCGCTTACGCTGAGTTCGCCACGCTTCTCAACGGCTACTTCCGCCGTGCACGCGCTTTTCGTCACGCCTACTTCCGCTGTGCATTCACTGCTCTGCCACGTGTTACCTTCCATTTGCCACAATTTTAAACAATCATTATGTCTATTTCTCTTTTTCGTTGACTTGATCAACCATACTTTATCCTTTACAGTATTTAGTACCTCTGCATTAAAACTTCCTATTGTTGGGAAAGTCCTATCACAATCTTTGGTCATCTTGACCCACGTGTCACAATACACAGTTGCGTATGCACCATATTGCTTACACATGAGAAACCTCGCTGAACCAATAGGACCTTCCTTAGGCAGTACACTGACCATCTCTAGCGTATGCTTAGCACCCATGTTGAACAACACCAATCTATGCAGAACGCTTTCAACAATTTGCTACAAATACTCTACCGCTAGAGATCTCTTACTGGCCGTGGACGTATTTGCTCAAGCCGCGTCCACTCACTTCCTCTTGTATTAAACAAGGACCCCTAAAACAGACAATATCACTGTGGGACCCAAGGGCTATCAGCTCCTCGATACCCTGGCTAAACCACAAAATCTGTTGAGTTTATTATAACTGGGAGAACTGGGACACATAAACAGTGTATCTACGTTACAAAATCACACACTATACACCTTTTCTGCGCAGAAAATTAAAAGTTCCCAAAAATAGTAATAATGTCTCAGAGGCTTTCACAAGTAATTATACTATGCACATATAATAACTATCAAAACAATTGTTTAACCACGTGGAAAATCTACCGGAAGTTCGCGTATGCACAGCAGGAAATACACATCCGCTAAGCAATGCAATACAGTTAAAACGCACAATGACAGTAAAAAGAAACAGTTTTCTCTTTTGTCCCTAGGTTCCAGTTAGCGTGCCCTAGACAATGCAAAACGGACATTCGGTTTCACAACACAGAGTAAAATTCAGGTTTTGAACACATTGCGTTCTTACCCGTATATGACGCGTCTCCACCCTGTTGCGAAACCGAAATCCGTTGGTCTTGCGTATCATCGGCAACGAAACCTCCAAAGCTCACGAGCCCCCATATGGTTATGTGCGTATTGTCGTTAACCAATAACGATTGTCGAACCTCGATTTGTGTTTCCAACGCAGAAAGATTTATTTGCGAATAATATGCTCAAGCGAAGTGCTAATAAATACAGCCGTTACTTATCGCAGGCGCTCTGGATCCAGTGTACAGTCATTCAATCCTGAAGTCTGGGGACAAGATGTCTGAACACTAGATGTGAAGCTGCTGCTTATATACACACAGAAATACAGTAATACAATGAAGGTGGTATAGCTTGCATCTATTGGTCCAGGTCTCAGGAAGGTCCAAGGGGTTGTCAATCATTGGCTAGTTCATCCTAAGGAATCCAAAGGAGGGGGTCACCTCTTCAGGGGGTCTGCTCGGCTCTTCCCGCCAAGATTCCTTAGTCTTAAGTAGTTCATAATTCCCTATCATTCATAACTTGTGTATGCACTCTGCGATTCCTTCTCAGAGTAAACCAAACAGTAGGAAATGTAAAGAGGTTTATTATGATACCACTCATGTTATGATTCCTTCAACCTGTTCCGTATATTTCACTAATATGCATGTAACTTTAATATAACATATAAATTCTACTATATTTCGACATAACTGACTATGTGTTGCAACTACCATTAATGTATACTATTTTATAAGTATGCGTGTTTGTGTGAATGTATGGTAAAAGACCAATTACTGTTGCTGCCACGTGTAGTGGATGCGTACGCCCTTTCACGCCGTAGCGTGACCTTGTACGTCGTAGCGTACCGTACGCATCTTTTCAGACAAAGACAACCAAGTTTGCTCGACTTTAATTGAAATGACTTTATCCAATTTGCTGACTTCGACATTACCTCTGTGATTTTTACAGCCATCTCTAGTAACCTGGCTTCTTTCTGTCAGGCTTCGACTGTCAGGCTTCAAGGAGCGTAGACTCAGCTGTACAGAAACCACTAACTGGTATTAGTGCCACTGAACCAGGAGGTGTGGAGTCTAACGTACTCCTGGTGTTCACCAGGGACCCCCGCAAGGAGGTTTGAGCTTCACTGAACAGGGTACGCAGGTTGCGGTCCTCTAGGATAGTTACCAGAGTAGTGATAGAGAATGGTCAAAACGGTCCGGGTCAGAAACCAAACGGAGACAGGCGGTGCCAATGGGAGATCCAAAGATAAGTCAGAAAGGCTGAGGTCACAACAGGAGCAGAATCACAATCCAGAGGAGAAGTCAGGGAAGACGAGTCAGAACCAAAACACAAGGACAGGAACCATAATAATGCTGGAGAACAGGAGACCTGATACTCTGGCACACTAATGGTGCCAGAGCCAGGTTTAAATAGAGGCTGCTAGGCTGGGATAGGAGGAAGAGGAGAGGGGTAGTCAGACACGCTGACCGTCAAAACAAGGAAGCGTCTCGTTGCCCAGCAACAGGACGCGTCAGTGGGCATGTTCCCAACGGCGAGAGGACGGCGTGCCTGTTGCCTAACAACAGGACGCCCCTGGCCGGAACTACCAGGTGGCCATCCCTGCTTCACTGGGGAACAGCGGGGACGGCACCTGACACTTTTCCTGTTAGATTGACAGATCTTTCTGCAAAACTAACAGCTTTCTCTTTAAGGATGGCAGTTATCACTGCCAGACTTGCAGCTTTCCCTGAAAGATATGCAGCCCTTTTTGACGCTTTTAGTCTCACTGTTATGACATTGCCCTCTTTGTTTTTGCTGCTACATGCAGCACCCTCCTTCACGGTATTCATTCTCCTAGCGACTCTTGTGCAGGCAGGTACTTAGCAGCACTGCTTTCCTTTCCCCATCAGCTCTACTTATTGAGGCTGTGGTCCCGGCAATGGATGCTTTTACCATCACTTTGGCTGCACTCTCATTCTTCTCCTTCTCTGGCAGTTCTTCTCCTTCTCTGGCAGCAATTGGCAGACTTTACGCATCATGCATGCTGTGATGTGTAGTTTCCAGTGCTCGAGAAAGCATTCCCAGACTCTAAACTCTCAGGACCTGGCCCTCACTAAGCAAGAGAGCATTGGCTGTTGGTTTTAGAGGTAGATTTAGCTTAATTTTCATATAATAGCAACTGATATGTAAAGTATTGTTATATGCAGGTTATACTGCATCTACTAGTGCTAACAGGCAGAGGAAATACAAGTCAGATCTTCACTATAACTGTCAGAGTTTTCCTACACATAGGACATCACAGGATTTATGATGTTCAGTAAGGAGTCACAGGCTTTCCTTTTGAGCTGTACATAGTGTTCAGTTTAAATTATTCAGTTTGATGTACATTAATTGAATAGGCAGTGTCATTGACAGCTGGGTTCCATATTACAGCATGAGGCCTCCTGTTTATAAACAGTACCTCAGCACAAAATCCACCTTTAATCAGTATAAATATATTGTTGGCAGTCTGGAAAGACAAGAGCAGATATTTGCAGCTGCTTTTTTCCTGCTAAACCTTAAAACTCCCTAAACTTGCTAAAAAAAATATACAAATTTAGACTATATTTTTGAATGTGAATTTACAACTACAGTGTGGATGGCCAATCCATAGTACGAAGAAGCAAAAGCAGATCTTAAAGATTGTGTTGGAACTCTGCACCTCCACAACATTGCCTATTCCATCTCAAAACTCAATTTGAACAAAAAATACACATTGTGATTTTGCACATGCCACACCAATGTTAAAATACTGGAAATATAAGTTTATTTGAAAATTAATGAGATTGACAGCTAATTTGCTTAATTTACAGTTATAATTCATCAAACATGAACAATCTAAAATTTTATATATTCAACTTATTTTAAGAGTTTTCCATTTTTAAACATACATTATCTTGACACATCCTGTCTGGTATTGTGTTATACAAATGTTGCTTAAGGAGATGTACAAAATAAAAATAGGCATGTAGATTTAGTTTTCTTACTTTCTTCTTATTGTATTGTAAATAACCTCCAAAACATCTTGCACACCTTCATCACCTTCTCTCCTATCTACCAAAAGCCCTTCTTAATGCACTCATACATGTCACATTCACATTAAATATCAATCACTTACACTACACATAACATATAAATACATTACTCTACTCTAACACCACATACTCTTTCATCGTGTTTTCTGTATCCTCAGTACTTGAGTCTATGCAGCCTTGAACCTCCCAAAAGCTTTTCACTTTGTACATGTGTGGATTGTCCTTGTTTGCCACTTCTCAAGCTATAAAAATTCAACCAAGTTTCTCTCAGGTAGAGCTGAACGAGGGCGTAACTAACCATTCTGCTAACTCAGGTTGTAACTGAGATTCCAGTTTTTGTCTTACACAAACGAACATGGTTACTTTAATATTTTATTATGATTAGACATAGAGGGCCTGAGTCATTAAGGAGAGCAAAGCATAAAAAAGAAATAACTTTTGGCAAAACCATGTTGCATTGTGCATTGGAGAGGGAGGTAAATTTAAAATGTGGGGTCAGATTTATAGTTGAGGTAGGGCATGTCCTAGATCAACTTTCAATTTCAGTGTAAAAATAAAGCTAGCAAGTATTTGCCTGTTAGATGTAAAAACAGACAGTATTTAATAGTGATGCACAGGCTCGGTTTACCGAAAACCGAACCCACCCGAAGATTGCAGATCCGGGTACCAAGCCGAGCTGGCTCGGTATTTTCCTGTGCCCTCGGAACTGAAAACAAGGCAAAACAACATTGTTGTATCATCGGATCTCGCAAGTTTTTGATTCTATAAGTACCGCCCTCCAGGGAGATCAGGCGCCATTTCACAGAGAGACACAGAGGGTAGCAGGGTTCTTAGCATTCTCCAGTGCAGTTGGGCAGCGTCATTAATGAAAGAGAAAGAGGAGGGCTGGCAGTGTTCTTAAAAGTTTCCAGTGACATTGTACCGTGCCATAGCTCACACAAAAAACAGGAGAGGTGGCAGTGTTCAGAGCTGAAACAGAAATGATAGGGCTGGCAGTGTTCTTAAAAGTTTCCAGTGACATTGTACCGTGCCATAGCTCACACAGAAACAGGAGAGGTGGCAGTGTTCTTGCCAGTCTACAGTGTATGTGCCATCGCTCATTGTCAGTGCTGAAATAGAAATAATAGAGGTGGCAGTGTTCTTAAAAATCTTCAGTCACATTGCTCTGTGCCATCGATAAGGATTCACATCAGTCCACAGAAGACCAGGGGGTAAATGTATCAATCTCCGGTTTTGTCAACTCACTGGAGTTCGGCGAGATGACAGCTTAAATTTAAAGCGGCGCTGCCTTGTAAAGGGAAACTTCCACTCAGGGTAACTAAGCCCCGAAAGACTAGGCATGCCCAAGACACACGAGACCCCATCATAAACCTCTATGTTAAAAGGACACCTAAACAAGAAATGATACATTGTCTCCTCCTCCCCTGGACACTCCTCCCGTGGGCAGCCACGATCATCGGCATTCCTTACCTTGAGGTTTCTTCTAACATAGAGTCTCCTGTGGTAGGAGAGCCTGGCAATGTCCCTGAGCTTCAGTGGTATCCTCCGATCAGTGATCAGAGCTATGCCATCTGAGCAGACACTGCCCGGGCAGTCCCTCAGTGACAGAGGCTCCCAGAAGCGAGACCGCAAGAATCTCCAACTCCCTTCTATAAGGAGCTGTTGACCGCTCCCACCTCCAGTTGCCATTTCCTTGTCACCTTCAAACCCAGTTTCACGTAGGCCCGGGAGGTAACCATGTGGAACTCGAAAGCTTTTTACCATTCCTCCCTCTACCCAGGAATTGAGGAATGGATGCACCCAGGCACGAAAGCCCTCTACACATCGAGGGGGAGTCTCCAAGATGAGACTGTGCAGATGTAATTTAAGAAAGGTGAGCATAAAAAAGCGCACTGGATTTACCATACCCAGGCCCCCCTCCCCCCTCGATCTGTAGGTCACGCTACGCTTAACAAGGTTCAGCCTGTCCCCCCAAAGCATCTGGAAGAACACTGCATTCACCCTGGCCCATAAAGATTCTGGCAAAAGGCATACAGAGCTGACATACAAAAAGACTAGAATCAGGCAAGTCTTGATCAAGTCCACCCTTTCCCTAAGAGACAAATGCCATCCTTTCCAACATACCACTTTAGCGGAAGCTGCTCCCAGCCTAATCTCCCAATTTCGCTTGGCATAATCACCAGGGCCAAATCGGACACCAAGAGTTTTAATCTCCTCGCTCGCCTGGGGAAGGCTGTCAGAATGCCGACCCTTCTCCCCATCCAGAAAGCTTCACACTTATCCTGATTGATTCTGGACCCTGAGGCCTCAGAATATGTACATATTTCAACCGTCACGTCTTTCGCTTCATTCACATCAGAAATCACGATCGTGATATCGTCTGCGTAAGCCACCACTTTCAACGGCTTCCCCGGGCTCAGTTGCCCCCCTCTCACTGTGTCGCCTTCTACCCTCCTGATAAAGGGATCGATTGCAAACACGTACAAGAGGGGGCTCAGGGGACATCCCTGTCTGTCTCCCGAAGTCACAGAGAAAGTAGGACCTACCCAACCATTCACAAGCGGGAAGCTTTCGGCTTGCCTGTAGATCACTCTAATCCAATTGACCATCCGCTCTGGGAGCCCATACCTGCCATAGACACAAGAGGTACTCATGATTGACCCGATCAAAAGCCTTCAACTGGTCCAGTGTCAGCAAATACTTTCCCCACTTCTCAGCACGACACCGCTCAACAGCCTCCCGGACACCAAGGACAGCACTAAAGGTGCTACGACCCTTCACGGTGCAATGCCGAGAAGGAGAAAGTACCAGGTCTGTAATCTGAATCAACCTGTTAAACAGCACTTTTGCCAGAATCTTGCCATCCACATTAAGAAGGGCGATGGGGCGCCAGTTCTCAATCTTGGATTGGTCCGATCCCTTGGACAATACTATAAGGGCAGATGTCCTCATGGAAGGAGGGAGTAAACCCTCGCCCAAGCACTCATTAAACTCTCCCATAAGGCGAGGGGCCAAGATGTCGACAAAGGTCTTATAAAACTCGGATGTCAGGCCTTCCGGTCCTGGGGACTTCTTCATAGACAGACTATCTATGGCAGCCTCGTCTACCATTATATCACCATCCAGGGTGTCAAGTGCAGCATGCAAGTTATTCACACCAGGAGTTTCCTTCAGAAATTGCTCCATCTTCCCTCTGTCAAGTGATTTCTCAGAGAGGAGGCCAGAGTATAAAGAGCCAATGATGCCAAGAATGCCCTACTGAGACTTTTGAAAGACACCCCGCTCATCACACAGCCCTCTCATCTCCTTAGCATTGATCGAGTTCCTACAGCTCTGGTAGGGGTCTGGTGAGTGGTATTGACCATAATCCCTCTCCAGAACTAAGGAAGCATACTGAACATACTGACACTCCTTCAACCGACCCTTCACCCGGGAGATCTCCCCACCGTCTCACTCTTCAGAGATCAGGAAAGCAAGTTTCCGCCTCAAAGCTGAGTAGGTATTCATTTTTACCAAGTTTCTGTGACTTACAAGTCGGCAGAAGAAGCTCCGAGTTCGCTTCTTGCAAACCTCCCATTACTCTGACCTACTCCAACCTGCCTCCAAAAGTGATCCCTGTGTTTCAAAGAAGTCCCTAAAAGACTGTCTAATCTCATCCTCCTTTAGGAGCTCAGGGCTTAGGCGCCACAGGCCCTTGCCTTTCTGAGGGGCTTCTGAAGCTGACACACAGACAAACGTGATCGGAGAACTCCACAGGCCTCAGCACAGGTGCCGAAGTCGCAGATCCCTCCTTAACAAAAAACCTGTCTATCCTAGACCTACCCCTACCTCTAAAAAAGGTGAAACCCGTGAGATCTGGGGAATGGCGAACTTGCATATCCACCAGACCTCCCTGTCTAACCATGCTAACTAGAAAAAGGGAATCGTAGCCCAGCGTAGAATTGGATCCTCCCCTGTCTTTGGGCCTTTTAATGGTGTTGAAATCACCTCCAAAAACTACCTGCCAGGCTGTAAAAAGGTAAGACTTTATCTCTCTGAAGAGGCACTTCCTGTCCCACTTAGATTGCGGACTGGCATAGATGTTAATTAACCTGAGGTCGCACCCCTTCAGAGTGACATCCAGAATCATACATCTACCTACTTCAAGTTCTATAACCCGCTGAATGGTTACCATGCCTGTCAAAAAAAGTACCGCCACCCCACCGTACGGCTCGGCCGCAAGAGACCAAAAAGAGGGACTCCGTCTCCACTCACGCTTGGCTTTGTGGAGGTCCGACAGTTGACCTACCCTAGTCTCTTGCAAAAATAAAAAATCGACCTCAAGCGTGTCGAAAAAACTATAGGCCATGTAGCGAGCTCGTTCGGACATTATAGATGCCACATTAATGGTGGCAAATCTAATAGGTTGGGGAGCCATCATTCTAGGTTATAGAAGTAGGCCCATTTAGTTCCACTTTACTTATTTTGGCTGTGTCCCACAGAGGAGACCAGCTCTTTCCTTGACTCCTTTGAAGGAGGCTTTGAAACCTGAGTCCTCCCTCCAACACTCTTTTTGGAGATGTCATCTATACCTGGCCCACCATCAAACTGTTCCTTATCAGGGGGGATGGATTTAGTAATGACCACCTCTTCAGCAGAGGACTTAAGGGGCTTAGGAACAGCAATTGTACCCAAGGAAATGCCTGAATGAGTATTAACCTGTGGAGTCTCTACATGGGTGAGTACTTCCCCTGGCATTATAGTGTTAAGGGTCAAGGGAACTGGAGCAACTCCAACAACAGGATGCATCCTAGATGTCGAAGGGACCACTGAGTAATCTGCCTGCCTCTTCCCCCTACCCTTCCCCTTGCCCCCTCCTACCACTAACCCAACCCCTACACCAACAGGGAGTTCCTCCACCTGTAACTGAGGGGGGTTCCTAGGTAACGTCCTTACCTTCTTGCTCTAACACTTAGGCCTAAGTTTCAAATCACCTTCTATGTCCCTAGCCACCTCTCCCTCCTCTTCACTGGAAATAACCAGAAACCAATTTACAACCACAATGTCCCATGATTTGCTGGACACCTGCTTTTTCCTTTTATTTTGTCCCACTAGGGTCCATTCCTCATTCTCCATCTCCATTCCGGACTCTGAGACGTGATCAGGAGCGGCATGTGACTTATTCTGAGATCTGCCTCGCACAGCCTCCTCCCTCACACACTCCAGAGTACCCTCCATGCTTTGTTACAAGACTATTCCCTCTTCAACCACAGGGCTCACTACTGAGGGGGTCATAGTGGGAACCACAACTGAAGAAACTTTATTATGCTCCGCCAGTGGGCATCTACTATATGGGTGGCCATCTTCACCACAAAGGTTGCACTTAATTGCAGTACAATCCCTTGCAGTGTGCCCTAGTCCCTGACACAGAGAACACTTCAATTCCATACAATTGTTGCTAATGTGACTAAGAGACCCACACCGGTGGCATAAACGAGGCTGCCCAGGGTAGAAACACTGGATTCTATCCCAACCTATGTAGGCTGCAGATGGAAGATGCAGAGTACGCCCCTCACTCTGCCGCGGCCGTACAGTCGTGGACCAGGCCCCACCACAGACATTGTGTTCTGGATCCGGCACCTTACTTAAGGGTGAAAGTAGGTCTGCGTAACGTTTAACCCAAAAGGACAGATCTGCCACTGACAAAGACTCGTTACGGACTAATATTGTAATCCTAACCTGCTCTTGTCTAGTAACTGCGTAAGCTCTATATCTTAGCCAGGGACTCTGCCCTTTAACAGAACCCCATATATTCCAGAATACCTGAAGACTCCCATAGGTGGAAAAGCTAATGTCATACTCAGGGGAACCTACAGGGTGTATGCAAGCAAACAGATCACTAGCTACAAAGCCCAGTGTAAAAAAATCGGTTAAGAAAATCAGGCCTAGAGGGAGGGTGGGTCTCTTTACTTATCCATTTTGGTGGCACTCCTCCGAACACAGGCTGTGGAGTCATCACCCGCTTCCCTGTTAATACCCCAGCATATGACACAAGGGCTGGCCTACCCATAGCACCTGAAGTCATAGGTTGAGGCTCTAAAGAAGTAACTGGAGGATCAGGGATCTCCCCACCCCTAGGCATAGCAGCAGCCACAGACATAGCAGGAGCCAAAACAGATTCAGCCACACCCCTTATCTCAGTATCCAAAGCACTTGGTGCCTCAGTCTCTGAACTCAGTTTATTTACACCTGTGGTAACGCTGGCTGCTGCAGCCATTAGTTCTCCAAGAGACTCACTCATTGCAAGATCAATCTGAACCTCCTCCTGCTGCACAACACAGTTAGCTACTGACACAGATGCAACAGAGTCCATTACAGACTGCGCCATACTTCCGGTCGCAGCACTGGAGCCAATGCCGCCATCTTGGGTTTTGAAATTTACCACTGGACCACCAGGGAGAGGAGTGACCCCTGACTGAGGTACAACAGGGTCAACTACAGACCCTTCAGGGCTCTCAGCTGCCGCTGACAAACCACCATCTTGGACTTCAGGTGATTCTTTTACTTTAGACACTGTAAGGCCCACTACAGACCCTACTGCACTCATGACCACACTCTGTGATGTCACAATTTCTTCCAATGCCCTTATGGATGAATAAAGGGCATTTTCTCCTTCCATATTTTCCATCTCTTTCACAGGGATATTAGCAGGCAGAGGGACTGATGCAGATTGTGAGGTTGTATTTACAGAGACAGGATCCACATATTTTACAGCTTCACATGCAGGACCCACAGTCAGCTGTATCATACCTTGGGACGGATCAGTAGTAAAAGCATCAGCAGATGTTAATAGCTGACTACTCTCCCTCAGATTGCTAGCATGTTGCTGGTAATATGCCATTCTCTTATGCAACTCCTCCATGTGAGATTCTCTATACTTCAGGTTATCCGCTAATTCATCAATAGCCCTCTGCATTTCCTCTTTGTCACGGGTAAACAACTTATTTTTCTTTAGCTTCTTTATAGCAATTCTCTGTTGCAATCTAGCAATTGAGGTATCTGCCCTTTGCACTTCTTCCTGCAGATCCTCTATTTCCACTCTGTCTCCCCAGGATAGATACTCTCTGGAGTCAGGCACTGACCGGGCATCCCCCAAGGCTTCAGCTTCCTGACCACCCTGACTGGATGAAACAGGCGCTTCCAACCCAGGATCCAGCCCACCCTCTGAACCACTTTTCCCTCTAATGTGGTAAGTTGAAAACAGGGGGTTACCTTTGCTGCAGGTTTCTTTTCTTCCACAAGCTGCACCGAGCCAGGAGCTTTAACTTCAGCTTTATTCTGATCACGGTCTGTTTTGTCACCCGGAGATGTTGAAGTTGGGGCGTTTCCTGCATTTTCACCAGCAGTAGCACCACTTATCCTGGGAAGCTGATTATCATGGATCCTGGATGAATCTGGGCCTAGGCCTGGGCCAGGCCCAGTAGGCAGGGGACTCTCCTGGAATGCTGCCCCAGGAGGCTCCATCAAGGCTGTGTTAGGCAAAAAAAACTCTACCCTGCAGGCTTCTGGAAGTCAGAGCTGAAACAAACACCTCCTATCTTTTTATTGAAAAAGTATTGCAACAAAATACATACAAACTGAAACAAGTTGTGGCACTTATGTAAAAATTCAAAACATAGGATACTACATTTAGGGGTAGAATGCCCCACACACGAGAGTCCCAATTTAAAATGTCCATAGCAAGAACAACATAAAATATTAAGTGCCCACAACCAAATATACAATCAATATACAATCAACTATACAATCATAACATAACTTGTACTATATACACTGCAAGCAAAGAGAAACTGATCCAAGCTTTTAGACATATGCAACCGCACATAAAATAAAGATGTAAACTCAAAAATCTACGGGGGGTGCAGGACAGAAAAGCCATAGATGAAGAGCCCCCAGACTTTGACCCCCTTACGGAGGTCTCAAACCCCGCCACAGTCTGACCCAGCTTGTATTGTCCATCCGGGACCTCTCCATACCCCTGAGTTTCCACACCCCATGAAGAATGTCACCCGCCACCACATCGCAAGGGAGGACTTTCCATCTAATTGAGACCTGACACCGTGCATTCCACGAGAAGTACCGGACTACTAAGCTGACTAGAAAAAGGGTGGTCAAATCAATATCCCAGCACCTACCCTTGAGCACTCCATAAACCCACTCAGGGTAACTAAGCCCCGAAAGGCAGGGAATGCCCAAGGCACCAGAAACCCTCTTGTAAACCTCCACATTGAAGGGACAATTGAGCAAAAAATGGTCCATCGTCTTCACCTCCCCTAGACACTCCTCCCGTGGACAATCACAATCATCGGCATTTCTGTACTTCAAATTCCTGGGCAGTCCTTTAGTGACAGCTGTTCCGAGAAGTGGGAGCACAAAATTCTCCTCTCCAACTCCTTCCTAGAGAAGCCTTTGACTTCCCCCACCTCCAAGCCCCAACGCCTTGTCCCCTTCAAGCAAAGAGTCATGTAGGCCGGGAGATATCCATGTCGGACCTGGAAACTTTTTACCGCACCTCCCTCTATCCAGACACTGAGGAAGGGATGCACCCAGACTCTAAAACCATCTACCCATCGAGGAGGGGTCTCTAAAAGAGACTCCCCAGAGGTAGCAGACACTGGCAGATTTCCCCCGATCACCGGCACCACAGCTCCGCCCTCTCCACTCGCAGAGTTAACCTCCACTGCTGGCAAGGATAAGATGATCCGACACAGCTGCACTCACCGATGCCTTGCACACGCTCCTGTCAGACACTGAAGTAGGCTTCAATACAACACGAGAGCCAGCAGCATCGCTGCAGCTTGAATGGACCACACACACAGGGTGAGGCCGAAACATCACAGCTGCAGCCGCATCAGTAATAACAGGCACGGAGCCTGCACTCACAGGAATCGGGCCACAGACAGGGGATCCTGAGCCAACCACAGCAGGCACCATCTCCCTATCTACAATGGCCGCGGCTTCTTGCAGCTCCGTCACTGGCAAGTCACCCTCCATTACTCTTATATTATTATATAAAATGTTCTACATTGGACCTTGAACATCAGAAACAGGAGCATTAATAGGCAAGAGTTCAGATGTCAAGCACTCCTCTTCCTCAGACAATGATTCTTCTGACGGTGAGTGTAACTTTTCAATTAACCCTTGCAGTACTTGTCCTTTGTTAAGAAGGATTTCTTCCATTTCTTTAATTTCTGCTGTGAAGGTTACCCAGTCAGTACTGTAAGCATTGTTCCATTTCTTTTTTTTTGCTGCAATTTGTTTTTTAACCCTTGCAATCTCAAATTCTAGGTCTAATATTTGCTCCCTAACCGCAGACTCATCTTCCTCACTGGGAGCTGATTCAGGGAGGCACATATCCACAGTATTCACACACCCCTTCTGTGCCACATCAGTGTTGCCGGCAGGCACCGTCTCCATAGTTATTCACATAATACAGTTTCAACATTAGCTCTCACATCCATATTACCAGCACTACCAGTTATATTTACAGTCACTGAACTTACTTCTGTATTACTGGAGGCAGGCTTGCTTGGTACAGGGCCTGGGTTAGGAACTTGTGCCTTTTCCACTGCTGCAGTATTTTTTGATGCAGGGTCTGAACTGGAACCCTGAGCCTCCACATTAGCAGTAGATGTACTTGTTTCCATATTTCCAGAGGCAGGCTTGCTTGGCACAGAGCCTGCATTAGGAACTTGTGCCTTTTTTTTGATGCTGGGTCTGTGCTAGATCCTTGAGTCTTCACCACCTTAGTGGTAGCTGGATTCACCACCAAGTTGTTAGTAGAAACAGGCTTACTTGGTACAAAGCCTGATATAGGCCCCTGGGCCTTTGCAGTAGAAACAGCTGAATCCACAGTCTGGATACTCTTCTGGGTGTGTGCTCTCAACACAGGGCCCTGACTGGGCCTCTGCAGCTGGGCCTCGTTTCCATCCTGAGGTATTATCAAGGTTTTCCCTGGAGCTTGCACATACAAAGAAGGGCCTGTGCTAGGCCCAAAAGCCTGGGAACTCGCCTTGTCCTTTTCAGCTTGATTATGCTCTTTAGGAGCATGGCCTAAGCTAGGCCTGAAAGCCTGGGGACTTTCCTGCACTCCTACCCCAGGATCCTCCATCCTCTCTGGGCTTGCTCCCAGAGTCCACACTGGTTCTCAGACAGCAATGACACACCTCCTTCCACCACAGCTGCTGGCACCAGTCATGTTGATAGTAATCCCTTTACGCTATCTGCTAAAGCATATGTTAAAGTGCATAGTGGTTTTAATTCAGGGAAACAAAAATGTAAAAAACAGCTTTTACCTTGATGTGAAGATACCGGATTTTCTGGCCCAATTCTACCCACTTTAAGCTGGCTGGTCACCCATGGGTGCCTTTCTAGGCCAGGGAAGTCTACCCAGTACCTTCTAAAGTTCTTATTAGTCACTCATGCAAATGTAGTTAGAAAGTAAAGCAATACATTTATTGTAATAAAAACAATCACTAGATTATTATGTACACACAGTAAGTAAATGCCAGGCAGGTTTACCACCTCATCTGTCCCTTACCCTTAATGAGCTACAGTCACCTGGATGTCCTGACTTAAATACCCATGGAGTTCTTCTCTTAGCTGCAGCTGTAGTCCATTGGTACAGAAAGAAAACTCAAAACCAGCTACACTGCACCTTCCATGAATCAAATCTCAGAATGAATATCATACCCCTCCTTGGAGTGGCTCCTTATATCTCGGGTCAAATTTTGACAGTGTTTTCCCCTCCCTGGGTAAACCCCTGGCTCTCTATCTCTTTAAATATTAGTGGGTCCTGGATCTGGGAGTTGGAGGGGGGATTGGAGATGAGCTGTGTTTCCACAGAAGCCCCCTGCAGGGATGCAGACAAAACGTCTGGACTAGTCCTATAAATAACAATGGATACTAATTGGCCTCCCCCACCTCCAAAGATAGGGTAGCAGTCGGCCCCTCCTAAAATTAGACCCTTACACTATTTTGTGATGTCAAATAAGCCACAGCAGTTCCATACTTCCTGTAGAGAAAGGAGGGGGACAATGAATACAGCTCCAGCCCCCTCACCTGTATCCTGGACACCACCTGATCCTTACCCATAACTCACCTGGGTTCAATTTGAGAACAATGCATAACAGCATCAGTGAACTAACAACCAAAACGTGTTTACAATAGGTAACAGAGAATGAAGAAGTCTCTTATCTATGTATGGCTGCAATGTCCACTTATCCACATGTAATTAGACACTGTAGTTATACTCTGTTCATCTGAGGAACAAAAGTAAGGACTATAAAAAGTACATGCCATAATCCACATTTTGTGAGAAACGTGGGACAGGATGGTTAAAGTGTTATCAAACTCGTTTCGTCACATGTTAACTGCCGAAAGAAATAAAATTGCCAACATGCCATTCTACACACACAGTGACAAGGAAATAATCAGGCCTTCGCATTTCTATATGAGTGCTAGTTCTGCAACTGTCGTTGAGGCATCTTTTTGTAAGGTCAGTCATGATGATGCAAGACCTTGTCATTCTGAGTCAAAAAATGGTTCCCAAATACTTTTAAGTGTAAAAAACCGAGCTGGATAAAAATTAGCAAGGCATTAGAAGAAACTGTATGTTCAGATTCATAAATGACACAAATACCTGAGAAGAGTCTATCCACGAGTGCTATGTGTAAGCCTGGCATTTCTGATACTGTACTCATAAAGAAGCCTCCTTTCAGCATTTCTGCAGATGTGTGGATGAACAGCCCAAGTGTAGCTGGTGATACCCAAATTGAGGATGCCACTTTGCAATCGCAACTGGATGAGGAGTATTTTTGTGTAGCTGACGACGGCGCTAATGAGGATGTTTATGACGATGATGTTGTTTGTGTGAGTTCTGTACCTGTGGAAGCAGTTCTTCCCTGTAGTAAGAAGACAATTGCCATGCATGGGCATAAAACCAAAATGTCAACCTCTTATGTGTGGAATTATTTTTACCCAAATCCCGACAACAGTTGTCTAGCCAATTGTAACGTTTGTAAAGCCACAATCAGTAGAGACCTTAACCATCTAGGACCCTCATCTATCTTACGCCATTTGAAGGGAGTTCATGGGAAGCTTTTGGTAAAATCTGAAACTTATGCTAAAAAAATAACAACAAGCAGTCCAGCATCAGCTAGCTCCCTTATCTCACCTAGATCCCTGCACCTGCACTCTACACCCACAACACTGTTCTCATCAATATCCTCACTAGCGATCGGAGTTAGTCCTGCATCCAAGTTACTAAGGTTAGATGACTCCTCCACTATCCAGGATTCCTCAGAAGAATTCTTTAGTGTTAGTGCCCATGCTGCTGCTGCTGGGGGTGGATCTTCATTCCTGAAGCAGACCAAGAAGAAGGCTACTAGTAGTTCACAACAATTGACTGTTAAATAATCCTTTGCAAGAGGAAGCAAGTATGAAGGCTGTCACCCAGTCGCAATGCGGATCACAGACGCCATGGCCACTATGCTAGTATTAGATCTGCGTCCAATATCCACTATTAATGCAGTTGGCTTTTAATTGATTTCTTGTGTCCATGTTACCAAATTCCATCACAACACCATTTTACTAGAAAAGCTATTCCTGACCTCTACCAGAAGGTTCATAAAAATGTAATTATTGGGCAGCACCATGTACCCAACTATGCCAGATTTCTCCAAGGTAGGCTACTCTGTGTATCATGATGAGCATCCCAAGTGTAGCCAAGGATACACAAATAGAAAATGCCACTTTGGAATTGCAACAGGATGAGGGAGATATTTGTGTAGCTGACAAAGTTGCTAATGAGGATGTTGATGAGGATGATGTTGTTTGTTTAAGTCCTGCGCCAATGGAAGCAGTTCTTGCCAGAGATAAGACAAAGGCCATTGTCATGCCTGGGCATAAGACCAAAAAATCCACCTCTTATGTGTAGAATTATTTTTGCTCATATCCTGACAACAGTTGTCTAGCCATTTGTAGCGTTTGTAAAGCCACAGTCAGTAGAGGTAAGGACCTTAACCATTTAGGAAACTCATCCATGTTACGTCATTTGAAACGAGTTCATGGCAAGCTGTTGGGAAAATTGGAAACTTATGCTAAAAAATAGCAACAAGCGGTCCATCATCAACTAGATCCCGGCACCTGCAATGTACAACACATTCCTCATCAATATCCTCAGTAGAGATCGGAGTTAGTCCTGCATCCAAGCTGCTAAGGCTAGATGACTCCTCCAATATCCTGGATTCCTCAGAAGAATTCTTGAGCATTAGTCCTGCTGCTGCTGCTGCTGCTGCTGGGGGTTAATCTTCATCCCAGAAGCAGACCAAGAAGAAGACTTCTAGTAGTTTACAGCAGTTGTCTGTTAAACAATCCTCTGCAAGAGGAAGAAAGTATGAAAGCTCTCACCCAGTCGCAAAGCAGATTACAGAGGCCATGGCGACTATGCTAGTATTAGATCTGCGTCCAATATCCATTATTAATGCAGCTGGTTTTAGACAGCTACTTGATGCCTTGTGTCCCCGCTACCAAATTCCATCACAACACAATTTTACTAGAAAAGCTATTCCTCACCTCTACCAGAAGGTTCATAAAAATATAATTATTGGGTTACAAAATGCCATTCTACTCACTATCACTTAACCACAGATATGTGGACAAGCAGAACTGGGCAAACTAAAGATTATATGACTGTGACAGCCCAATGGATTGGTGATTCGCCTTCACCAGCAGGAACAGCAGCAGCATGTACACCAGTACGGCACATTTTTCAGAGGCGGGCTACTCTATGTATCCCTGGCTTCACTAAGAGGCATACAGCTGACAATCTGTTACAAAAACTAAAGGATGTCATAGCAACATGGCTTATCCCACTTGGACTCTCCTCAGGATATGTAATTTCTGATAACGCTACCAATATTGTGAAAGCATTACAGCAGGATGAATTCCATCAAGTAGGTTGTGTGTTGGAAAGCTCCTGCAGACCCAGAATAGTACTTTTGTTTGATCCAGTGAGGATGGAGGATCCTGGGGGAGGCGAGGAGGAAAGCCCCCAGGTTTCCAGGCCTATTCCACCTGCAGAAAGTGTGATCTCTGGGGTAAATTCTTCCCATCTGCAGCCTCAAAACATCTTAGCCAGCATGGTTGATGACCCCTCTAGCATGGAAAGCTGCAGTCAAGCTTCCAGCCTTATTGCTGATGCCCCCCCAAGCAACACCATGGGGGAGATCTCGGGGCCTTTAGCTATGACTTTGGGTGAAGAATGCTCCTCCTGTATGGACTTGAATACAGGGGAGGCTGTATTTGAGGACTCATCCCTTATATAGGCCCTAGTGAGGCAACTAGGTGCCGGCATTGAATTCCCACCTGTGAAGTTAAACATGGTGGGGCAACTGAATAAAGCCAATGTGGTCCCAGTGACTATGCAACTGGGGATCGCGATATATCCGTTTGTGCCGTTTAACATGTTGGACTCCTCTCCGAGTGGTACAAGTGAACAAGTCCCGGTGTCTACAAAACCGAGGACCGTGGGGGGCCCATCTGTGCAGTCTAACTAGCTGGACTCCCCAGCATCCGTGGTACTGCCTGATGTGACCCGTGAAATTACAACTGGTGTGGGTGATCCGGAGTTACCGCAAGCAGAAATCCGGGACAGCCTTCAGTGGATCACTCCGTGACATCTGGAGAGAAACCTCTTGACGCTGATGTGGATCCTGGTAGTATTGACTTATCCGAGTCGGAGGTCGAAGAGCCAATTACCAAGGAACGTCAAGAGAGGCTAATCTCTGATATAGTGAAGTTGAAAAGACAAATATCCGCACTGAAAAAAAAGAGCAATCAGGCTTTTAACACGGATAGAGTAGTTATGCGTTTGGAGATAGAGGAACTTTTGGCTATTTTGTTACTGAAAGAGCAAAATCTGCAATGCCTGACTGAGCAGCTACAACACATGGAGTCCTGTAATGTGGATGCCTCAGCCTGTGATCAATCATGTTTACCTGCTAACCCGGTGATGGGTACTCCTGCTGATGCGGGGGTAGACTCCCTGTATGATAAAATCAGGAGGCAGGAGGGGGAGCCGCCCGTGAAGGAACCCGTGGGGCCTGTAGTTGGTGCTGGGGTGGTTGTTGCATCGGCCGTAGTTACTGTGGCTGGTTCGGCAGTCTTACCTCTGGCGTCACTTCCGGTCATGGCTGGCAGTCCTGATCCGGTTATCCCGAGGCTGAGGGTGGATACAGTAGCATCAGGCTCCTCTCTCCAGGAGGCAGGTATGAATGAGATGTGTAAAGTAGTACCAGTGAGATCGGTTGATGATGACGAGATCTCTGATGCCATATCTGTTGTTGATGTTGTCTCTACTAAGTTTAAAACAGGCACTGATATGTTGTTCCCTGATACTGCAGCATTAGAGGTTGGTGCAGGGATTAATAACGGTGGATTATCTACTCCTGTCTTTGCTAGCAATAGCTCCCCTCTCCCTGATGCTGAGGTGCTCGCTGATGTGAGCAGCAGGACTTGAGTCCAGTAAGCATTCTATAGCTGCAGGCCGTATCGCCCCTATTAGCAACTGTATTGGAATACCTTTTAGCCCGGCGCAGTCAAAAATTATTGATACTATATACGGGCCCCTCCAGGTGACAGAGAGGGCTAAAAAAGCTGCTGTTCTAATCGACCAAGTGACCAAGGAAAATGCGGTGAAGTTCCAGGGGGCATCAAGCTAAGTCCAGTATCAGCACTGGGGGGGAGTTGGTGGGTCCAATTTCACCCGCCGTGGTAAGGCATAACCCTGATGTCTGGACCGGCCCCGGGTCGGTCACCCCTGTTTGCCGCTCAATTAGTCTGGTACCCCCGGTGTATGGTCAGGGTCCAGTTCCGGGGCCAACTTCTTATGCCTGGGTGGTATCGGGTGCACAAAGACCTGTGGCACCTCCTTCCAGTGGCCATCTTCCTAGGGGTCCTCAGTCTGGGGGCCTGTCTCTCACAGGCCAACCCCCCAAGAGAAGGAATATTGTACAGCTAAGGTACATGGGGAAAGAACCCAGCAGATCTCTTTTCCTGCATCCATCCCTTCGGGACCCCCGAGTATGATGTCCGCTTTATGACATATCAGGGGCTGCAGGCGTTCTGGGGCCGATGGGGTGGATGTAGGGGATGGGATCCGTGGGCAAATTTTAAAGCTATTGCTGTCACCAGACAGGAAAGGGTCAAGATTACCATCCTGATTAGAAACAAGTCTATCCCTGTAGCTGACTTAGCCTTTTGGGTGGGGTGTACGCGTGCCTGGTGTCCCCACTTGTGAAGGTGCCTGACCCAAGCCATGGTGTCTGGGGTGGTGGATGGTCCGCCATGGTAGACCTGCGGTGCACGGAGGCTGGTCTGGTCCACATCCCAAGTGCTGCCTTCCTGGGGAGAGACAGGAATCAGTGCTTTTATCCGGGTCAGCCGAGGATGTGCCACCACTGTGGTGACTTCCGCCACCTCAGCGCCAATTGCCCACATCAAAAGTGTGGGGATACCGGGCACGAAACCCGTTCCTGTAGCAGTATTAGATGTAACTTGTGTGGGACAGAAATAGCTGATGAGCTGTTGGTACAGGCCGCTGAGGGGATAGAAGAGGCGCAGAGAGGTGAGGGTATGGTGAAACCTGTCGATCCAGTCTCCACTGAGCCGCTGAAGTCTGTATCAATCCCCCCCCCTTTCTGACAAGAGCCGAGCAGCCTGGCCCTAGTACCAAAGTTTCTTCCACAGGCAAGGAATGTGTGGAGCCAAAAAAGAGTATTAGGCAGAACAAATCAAGAATGGAAAAGAACCTGGTTTTGTCTAATAAGTTCCAGTTCTTATCTAGTGAGGGGGAGGAATCAGAGGAGGGGGAGGTTGTAAGAACAAATGAGGGGTATCTAGTTCTTAGACAAAGTACTAGCAGCAAGAGAAGGAAGCGTTCCGGCCCTGTCCTAGGTGATATAGCAGTAAATAAGAAACCCAGAGAAAAATCAAAGTCCCCGAGGGCCTTTCTTAAATCATTGCCCCCCAAGGGTCCTTCCTCTGTGGAAGAATTAGCCCCAGCTCCTATTCCCCACCTTGACCCTGATCTGGCCCCCCTTCCTGTTTCTCCTGCCTCTGTGTCTGCTCTGTTCCCTTCTGGGTCAGATCGGCTTCCTTAGTGCATGGTATGGGCTTGGTTGCCGGTTCAGGTTCTGTCCCTGCCTCTACGTTTGTTTGGTCCTTTCCCAAAGCCTGACTTCTATTCCCGTCCCTCTTCCCCTTCCTCCACCTCCCAACCCTGTTCATCCTTTCCCTCTCCTTGTAGCTCCTGTGAGTCAGGTGTCAGTGTTGTCGAGAGTCTTGCCCACTAACATTCCTCCTAGTACCCCAACTTCTGGGGCTAAATTGTCAGTCGTGGTGGCCAATGTTGGGTCTGGTGGGGCCCCCCTTCTGGTGAAGAGGTTATTCTTCAGGAGGGGAAGGCCTTGCCAGCGGGCCTAAGTTGCAAGAGGTATGGGTCCTCGGATGAGGACTCTGCCAAACAGGTAAAAAAGAAGTCAGCTGATTCCTACTTTATAGCTCTGAAGAATGGCTTCCGAGCCCATTAGATTTGCCACCATTAATGTGGCATCTATACGTTTCCGAACGAGCTTGCTATATGGCCTTTGATTTTTTCAGCACGGTTGAGGCTGATTTTTTATTTTTGCAGTAGACTAGATTGGGTCAGCTGGCTGACCTTCATAAAGCCGAGCCGTACGGTGGGGTGGCGGTGCTTTTTACCGGCATGACAACCATCCAGCGAGTTGTAGAACTAGAGGTAGGTAGGTGCATGATCTTGGATGTCAATCTGAGAGGGCACGACCTGAGGTTGATTAATGTCTATGGTCTCCAATCCAGGTGGAAAGGAAGTGCCTTTTAGGTGCGATAAAGCCATACCTTTTTTCAGCCCGGCAGATAGTCTTTGGTGGTGACTTTAAAACTTTCATTAGGACTAAAGACAGGGGAGGTTCAAGGACTTCTCTGGGCTATGACTCACATTTTTTAGCTAGCATAATTAATCAGGCTGGTTTGGTGGATGTGCATATTCGCCATTTCCCGGACCACACAGGGTTCAACTTTAGAGGTAGCTGTAGGTCTAGGATAGATAGGTTTTTCGTTAAGGAGAGCTCGAAAACCTTGGCTCCTGAGCTGAGGCCAGTAGAGTTCTCCGATCACGTTTACCTCTCTGTGTCCTTGAATGCATCGGAGACTCTTCAGAAGGGTAGGGACCTCTGGCGCTTGAACTCTAAGCTCCTAGAGGAGTAGGTGATAACACAGTCCTTTAGGGACTTCTTTGAATCCCACGAAACACTTTTGGAAGTGGGTTGGAGTAGGTCTGAATGGTGGGAGATGCTTAAAAAGATGCTTAAAAAGAGGACCTAGGGTTTTTTCCGTGGACTGGTAGCCCGAAATAACTTGTTAAAAGAATGTACCTACCTGGCGCTGAGAAGGAAACTCGGATTCTTGATCTCTGGCCAGGGGGACGGTGGGGAGATCTCCCGAGTGAAGGCTCAGATGAGAGAGATACAATATGACCGGTACTCTTCCTTGATTCTGGAGAGGGACTATGGGAAGTACCATTCACCCGACCCCTTCCAGAGCTGTTGGAACTCGGTAGATGTTAAGGAGGTGAGGGGCTTGCACAGCGCTGGGGGTGTGCTCAGGGAGGATAAGGAGAGCATCCTTGGTGTCGTGTGGTCCTTCTACTGTCGGAGAAGTCACTTGACAGACAAAAGATGGACCAGTTCCTGAGGGAAACCCCTGGTCGTGGAGACCTAAGCGGCTCGCTTGAGTCCTTGGGCAGTAAGGTAACGGTGGACGGGGTCAGGATGGCGATAGATGGTTTATCTATGAAGAAAGCCCCGGGCCTGGATGGTCTGACATCTGAGTTTTTTAAAACCTTTGGGGACATCCTGGCCCCATGCCTCGCGGAAGTCTTTAATGAGAGCCTGGGTAGAGGTTTATTGCCTCCCTTAATGAGGGTTTCCGCCCTAATTTGGTTGTCTAAGGCGAAGGATAAATCGTGTGTTGAGAACTGGCGCCCCATCGCTCTTCTCAATACCGATAGGAAGATTTTGGTAAAGGTACTTTTTAATAGACGCATGATGCAGGTTTCCGGCCAGTTGCTTTATCCCTCTCAATTCTTGTATATCAGCTATGTGTGCCTTTTGCCGGAATCTTTATGGTCTAGGGTTTACGCAGTTTTCTTACAGTTACTCTGGAGGAATAGGCTGAACCTGGTCAGGCGGGCTGTGACCTATCGATAGAGGAGGGAGGGTGGCCTGGGCATGATTAACCCAGTGCTTTTCTTCATCACAACTTTTTTAAAGTTGCACCTGAGCAGTCTTCTAGTTGAGACCCCTCCTCGGTGGGTGGGTGGCTTCAGGGTTTGGTTGGATACCTTCCTTAGTGCATGGTATGGGGGGGCAAGGTGAAAAGCTTCCGGGTCTGGCACGGGTATCTCCCAGCCTACATTTCCTTGGGATTGAAGGTAACAAGGCTTTGGGACCTGGGGGTGGGGGAAGTCGGGAGCTCTTCTAGAAGGGAGCTGGAGAAGAGAGTCCTGCACTCCCATTTCTGGGTCCCGCTGTCCCTGAGAGACTTCCCGGGTGATGTGAGTTCGGCGGGGCTTTCTCTGATCAATTCGGGGGGAATCCTGTTGAAGCTTTGGGATATTGCCTGGCTCTCCTTTCAGGGGAGACTCTACGTGAGAGGGAATCTCAAGTATAGAAATGCTGATGATCGTGGCTGCCCACGGGTGGAGTGTCTAGGGGTGCAGGAGACTATGGACCATTTCTTGCTTCAGTGTCCCTTTAATGTAGAGGTTTATAAAAGAGTCTCTGGGTACTTGGGGATGCCCTGCCTTTTTGGGCTTAGTTACCCTGAATGGGGGCATTCAAGGCCAGGTGGAGGGCTTTTGATTTCTGTACCCTTTTTCTAGTCTGTTTAGTGGTTAGATATTTCACGTGGATTGCATGGTGTCAGGTGTCCATCAGACATAAAATCCTTCCTTGTGAAGTGGTGGTGGGTGACATTCTCCACGTGGTGTGGAAGTTGAGGTATATGGAGGGACGTCGGATGAACAATGCCAACTGGCTCAGACTCTGGCAGGGTCTGAGACCTCCGTAGGGAGGTCAAAGTCCGGCTCTTTCTCCTTTCTAAATGGCTTTTCCTTCCTATTCTTTCACCCCATAGATTTTTTCGGCATTCTGCAACAGCATGAGGACATTGTAGCAACTACAATAACAATTTAATTTGCCCTGCCACCAACTGAAGCAACAGGTGGTAACAAGGTGGAATTACACCATTTATATGCTTCTAAGGATGGAGGAACAGCGAAAAGCCATCCATGTTTACTCCACAAGTCATGACATTGGGAAAGGCAAGGAATGTCATTTAGTCCAGCACAGTGGAGAATTGTCAGGTTAGCTCACGAAAAGAAAAGTGAGATCCTGCTGTCTCGACTGGTATTAGTTAGACTTCACCAAAGGCGCGAGTATAACAAGTTGGAAGGTATTCACCAGAGACTCCCGCAAGGAAATTTGGGATTCAGCAGTTTCCACCCTGCAGGTCGTGGCCCTCCAGGGAAGTTCCCAGTGAGACAGATGGAGAACAGACTTAATAGCAGAAGAAATCCAATTCGAACATCAAATGGTGATAATAAGGATTACCACTTTATTGTAAAATATAATTGTCACTCACCGGACTGTGAGTACTACTTCTCGTGTGTTTAGGAACCGTGGCCGTCCACCATCCTGAGGGTCTGCGCATGTGCAGCCCTTTCAAACCTTCAGTTCATGTTCCTTTTAGTTAATTGGCTGATCAGGCAACACTCCCTATTTAAAGCACCTAAGGTCAATACCTCGTTGCCTGATCTTGGAGTCTCATTCCCCATGAGCCTCTGAAGGTGTTCCTGTGTTTTCCTCGTGTGTTCAGCTCCTGCTGATTCCTGTTGTTCGTTTGTGGTTTCCAGACCACTTAATCTCCCCTGTGTTTCATCGTGACTGCACCAGCTGATTCCTATCCGCTGCCTCTGTGCTACTTCAGTTTGCAGTCCACTTCAACTCTCCTGTGTTTCATCGTGACTGCACCAGCTGATTCCTATCCGCTGCCTCCGTGTATCTAAAGTATCCTGCTCACTTTAACTCTCCCGTGTTTCATCGTGACTGCACCAGCTGATTCCTATCCGCTGCCTCCGTGTATCTACAGTATCCTGCTCACTTCAACTCTACCGTGTTTCATCGTGACTGCACCAGCTGATTCCTATCCGCTGCCTCCGTGTATCTACAGCATCCTGCTCACTTCAACTCTCCCGTGTTGCATCGTGACTGCACCAGCTGATTCCTATCCGCTGCCTCCGTGTATCTACAGTATCCTGCTCACCTCAACTCTCCTGTGTTTCATCGTGACTGCTCCAGCTGATTCCTATCCGCTGCCTCCGTGTATCTGCAGTTCCCTGCTCATCGCAACCCTCCAGTACTCCTCGCGTCTGCAGCCAGCTGATCCGCTCTCCGTGCTTCTACAGTGTCTCCGCTTGTGTCAACTCACCTGTCTGCATTGGATCAACGCCCCGCTGCTTTCATCTCGTTTAGACCATCTCTACTCTTCAGTGTTCTCCAGGTGTCCAGTTCTATATACTACTGCTTCCTGAGTATTTGTTTCTATCCCTGCTGGTCTACCTACCTGTGCGCTGCACCTACTTGATTACCGCTTCTACCCTCCTGGGACTTCGTATCCTGCCGGCCTCCCGCCGTCCAGGTATCTCTGCACTTCTGTCTGACAGCCTGCTCTCCTGAACCACGATATGCATACTTCTCATTGACTGTGCTGGTGTATTGCATATCTTGCTGGACTGAGTTGTTCTCCTCTGGAGTTTACTATCCGCTGAGACTATTGCCATCATTTGACTGTGTTACCTTTTGCCTGGATAGTTCTTGTGACTTTGTATTATTGTGCAGTGCTGTTCAGTCATTACTATATTGTGCATATCATCGTGGGATCAAGTTCAGTGTGCCCGTGTATACACTGCATTGCATTTCTCTTCCCGTGCTCCTCCTCACATATATATTCAGTGGTACAACTTGCTAGAGGCAGACCACTGTTCCCTGTTTCCTGAGTCACCTGTTTCCAGTATCCTTTCACATAGCAGTGGTACAACTTGCTAACGCAGACACTGACTTCCCGGATACCTCCACCTGGATTCCATTCCTTCACCTAGACAGCGGTACAACTTGCTATCCGCAGACCACTGACTACCCTCACGTTTCCCTTGTCCATTCAGTTCCTCGTGTACTATTACTACATATTACCAGTGCTGCTAGTCATAGACTTTCTACGAGCATTCTCTACCATCTGCTGTCTCCTGTTCCGTGATCACCCCGCTACCAGAGTACCATATTACCACCTATACTGCTCTGGTAAGTCCATCATCTGGTGATCCCTGGGTAAAGACTCCTAGTGCCCGTGACAGTAAGATCAGGCCATGACAGACCCAGATTTGGAACCTACAGCTAAAGAGATGCTGCAGCATCTGGCCACCCGTATGGAGCAACAGGATGCTCGCCAACAGCTGTTACTACAATGTTACCAGGCGTTAGCCTCCCAAGCAACATCTGGACAGAATATCACAGCTAATGTTGATGCTCCTGTGCTTTCCTCCGTTTCCCCAGTGCCATCCCAGGTGTCTACGGCTTCCACGCTTCACCTGCCTACTCCGTCAAAGTATGATGGAGACCCCAAAACTTGTAGGGGTTTTCTCAACCAATGCTCTGTTCATTTTGAGCTCCAACCTCAAAATTTTTCTACCCATCGTTCCAGAGTGGCCTATCTTATTTCATTGTTTTCTGGACAAGCTCTCGCATGGGCTTCCCCTCTGTGGGAAAGAAACGATCCATTATTACAGGATAGTGCCAAATTTATTTCCACGTTTCGAAGTGTATTCGATGAACCAGGTCGTGTCATCTCTGCTGCATCCAACATTCTCCGTTTACGTCAGGGTTCTCGTACAGTAGGACAGTACGTCATTCAATTTAGGATATTAGCCTCTGAGCTTCAGTGGAACACTGAAGCGTTAATTGCCGCCTTCTGGCAGGGGCTCTCCGATAAAATTAAAGATGCACTGACTACTCAAGAACTACCTACTTCCTTAGAAGATTTGATTTCTCTTTGTCATTGAGTAGACATGAGATTCCGTGAAAGGGAGGCTGAAAAAACAACTTCAGTTAAAGCACCTCTTCGTTCAACTTCTCAACTTCGTCCAGCTTCATCTCCTGTGATACCCATGGAGATAGGACGCTCCAAATTAACTTCAGAGGAGAGGGACCGAAGAGTAAAAAATAGACTTTGTATCTATTGTGCTGATACCACGCATATGCTCAATTCATGTCCCAGGAAATGCCGGGCTCTAACCAATACTGGGGAGATAAGGTTAGGGTTCCTGGAGTCCTCTCCTTGTTCTTCGAAATTAAAAGTCTGTGCTTTTGAGGTTTCAGTTTCCTTTGCTACCAAATCCTTTAAGTCCCAAGCACTTATTGACTCTGGAGCTGCGGGAAACTTTATTTCAGAATCCCTCGTGAATCAATGGTCCCTACCAGTGATTACTTTAAAGACACCTATTACTGTGACTGCTATAGATGGATCACGCATTGTCAATGGTCTCATCACCCAGAGTACGTCTCCAGTAACCCTTCAAAATTGGTGTATTACACCAAGAAGAAATTTCATTTCTAATTCTTCCTGTTACTACAAGTCCGATTGTATTAGGCCTTCCATGGCTTCAACGTCAATCTCCCCAGATTGACTGGCACACTTCTCAAGTTACGTCTTGGGGAGCTGAATGTCATCATCGTTGTCTCTCTCAAGTTGTTCCATTCAAAATACAGCAGTCGTCTATTTCACCGGGTCCACCAGGTCTCCCTCCACAGGATCCTTCATCTACGGATCTGTGCGATAAGGTTCAGTCTGAACGCCTTTCTCCTCATTGGGCATTCGTGACGTACTCGGACGTTGAAGATGGATCTCAGGAGTCATCTTCAAAAAGTCAACTGCTTGTGGTTTACGGTCACCATCCGTCTTTTCCGGAATTTCCTGCCCTCCCTCCCACCCAAGTTCCTGCTGTAGAGACTGTTTGCCAAACCTTCAAAAATATTTGGTCTCAGGTCAAAACCTGTTTAAAGAAAACATCTGCCAAATATAAGTCTTTTGCAGATAAAAAGAGGCGGGCTATTCCACCACTGAAAATTAGAGATCGTGTCTGGTTATCTACCAAAAATATTCGTTTGAAGGTTCCATCTATGAAATTCGCTCCTCGTTTTATTGGTCCGTATAGGATCATTCAAGTGATCAATCCAGTTTGTTTCAAACTTCTACTTCCTAAGAATCTTCGTATTTCCAACGCCTTCCATGTGTCCTTGCTCAAACCTCTCATCATCAACGGTTTCTCGGTCCCTCCTTCAGCACCTCAGCCAGTTCAAATTCATCAGGAGGAAGACTTTGAGATTACTCATATATTGGATGCAAAAATTTCGCGAGGAGTTCTTCGTTTCCTCGTTCATTGGAGGGGCTTTGGTCCTGAGGAGCGTTCATGGATCAAAGCTGAAGATCTCAACGCTCCAGCTCTTCTTAAGAAGTTTTATTCCAAGTTTCTGGACAAACCCGGTTCCAGGTGTTCTGTGCCCACCTTTAAAAGGGGGGGTACTGTCACTCACCGGACTGTGAGTGCTACTTCTCGTGTGTTTAGGAACCGTGGCCGTCCACCATCCTGAGGGTCTGCGCATGTGCAGCCCTTTCAAACCTTCAGTTCATGTTCCTTTTAGTTAATTGGCTGATCAGGCAACACTCCCTATTTAAAGCACCTGAGGTCAATACCTCGTTGCCTGATCTTGGAGTCTCATTCCCCATGAGCCTCTGAAGGTGTTCCTGTGTTTTCCTCGTGTGTTCAGCTCCTGCTGATTCCTGTTGTTCGTTTGTGGTTTCCAGACCACTTCATTTCCCCTGTGTTTCATCGTGACTGCACCAGCTGATTCCTATCCGCTGCCTCCGTGTATCTACAGTATCCTGCTCACTTCAACTCTCCCGTGTTTCATCGTGACTGCACCAGCTGATTCCTATCCGCTGCCTCCGTGTATCTACAGTATCCTGCTCACTTCAACTCTCCCGTGTTGCATCGTGACTGCACCAGCTGATTCCTATCCGCTGCCTCCGTGTATCTACAGTATCCTGCTCACCTCAACTCTCCTGTGTTTCATCGTGACTGCTCCAGCTGATTCCTATCCGCTGCCTCCGTGTATCTGCAGTTCCCTGCTCATCGCAACCCTCCAGTACTCCTCGCGTCTGCAGCCAGCTGATCCGCTCTCCGTGCTTCTACAGTGTCTCCGCTTGTGTCAACTCGCCTGTCTGCATTGGATCAACGCCCCGCTGCTTTCATCTCGTTTAGACCATCTCTACTCTTCAGTGTTCTCCAGGTGTTCAGTTCTATATACTACTGCTTCCTGAGTATTTGTTTCTATCCCTGCTGGTCTACCTACCTGTGCGCTGCACCTACTTGATTACCGCTTCTACCCTCCTGGGACTTCGTATCCTGCCGGCCTCCCGCCATCCAGGTATCTCTGCACTTCTGTCTGACAGCCTGCTCTCCTGAACCACGGTATGCATACTTCTCATTGACTGTGCTGGTGTATTGCATATCTTGCTGGACTGAGTTGTTCTCCTCTGGAGTTTACTATCCGCTGAGACTTTTGCCATCATTTGACTGTGTTACCTTTTGACTGGATAGTTCTTGTGACTTTGTATTATTGTGCAATGCTGTTCAGTCATTACTATATTGTGCATATCATCGTGGGATCAAGTTCAGTGTGCCCGTGTATACTCTGCATTGCATTTCTCTCCCCGTGCTCCTCCTCACATATATATTCAGTGGTACAACTTGCTAGAGGCAGACCACTGTTCCCTGTTTCCTGAGTCACCTGTTTCCAGTATCCTTTCACATAGCAGTGGTACAACTTGCTAACGCAGACCACTGACTTCCCGGATACCTCCACCTGGATTCCATTCCCTCACCTAGACAGCAGTACAACTTGCTAAACGCAGACCACTGACTCTCATCACCTCCTCGTTACTTCTGGACATTCCTCCTCAGTATAGCAGTGGTACAACTTGCTATCCGCAGACCACTGACTACCCTCACGTTTCCCTTGTCCATTCAGTTCCTCGTGTACTATTACTACATATTACCAGTGCTGCTAGTCATAGACTTTCTATGAGCATTCTCTACCATCTGCTGTCTCCTGTTCCGTGATCACGCCGCTACCAGAGTACCATATTACCACCTATACTGCTCTGGTAAGTCCATCATCTGGTGATCCCTGGGTAAAGACTCCTAGTGCCCGTGACAATAATACAAAGTTCACTGAAGGTTGAGTAAACTGCAGATGATGATCATGATAATATGCAGAGAGTAGGAACCATCAATAAAGTTCAATAAAGCAGACTGAATGCCTAATAGCAAAGTCACCACTTATACCACTAAGGAGTGAAACATAATACAAAGTTCAATGAAGTTACTGGAGATAAACAGATCAATGAAATTCAAATATGCAGCAGCGATGAATCACTGCTCGCTACGGAGATGTAAAGCGACCCAGCATTAGACAACGATGTTGATATAGTAGATAGCAAGCGTTGTTCCCACGGATAAGTGAAACAGGTACACTGAGGTCAGCAGAGTCAGGCATATTCAGCAAAATGAGCCACAGCTTACCACAGGGATGTGGAACGAAACAGCAGTAGTCAGCGGTGTAGCCAGGATAGATAACAGGCGTTGATCTTAGCGATTGCCACGATAATGGAACTGGTGCACAGGGATCAGCAGAGTCCAGATATATACAGCAACGATGGGCCACAGCTTACCAAAGGGTTATGGAAAAAGGCAGCAGTAGTCAGTAGTGCAGGCCGAGTAGGTAGCGGGTGTTGATCACAGTGATTACCACAAGTAGTGGAACTGGTGCATAGAGAGCAGCAAAGTCCAGTTATGTACAGCAACGATGAGCCACAGCTTACCACAAGGATGTGGAACGAAACAGCAGTAATCAGCGGCGTAGACAGAATGAATAGCGGGCGTTGATCATAACGATTGCCACGGTAGTGGAACTGGTGCACAGAGAATAGCAAAGTCGAGATACACAGCAGCGATGAAGCACAGCTTACCACAGAGATGTGGAACAGGGCAGCAGTAGTCAATGGTGCAGGCCGAGTAGGCAGTGGATGCTGATCACAACGATTACCACAGGTAAGCGAAACATGTGCACAGAGATTAGCAGAGTCGAGATACACAGCAGCGATGAAGCACAGCTTACCACAGAGATGTGGAACACGGCAGCAGTAGTCAATGGTGCAGGCCAAGTAGGCAGTGGATGTTGATCACAACGATTACCACAGGTAAGCTGAACATGTGCGCAGAAATTAGCGGAGTCCAGACACACAGCAGCAATAAAGCACAGCTTACCACAGAGATGTGGAACACAGAGGAGGCATCAGAATCAGGTCAGGTATGATTTCAAGTACCAGTATTGAAAAGGTGATAGGAGGGACCAATAGCAGAACTGACTAACACACAGGTGAAGTAATCACAGGTACATGGCATAGCTGACAGCCTGTACTAAGAAGAGAGATTTAAAGTGAAAGTCAGTGTTTGGAGGCTCGGGTGGAGATACCCGGGGAACAGAGTGTGACAGTACCCCCCCCTTTAAAGGTGGTCACCAAACACCTAGGATCAGGCTTCCTGGGAAATTTGCCATGAAATTTCTTCAATAGAAGAGGTGCATTGACATCAGATGCTCGTACCCAAGATCTCTTCTCTGGACCAAAACCTTTCCAGTCAACTAAGTACTTCAATACTCCTCTGGAGTACTTGGAATTCAATAACTGCTTGATCTCGAAATCTTCAGTTTGCTGAATCTCAGGCTGAACATGAGAGGTAATAGTATAGGAGAACCGATTTATGACCACAGGTTTTAAAAGACAGATATGGAAGGTGTTGGTAATCTGAAGAGCTGAAGGAAGCTGAAGTTTAAAACACACTGGAGAAATAATTTGAGAGATCCTATAAGGACCAATATAACGAGGAGCGAACTTCATACAGGGAACCCTGAGACGAATATTCTTAGTTGACAGCCAGACTTTGTCACCAACTCTCAAAGGAGGCACAGCTCTACGTTTCTTATCTGCAAATAATTTGTACCGAGAGGAAGATTTCTTCAATGCTCTTTGAGCTTGTGCCCATGTGGAAAGGAAGTCCTGTCTCAATGAGTTAACAGCTGAAACCTGGGTAGAGAGTAAATCCGAAAACTCAGGAATTCGAGGGTGTGTGCCATAAATGATGGAAAAAAAAAAGTCGCAAAATTTGATTCCTGAAAAGCATTGTTATGCACAAATTCAGCCCATGGTAACATATCGACCCAATGTTCTTGGTTAGTAGATGAAAAAATCCTAATAAAAGTCTCTCAATCTTGGTTAACCCTCTCAGTTTACCCATTGGTCTGAGGGTGGTAAGAAAAAGAAAACTTTAGCCGGATTCCCAAAAGATGACACAGAGATCTCCTAAACTTGGATACAAATTGGACCCCTCTAACCGAGACAATTTCTAGAGGACAACCATGAAGGCAAAAAATCTCTTTCACAAAATGTTGGGCCAAAACATCAGAAGAAGGAAGTCCAACCAGAGGAACGAAGTGTGCCATTTTGGAAAAAAGGTCAACGATAACCCAGATGGTATTATAATTTTTGCTAGCAGGTACATCAGTAATGAAAAACCAAAAAAGTGCAATGGCATCTCAGTCACAATGAACTGGTAAAGCACTGTAAATATTCCAACACATTTATTTAAACATATATAATACACAGACTGTGATAACAATACTCAGTACCAAACAATGTTGTACAATATTGAATTCACAACACGGACTATATTATCTTAAAATCAACAAAATATATAGGTGCACCTATGTTGATATCTCCCAAGTACTAATTGTCCTGTAAGCCAATTGATAATTATTATAACAGCCGGGTATTGTAGTATGTAAAAACATACCACTTAATATGCTTGTTCCAATATGAAATATAAAACAATCAATCTCATATATTGATGGGGTTCATATAGCAAAAAAAAACAAAAACCGTTGGATAGCTTTAAGTGTATTAGGATAAGGCCACTCCAGAATAGCCCAAACTTTCTCAGGATCCATCCGCAGACCGGTTCCAGACACAATATACCCTAGGAAGGGTATCTCACTGACTTCAAAGGAGCATTTCTCTCATTTACAATACAGACTGTTTTCCCGTACTCGAGAAAGTACTTCAGCAACATGGAGGCAATGAGACTGGAGATCTTTTGAAAAAATTAATATATCTTCAAGGTACACTACCACAGAAGAATACAGGAGGTCAAATTCCATTGACATAACTCTGGAAGACTGCAGGCGCATTGCACAAACCAAAAGGCATAACAAGATAGTCATAATGGCCATCTCGTGTGTTGAATGCAGTCTTAAATTCATCTCCAGCTCGTATTCTAATAAAATTGTATGCTCCTCGAAGGTCTAATTTAGAAAAAATGTTTGCACCCTTAATGTGATCCAATAATTCAGTAATTAATGGAATAGGGTATCTCTTTTTTTACTCCGATGGTATTCAAGCCTGTATAATCAATGCAGGGACGAAGGGTTCCATCTTTCTTCTTTGCAAAGAAGAAACCAGCCCCAGCTGGAGAGGTGGAAGGTCTAATAAAGCCTCTTTGTAGATTTTCCTTAATATAATTGGTGGTAGCCTCAGTCTCAGGCAATAATAAAGGATAAACACGTCCTCTGGGTGGCATTTTACCTGGAATAAGATCAATGGGGCAATCCCATGGACGATGAGGAGGCAACCGTTCAGAGTTAGATTTATAAAAAACATCAGCAAACGAGGAATATTGTGGTGGCAAAACAGAAGTATTAGAGTCTGGTAAAGTAAGAAGAGTCCTCAAAGGCTTAACTTGAGTGAGACATCTTCCTGTACAAACTTTCCTCCAGGCTGTAATCTGAGAAAATGGCCAATCTAGTTGTGGCGAGTGGTGATGAAGCCACGATAAATCTAGAATAAGCGGACTGGTAGTAAGAGGTAGAACAAGAAAGGAAATTTCCTCCCGATGGAGTTCTCCTACTTGTAGTCAAAGTGGCTTAGTGTGAAACTGAATAGAACCATTGGTGAGGCGAGCTCCATCAATACCAGTAATCATAATAGAGTTCTCCAAAGGCACAGTAGGAAGAGCCAACTGTTTGACAGTATGTAGAGAAATAAAGTTTCCTGCAGCTCCTGAATCCAAAAGGGCATTAGTCTGAGAAGTTTTAGAGGACCAGTGTAAACTGACAGGAAACTAACAAACTTGATCAAAACAAAAATACAGAGAGTGATGAAAAGCCCCCAGCCTGACATCTCCTGAACAAGCTAAGGTCTGGCATTTCTCGACCGTTTAGAACAAAGTTTAAGAACATGTCCAGCATCCCCACAATAAAGGCAGAGTTTATACTTGATTCTCTTCTCTCTCTCCTCAGGAGTTAAACGAGAATGACCCAACTGCATAGGTTCAGCCGAAGGACCAGAAGATTGAAATCGAGAGGTTACGCGAGAAAATAAACGTCTAGGATTCTCTTTCTCAGAAGATCTCTCACAGAATCTAATATCCACTCTATTACATACTGAAACTAAAGAGTCCAAAGTTGCTGGTAGTTCTTGAGAAGACAAATCATCCTTGATTTTATCGGAGAGACCATGCCAGAAGGTATCCACCAGGGCTTTATCATTCCATTGCAATTCAGAAGAGAGAGTTCGAAATTCTATTACATTTTGGGCCACAGAGCGCGAACCCTGGCATAAGCAGAGGATACTGGAAGCTGAAGAAATAACTCGTCCTGGTTCGTCAAAAATCCTCCTAAATGTAGAGATGAAGACAGTGCAAGCATTCAAAAGATTATCATTCCATTCCCACAGAGGGGAGGCCCAGGCCAATGCTTGTCCAGATAAAAGAGAAATAATATATGCAACTTTAGCCCTTGAGGAAGGGAAATTAAATGGAAGGAGTTCAAACTGAATAAGATATTGATTCAGGAAGCCTCTGCAAGACTTAGGATTGCCATTAAATTTAGAAGGCATTGGCAGGCGTAGGGTAGAAGAACTTAAAGAATTCTCTTGAACAACTGGATGCACTGATGCCTGTAGCGTAGTAGGCAGAGGTGGAGATACTTGAAACTTCTCCATATGAGCAGTCAGTGACTGAAGACAGTGAAATAGTTGAGTCTGCATGGCATCTTGACGTTCCAATCTACCAAGCATATGTTGAAGTAAATCTTTAGCACAGGGTTCTCACTCAGGATCTGTCATGGCTGGTTCTTACTGTCAGGTTAGCTCACGAATAGATGAGTGAGATCCTGCTTTCTCGACTGGTATTAGCTAAACTTCCCTAGAGGCGCGGAGTCTAACAAGGTGGAAGGTATTCACCAGAGACTCCCACAAGGGAATTTGGGCTTCAGGGGCTTCCACCCTGCAGGTCGCGGCCCTCCAGGGAAGTTCCCAGTGAGACAGATGGAGAACAGACTTAATAGCAGAAGAAATCCAATTCGAACATCAAATGGTGATAATAAGGATTACCACTTTATTGTAAAATATAATACAAAGTTCACTGAAGGATGAGTAAACTGCAGATGATGATCACAATAATATACAGAGAGTAGGAACCATCAATAAAGATCAATAATGCAGACTGAATGCCTAATAGCAAAGTCACCACTTATACCACTAAGGAGTGGAACATAATACAAAGTTCAATGAAGTTACTGGAGATGAACAGATCAATGAAATTCAAATATGCAGCAGCGTTGAATCACTGCTCACTACGGAGATGTAAAGCGAACCAGCATTAGACAACGATGTTGATAGAGTAGATAGCAAGCATTGTTTCCACGGATAAGTGAAACAGGTACACAGAGGTCAGCAGAGTCAGGCATATACAGCAACGATGAGCTACAGCTTACCACAGGGATGTGGAACAAGGCAGCAGTAGTCAGTAGTGCAGGGCGAGTAGGTAGCAGGTGTTGGTCACAGTCAGGGCCGGACTGGGACTGAAAAGCAGCCCTGGCATTTAAAGCGCACAGGCCCACCTGTGTTCATGAGCAGGAAAAAAAACGTGTGCCGCAGCGCAGTGGCTGCGCCGCCAAGGGCGACATTATGTTGGGTGTGTGTTAAAAATGGTTTGTTGATACATACATTATAATAAAACATTACATATATCAGGCCCTCCCCATTCACATCACGCCACCCCTTCAGACACATTATGACACCCCCAGTCCACTGTACCTATCTATGCTTCTGATGCTGCCGGTTCCGTCAGGGTGGGAACTTCCCCTAGTCTCACGAGATTAAAAAATCTCATGAGACTTAGAGAACCTCAGATTGCTCTGCAGTCTGTGCCCTGTCCGGGACTGGGAGCACAGATCCCTCCTGCTGACCAGAACTGGATTAAGGCTCGGGGGGCCAGGGTACTTAAGGCAGGGGGGCTCCTATGATGTAATTTGGCTATTAGACACATTTTCACCAAATACACAGGCAATACTGTGTGCACTACTGTTAGGTGCACGCAGTTCTGCCTTCACAAGCAGTACAGTGCGAAGCAGGACATACCTCCTAACTGTCCTTGTAGTAAGACCAAATCCTGACTAAGCGGGACAGTCACCCATCAAATTGAGGACAGTTGGCAGAATGTCCTGGTCTCTCTTACCTGTCTTGTCATTGTCTCCACTTGTGACTGCTGGTGTCTTTAGATCAATTGCTGGTTGTCTGGATCCTGGAATGTTGGATGCCCTATTTGGAAAAACAAATGAGTACATTAAATTTAGAAAACTCCAACCAGCACCGCTGTTAAATCAATATAGCACCCATGTTTGAAAATTAGGCCTCCCTCCAGCCTCAACATTAAAATACTAGTATTCACATTTGATAAATACATCTATTTCCCTCCAACCAGCCTTGACATTAAATTAATAATATTCCCATTTAATAAATAAACCTATTTCCCTCCCTCCAAACGACCTCAGCTAGAAATTAAATAGCATTTCTGATTAATAAATATAACCATTTCCAACAACCACCCCAGGCATTAAATAACTCATAATCACATTTAATAAATAGACTTCCTTTTCCCCAAACAGCCCCACATTCAATTAATAGCTCCCAAACCACGCCAGCATTAAATTAAAAATCCAATCAATTTAAAATCAAATCCAATTAATCTTAAATTGATAGGCCCCACTATTAAATTAAATTGCCCCACCATCACCCCACAAATAAAATAGCACCCAATAATTAGCCCCCACCTGCAATTCACCATTAGATTAATAGCCTACCTCCCACATTATATTAAGACACCCACTCACACATTATAGTCTCACACCGGCCCTTACACACACACATTATAGTCTTACACCGGCTCTCACACACACATTGCAATCATACACCGGCCCCCACACAAACATTATAGTCTGACACCGGCCCTCACACACACACATTATAGTCATACACCGGCCCTCACACACACACATTATAGTCATACACTGGCCCCCACACACACACATTATAGTCATACACCGGCCCCCACGCACACATTATAGTCATACACCGGCCCCCACACACACATTATAGTCATACACCGGCCCTCACACACACATTATAGTCATACACCGGCCCCCTCACACACATTATAGTCATACACCGTCCCTCACACACACATTATAGTCATACATCGGCCCTCACACACACATTATAGTCATACACCGACCCCCACACACACATTATAGTCATACACCGGCCCCACACACATACTATAGTCATACACCGGCCCCCACACACATACTATTGTCATACCCTGTGACACACACACTAGTCATACCCTGTCACACACACACTATAGTCATACACTGTCACACACACTGTCACTCACCGTACCGTGAGTGCCTCTTCCCGGACATTTAGGAACCGTGGCCGTCCTCCATCCTGAGGGTCTGCGCATGCGCAGCCCTTTCCTATACTTCTGTGTATGTCCCTTTAACTCAATTGGCAGATCAGGCAACACTCCCTATATTAAGCACCTGTGGTCAACACCACGTGGCCTGATCTTGGAGTCTCATTCCCTATGAGTCTCTGAAGGTGTTCCTGTATTCCTCGTGTTTTCAGCGCTGCTGATTCCTGTGGTTTCCAAACCACTTCTACCTCTGTGGTTTCCAAACCACTTCTACCTCTGTGGTTTCCAAACCACTTCTACTACTGTGGTCTCCATACCACTTCTACCATCAACTATATCATCGTGACTGTTAGCTGATTCCTATCCGCTGCCTCCGTGCACTACAGTCTTCCATACCACTTCTACCATCAACTATATCATCGTGACTGTTAGCTGATTCCTATCCGCTGCCTCCGTGCACTACAGTCTTCCAAACCACTTCAACGCTACTACTTATTATTGTGACTGTTTGCTGATTCCTATCCGCTGCCTCCGTGCACTTCAGTCCTCTAATCCACTTCATCGCTATTATATTTCACTGTGACTGTTTGCTGGTTCCTACCCGCTGCCTCTGTGCACTCCAACCGTTACTTTACATCCACTCACCTGTTCCTCATCAAGTCAGTGAGCTGATTCCTATCCGCTGCCTCTGTGCACTACAAGCCTTCAGCCTGCAACTCGCCTGTGTTCATTATCGTGACTGTTAGCTGTTGTCTATCCGCTGCTTCCGTGCACTACAGCCTCCAGCCTACAACTCGCCTGTGTTCATCATCGGGATTGTTAGCTGACGTCTACCCGCTGCTTCCGTGCACTACAGCCTCCAGCCTACAACTCGCCTGTGTTCATCATCGTGACAAGTTAGCTGATTCCTATCCGCTGCTCCTGTGCACTACAGTCTCTTCTCAGCTCTTCTGTGTTTCCTCGAGACTGCTGCTCTCATTGCCATTTGCTACTCTCCGTGATCAACAGCTCCTGGTCTGCTCTGCTATCCCGTGTGCCATCGCTACTGACAACTATTGGTTGCTACTGGTTACCTCCGTGTACCGCAGAGTCCTGCTGCTGCTGACCGCGCTATCATCCACCTACTGCTGATCCGCTCTCCACGCCTTCACGTGTCCCGCAGGTCTACCCTCCTGTCTGCATTGGATTTATATTTCATCTACTACTCCTCTGCTGGATCATCGCCACTCTCCTGGGTTCTGCGTGAGTCCAGTTCCACGTGTTATTGATTCCTGTGGATTCGTGTCCCTGTTGGTCTACTTATCTGTGCGCTGCACCTACTGACCGCTGCCTCAGGTATCCTGGGACTTCTCATCCAGCCGGCCTCCTGCCGCTCAGGTATCCCTGCACTCCTATTTGACTACCTGCTTCTGAACCACGGTATGCATACTTCTCATTGACTGTGCTGGTGTATTGCATATCTTGCTGGACTGTGTTGGTTCTCCTCTGGAGTCTGCTATACGCTGAGTCTATTGCCATCATTGACTGTGTTAACTTGTGCTGGACTGCTTCAAGAGACTTCCTATATTTGCAGACCTGTTCAGTCATTTATATATATATTGTGCATGTTACTGTGGATCGTATATAAGGTGCCTGTGTATATCCTGTGTTGCAGTCTCTCCCCGTGCACCTCCTCACATATATATTCAGTGGTACAACTTGCTAGTAGCAGATCACTGATCCCTGTTTCCGGTATCACCTGTTCCAGTATCCTCTCACATAGCAGTGGTACAACTTGCTATCGCAGACCACTGACTCCCCGGATACCTCCACTTGGATTCCATTCCTTCACTCAGACAGCGGTACAACTTGCTATCCGCAGACCGCTGACTCTCATCACCTCCTCGTTTCTGTTGGACATTCCTCCTCACTATAGCAGTGGTACAACTTGCTATCGCAGACCACTGACTACCTACACGTGTCCTTGTCCTACAGTTCCTCGTGTACTATTACCTCCATATTACCAGTGCTGCTAGTCATAGACTTTCCTGAGCATCTCATCATCTGCTGTTTCCTGTTCCGTGATCACCCCGCTACCAGAGTACCCTGTTACCATCTACATTGCTCTGGTAAGCCTACCACCTGGTGATCCCTGGGTAAAGACTCCTAGTGCCCGTGACACACACACTATAGTCATACACTGTCACACACATACACACACACTATAGTCATACACTGGCCCATACACACATACTATAGTTACTGTCACACACATACTTTATTCATACCCTGTCACAAACACACATACTATAGATACTGTCACACATAAAACATACTATAGATGCACTGTCACACACAAAACATACTATAGTCATACACTGGCCCACACACGCATACTATAGGTACTGTCACACACATACTATATTCATACCCTGTCACAAACACATACTATAGTTACTGTCACACATAAAACATACTATAGATGTACTGTCACACAAACTACCCTCCCTGCCTCCCTTACCTTGTTTGCTCCGCGGCGCGCTTTGTAGTCTCCCTTAACACATGGGACGGCACTGATCACATGGTGCGCGTCCCATGTGATACTGATCGCCGAGAGCTGTTTCATAGTCGAGGAGGTGAGGAGGGGACACGCGGTCACCAGGAAGTTAGTGTAGGGCCGGCCCCCACTGCTCAGCGCATAGACTGTCATGCTGAAATTCAGCATGACAGTCTGTGTGCTGAGCAGTGGGGTCGGCCAGCTAGTAACCGGCCCATCTGGCCATCGGCCCTTCTGGTATTTGCCAGAACTGCCAGATGGCCAGTCCGGCCCTGATCACAGTGATTACCATGGTAGTGGAACTGGTGCACAGAGATAACCAGAGTCCAGATACACAGCAGCGATGAAGCACAGCTTACCACAGAGATCTGGAACACGGCAGTAGTAGTCAATGGTGCAGGCCGAGTAGGCAGTGGATGTTGATCACAGCGATTACCACAGGTAAGTGGAACAGGTGCGCAAAGATCAGTGGAGTCCAGACACACAGCAGCGTTGATGCAAAGCTTACCACAGAGATGCGGAACACAGAGGAGGCATCAGAATCAGGTCAGATATGACTTGAAGAACCAGTAATGAAAAGGTGAAAGGAGGGACCTTATAAAATTAGGCTAACCAATAGCAGAACTAACTAACACACAGGTGAAGTAATCACAGGTACAAGGCACAGCTGACAGCCTGTACTAAGAAGAGAGATTTAAAGTGATAGTCAGTGTTTAGAGGCTCAGGTGGAGATACCCGGGGAACAGAGTGTGACAAGAATTCTTTCCGTGTTGTACAAGGTGCTGAAACCAGTCGAAGTAGTCACCTGTGACGTGAGTTCATACACTGCTAACTTGAGACAAGTGATTCCCTTAATTATAATTTTTGGAAAAGCAGCTTTAGTAACTGAAGGAGGAGAAGAAACAAAGCAATTACACTATGTCAAATCTAACTATGTCAGACTTGAAGATCAAGTACTTTATTCACTTTGCCAGGATCCATGAGCTATCAAAATCTTGAAATCGGATCACTACATTTTGATGACTGTACTTGATCCTATGTTTCAGAGCTATGTGTTCTCTTAGCTTCCAACTGACCTAGATCTCAAGAGATGCAAGGAGCTCCTGTGAGCAAGTTGACAGCTCAAGTGGTATGTGGTACTCAGCTGTCTCCTCCTTCAGTTTCTCAGGCTACTGCTACTAGGAAAAAAATATCTTTGCCAAGTGACCCAGGGATGATGCAGATGACTCAGCACAACATTTTGAAATATGGTCTGGTCTAAAAGAATTGACCAAAAGCCATGACACCTCTGTCGTAACTCCACCTGATCCTATTATTAACATCCAAAGGATGGTGAAGGATTATTTTAACGACATCATTGAAATAGACATGTCAGAGAGTCCCTTTATATAGTAGGAGGAAAAAAAAATGCAATTTGGAGATTCATGTACAAATTCACTTTGCAATACCTAAGTTGCCCATCCTCCAGTGTGTACTCAAAAAGGGTTTTCAGCACAGCCGTGAACCTTGTCAGTGATTGGTGTAGGAGACTACTTCCTAAAAATGTGTAAATGACGATGTTCATCAAAATGAACTACAAATTCCACAAGGAAGGCCTTTACCGCCAATTACATCAAAGTACAGAGACTTATATAATGGGGGATTATACCAGGGATGATTTAATATTGTTTGAGGATGATGTACACGCTGATGAGGGTGAGGATAAGGACAACAACATCTTGCCACTGTATTGACAGCACTGTTGGGCTTAAGGCAGCTAAGCTACTGGTAACTTGTTTTGTGGGGGCCCAAACAAACTAAGTAGGAGTCAAACAGTAAACAATATCAAAAAATTCCAAATGTGTAAGTCCTACCCCACTCCTTTTGGGGAATGTCACTGACGTTACCAGTATGACATCACACAATTCTGTCAGAGTGAGGAAAGAAAAGAAAAAATTCAGCTCATAGCGTAAAAACAATAACTGTAACCCCAATATGGCCAATTGGAAATATCCACGTAGAAACCACGCCCCCCGGACGTCACAGGGTTCACACCGGTACTCTGGGACTGAGGACGGCTGGACTCACTGACAATACGGAGATCCGTTCAATCGTGCCTTCCCGCGAGTGTTTGAGGGTCGATTATAAAAGATACCTTTATAGGAACCAACACCTCTACTCAATGTGAGTGTTTTTAGTGATAGTTTTAATAAATGCAGTTATTGTTTCTACGCTATGAGCGGAATTTTTTCTTTTCTTTCCCCATGTACATGATGACCTTTATGAGGAGGAACTGAAACACTTACAAGAGTGTCCATGGGCACCATTAGACACTCTGACAGAATTGTGTGATATCATACTGGTAACGTCAGTGACATTCCCTAAAAGGAGTGGGGTAGGACTTACACATTTGGAATTTTTTGATATTGTTTACTGTTTGTCTCCTACTGTTTCCCACTAATCCATCCCCCTGCGCCGACTTCTGTTTGAATTTATTCTGAATTGTGAAGTACAGGCTATCCTTCACCTGAAGTAGTGGCAGCATCCCATTTCCCCTCCCCAATCCTTGGAGTGCGCAGACCTAAAAACTTCTGTATTTGGATTATGTGATTTTAGCAATTTTTCTAAAAAATACAGATCCAAAACCAAAACCAGAACACGTGAGGATGGTTTTGCCAAAACAAACACACAAAGTTAGTACAGAGCCAAAACCAAAACCAAAACACGGGGGTCAGTGAACATCTCTAGTATTTAACTTATCTGCAAAATAATAAACTAATTTACACCCCTTACATTGTAACATCGTTTGTCCTGGAGAACATTTACTCCTTTTTTTTGCCTTCCTTTAATTAATGACTCAGGCCCAGAGGGTCTGATTCATGTGCAGTCGTAAGTCTGTTTGTGTAGCGTATGAACTGTGTAAATTCGCACTGCGCATGTTCCAGAATGAGACTTACACCAAAGAACACAATTGCATGCAATTCATGTAACGGGGGGGAAGGGACATAGGCAGTGTACAGTAATAAAGTAGGGTCGTTCACAAACAGACAGGGCCGCGGAGAGAGGGCTGGAGCGTGTACTAATTACCTGGGCCCGGGCATGCCAGGGGGCCCGGGCCGGGCCCTCACGCTGACTTTTTTATTTTGGGTTTTTTTTCAAAACAAATTTTTTTTATTGTTTTTTTTGCGGCGAGGGGGTGGGGCTCGGTCGTTGGTGGGGGGAGCAGGGTAGTTAACAAAATAAATAAACATACTCATGTGATCACAGTGCCCATCCTCTCTGCTCCATTCAGACTGAATGCCGGGTGTGACGTCATCATGTCACGCCCAGCATTCAGTCTGAATGGAGCAGAGAGGAGCAGAGAAGACCAAAAAACAAGAGAGAAGAAAAGGAAAAGGTAAGTAAAGGGAGGAAAACGGGGGAGAGGGGGGGGAAGGGGATGGCGCAGTGGGGTTAAAAAATGGGGCGGGCATGGCACAAAGGGGTTAAAAAATGAGGGGGGGCATGGCACAGAGGGGTTAAAAAACAGGGGGGCAGCATGACACAGAGGGGTTAAAAAACAGGGGGGGGGGCATAGCACAGAGGGGTTAAAAAATGAGGGGGGGCATGGCACAGAGGGGTTAAAAAACGAAGGGGGCATGGCACAGAGGGGTTAAAGAACGGGGGGGTTGCATGACACAGAGGGGTTAAAAAACGGGAGAGGCATGGCATAGTGGGGTTATAAAACGGGGTGGGCATGGCACAGAGGGGTTAAAAAACGAGGCAGCATGGCACAGTGGGGTTAAAAAACGGGGGTGCATGTCACAGTGGGGTTAAAAAACAGGGGGGCAGCATGGCACAGAGGGGTTAAAAAACGGGGGGGGGGGTGGCACAGTAGGGTTAAAAAACAGGGCAGCATGGCACAGTGGGGTTAAAAAATGGGGGGGAGCAAGTCACAGTGGGGTTGAAAAACACGGGGACAGCATGGCACAGTGGGGTTTAAAAAACGGGGGCAGCATGGCACAGTGGTGTTAAAAAGGGGGGAGGCATGGCACAGTGGGATTGAAAAAGGGGGAGCAGCATAGTATAGTGTGATGAAGGGGAGCCAGGTGAAGGGGGCAAAAGCAGCATGGAGGGCGCAGTGTGATCATAAGGCATGGCGATGATGAAGGGGCACATTATTATAATGTTTGAGCTGGAGGAAGACCTAATTATTAATCGTGGGTGGTATTGATTTAACGCCAGGGTTGTTTAGAATTATCTAAATGTAGCCATTTTTTTCCAAATAGGGCCCCCAGTATTCCAGGATCCAGACAAGCCGCAACTAAAGAAACCTGCAGCCACAGGTGGTGAAAGTGAGAAGAACAGGTAGGAGAGAGCAGGACAGTCTGTGAAATGTTGTGATTCTAGTAGGGACAATGCCAATTTTTGGTGAGTGTTGTGCCCAATGTAAGGTGCAGGCCAAGACTGAACTCTTTGTGTACACACTGCATTCTTTCTATACTACACTGTGGTGCTAGATGTCCTGAAAGTCAGGAGTGCTTGGACATATGTGATGCTACGGCAAATTCAGAGCCTAGTGATTTTGATTAGTTAGCCACACCCCAATGGCGCATTTGCCACGCCCCCACATGCATGACCACACCTCCGAAAAGTTTTAACATACTCGACTGTAAGGGGGGCACCATGAATTTGTTGTACCGGGGTCCTGAATTCCTCTTGGCAGCCCTGCAAACAGTTGCACCCAATGTAAATCCTGTCGTATCGATAAGTACACTTCTTTTCAGACGTATCTGTTTCAACAGCTATAGGACGGAGGAGGGTAAAGGTGATGACCAAACACAGCATTGCACCTCACAATATAACGGGATGATTGCCAATTCACCTACACACCTGACACTACTATTGTGTCACTTCATTCAGGAACAAAGACTGTGTTCTGAGTTGAGAGCCATAACGAGGGCTGTGCGGGCAATGCGAATACCTAGGGCGCAAGGCCTAGTGGGGACGCAACACCCGCCGCCCGTTACATATCACACCCGCACCAATGAAGTAGCAATCTAGTCCTGCAGGGCTACTTGGCCAATTGAAAACAGCAAGCGCAAGGAAGAGGGTGCGGCTTCCTGCTCCTGCAGCGTCCTGACGTACAAATAATGTCTTGTATATATAAGGGAAAAAGAAGGGAGATGGGAAAGGGAAAAAGGCTCCGCACAAGGTATTAACCAACCTCACTGATAAACCAATTACATTGGTATGTATCATGAGGGGGCGCTAAGGTCAAAAACTTATAGTTATATAATTCCAAGAGAAAAAGAGTTGACCAATGAAGCACTCCAGGTATAAACACAAAATTATATTAATACATTGAACTTTATTAATATACATTAAAAACATTTATGAGTATACAACCAAAATGAAAGAGAGGCAAAATATTAAAAATAAAGTGTTGAGTTAAGAAAGAATTAAAATAAATCACCCCGATAGTAGGGCTGATCTAATTGTGTAATGTCATGCAGACCTAAATAAACTGTGAATATACCCTATTATTAAGCTGTACATGCAGCTATTAAGCGCCTTACTCAAAAATTGCCTAAATAGGCAAAAAGAGGGGCTATCCACAAAGGTTCCTAGATTGTAATAGTGTCATCATGTGATTCATGGTATTTCCTTTGACAATCCTTGGCTGTTATATACAAGGAAACAGTGTTGCACTTATTTGATAGCAAATAATTTAATGACAAAACAGTGAACTCTAGGGGGCAGCAATAGGTAGTATATTTAAAGTATCTGGCATAAGAATAGATAGATGCCCTAATACGGCGGTTCCAAAAGTGTGCGCCGCGGCTCCCAGGGGTGCCGCTGCGCTGTCACTGGGGTGCCGCGAGCCAGCCATAGAAAAAACCAAAGAGCACATAAACTTACCAATCAGTGAGGCGCCGGGACCCAGCAAACTCCTCTCTCCCGCAGCTGTCACTGAATATCGACATCAGTGTCAGTGACGTCAGTGACAGCTGCGGGAGAGAGGAGTCTGCTGGGTCCCGACGCCGCGCTGATTGGTAAGTTTATGTGCTCTTTGGTTTTTTCTATGGCTGGCTCGCGGCAGAGGAGTGAGAGGGAGTGTAACAGCGGGCAGACAGAGGGGCAGGAGTGTGACAGCGGGCAGAAAGCGGGGCAGGAGTGCGACAGCGGGCAGACAGCGGGGCAGGAGTGTGACAGCGGGCAGACAGAGGGGCAGGAGTGCGACAGCGGGACAGACAGAGGGGCAGGAGTGCGACAGCGGGCAGACAGCGGGGCAGGAGTGTGACAGCGGGCAGACAGAGGGGCAGGAGTGTGACAGCAGAGCAGACAAAGGGGCAGGAGTGTGACAGCGGACAGACAGAGGGGCAGGAGTGTGACAGCAGGCAGACAGAGGGGCATGAGTGCGACAACAAGGCAGACAGAGGGGCAGGAGTGCGACAGCGGGGAAGACAGAGGGGCAGGAGTGCGACAGCGGGCAGACAGCGGGGCAGGAGTGCAACAGCGGGCAGACAGAGGGGCAGGAGTGCGACAGCGGAGCAGACAGAGGGGCAGGAGTGTGACAGCGGGCAGACAGAGTGGCAGGAGTGCGACAGCGGAGCAGACAGAGGGGCAGGAGTGTGACAGCAGGCACACAGAGGGGCAGGAGTGTGACAGCGGGCACACAGAGGGGCAGGAGTGCGACAGCGGGCAGACAGCGGGGCAGGAGTGTGACAGCGGGCAGACAGAGGGGCAGGAGTGTGACAGCGGGCAGACAGCGGAGCAGACAGAGGGGCAGGAGTGTGACAGCAGGCAGACAGAGGGGCAGGAGTGCGACAGCGGGGCAGACAAAGGGGCAGGAGTGCGACAGCGGGGCAGACAGAGGGGCAGGAGTGCCACAGCTGGCAGACAGCGGGGCAGGAGTGTGATAGCGGAGCAGACAGAGGGGCAGGAGTGTGACAGCGGGCAGACAGAGGGGCAGTAGTGCGACAGCAGGCAGACAGCGGGGCAGGAGTGTGACAGCGGGCAGACAGAGGGGCAGGAGTGCGACAGCGGGCAGACAGAGGGGCAGGAGTGTGACAGCAGGCAGAAAGAGGGGCAGAAGTGCGACAGCAGGCCGGCAGAGGGGCAGGAGTGCAACAGCGGGCAGACAGCGAGGCAGGAGTGCGACAGCGGGCAGACAGAGGGGCAGGAGTGTGACAGCGGAGCAGACAGAGGGGCAGGAGTGTGACAGCGGGCAGACAGAGGGGCAGGAGTGTGACAGCGGGGCAGACAGAGGGGCAGGAGTGCGACAGCGGGCAGACAGCGGGGCAGGAGTGTGACAGCGGAGCAGACAGAGGGGCAGGAGTGTGACAGTGGGTAGACAGAGGGGCAGGAGTGTGACAGCGGGGCAGACAGAGGGGCAGGAGGGCGACAGAGGGCAGAAAGAGGGGCAGGAGTGTCACAGCGGGGCAGACAGAGGGGCAGGAGTGCGACAGCGGGCAGACAGCAGGGCAGGAGTATGACAGCGGGCAGACAGCGGAGCAGACAGAGGGGCAGGAGTGTGACAGCGGGCAGACAGAGGGGCAGGAGTGCGACAACGGGGCAGACAGAGGGGCAGGAATGCGACAGCGGGCAGACAGCGGGGCAGGAGTGTGACAGCGGGGCAGACAGAGGGGCAGGAGTGCGACAGCGGGCTGACAGAGGGGCAGGAGTGTGACAGCGGAGCAGACAGAGGGGCAGGAGTGTGACAGCGGGCAGACAGAGGGGCAGGAGTGTGACAGCGGGCAGACAGCAGGCAGACAGAGGGGCAGGAGTGTGACAGCGGAGCAGACAGAGGGGCAGGAGTGTGACAGCGGAGCAGACAGAGGGGCAGGAGTGTGACAGCGGGCAGACAGAGGGGCAGGAGTGTGACAGCGGAGCAGACAGAGGGGCAGGAGTGTGACAGCGGGCAGACAGAGGGGCAGGAGTGTGACAGTGGAGCAGACAGAGGGGCAGGAGTGTGACAGCGGGCAGACAGAGGGGCAGGAGAGTGACAGCGGGCAGACAGAGTGGCAGGAGTGTGACAGCGGGCAGACAGAGGGGCAGGAGTGTGACAGCGGAGCAGACAGAGGGGCAGGAGTGTGACAGCGGGCAGACAGAGGGGCAGGAGTGTGACAGCGGGCAGACAAAGGGGCAGGAGTGTGACAGCGGGTAGACAGAGGAGCAGACAGAGGGGCAGGAGTGTGACATCGGGCAGACAGCGGGCAGACAAAGGGGCAGGAGTGTGAAAGCAGAGCAGACAGCGGGGCAGGAGTGTGACAGCGGGCAGACAGCGGGGCAGGAGTGTGACAGCGGGCAGACAGAGGGGCAGGAGTGTGACAGCGGAGCAGACAGAGGGGCAGGAGTGTGACAGCGGGCAGACAGAGGGGCATGAGTGTGACAGCGGGCAGACAGCGGGGCAGACAGCGGGGCAGGAGTGTGACAGCGGGCAGACAGAGGGGCAGGAGTGTGACAGCGGAGCAGACAGAGGGGCAGGAGTGTGACAGCGGAGCAGACAGAGGGGCAGGAGTGTGATAGCGGGCGGACAGCAGGCAGACAGGGGAGCAGGAGTGTGACAGCGGAGCAGACAGAGGAGCAGGAATGTGACAGCGGAGCAGACAGAGGGGCAGGAGTGTGACAGCGGGCAGACAGAGGGGCAGGAGTGTGACAGCGGGCAGACAGAGGGGCAGGAGTGTGACAGCGGGCAGACAGAGGAGCAGGAGTGTGACAGCGGAGCAGACAGAGGGGCAGGAGTGTGACAGCGGGCAGACAGAGGGGCAGGAGTGTGACAACGGGCAGACAGAGGGGCAGGAGTGTGACAGCGGGCAGACAGAGGGGCAGGAGTGCGACAGCGGGGCAGACAGAGGGGCAGGAGTGCGACAGCGGGCAGACAGCGGGGCAGGAGTGTGACAGTGGGCAGACAGAGGTGCAGGAGTGTGACAGCGGAGCAGACAGAGGGGCAGGAGTGTGACAGCGGGCAGACAGCGGGCAGACAGAGGGGCAGGAGTGTGACAGCGGAGCAGACAGAGGGGCAGGAGTGTGACAGCGGGCAGACAGAGGGGCAGGAGTGTTACAGCGGGCAGACAGAGGGGCAGGAGTGTGACAGCGGGCAGACAGAGGGGCAGGAGTGTGACAGCGGAGCAGACAGAGGGGCAGGAGTGTGAAAGCGGGCAGACAGCGGGCAGACAGAGGGGCAGGAGTGTGACAGCGGAGCAGACAGAGATGCAGGAGTGTGACAGCAGGCAGACAGAGGGGCAGGAGTGTGACAGCGGGCAGACAGAGGGGCAGGAGTGTGACAGCGGGCAGACAGAGGTACAGGAGTATGACAGCGGGGCAGACAGAGGGGCAGGAGTGTGACAGCGGGCAAACAGAGGGACAGGAGTGTGACAGCGGGCAGACAAAGGGGCAGGAGTGTGACAGCGGGTAGACAGCGGAGCAGACAGAGGGGCAGGAGTGTGACAGCGGGCAGACAGAGGGGCAGGAGTGTGACAGCGGGGCAGACAGCGGGGCAGGAGTGTGACAGCGGGCAGACAGAGGGGCAGGAGTGTGACAGCGGAGCAGACAGAGGGGCAGGAGTGTGACAGCAAGCAGACAGATGGGCAGGAGTGTGACAGCGGGCAGACAGCGGGCAGAGAGAGGTGCAGGAGTGTGACAGCGGAGCAGACAGAGGGGCAGGAGTGTGACAGCGGGCAGACAGCGGGCAGACAGAGGGGCAGGAGTGTGACAGCGGAGCAGACAGAGGGGCAGGAGTGTGACAGCGGGCAGACAGAGGGGCAGGAGTGTTACAGCGGGCAGACAGAGGGGCAGGAGTGTGACAGCGGGCAGACAGAGGGGCAGGAGTGTGACAGCGGAGCAGACAGAGGGGCAGGAGTGTGAAAGCGGGCAGACAGCGGGCAGACAGAGGGGCAGGAGTGTGACAGCGGAGCAGACAGAGATGCAGGAGTGTGACAGCAGGCAGACAGAGGGGCAGGAGTGTGACAGCGGGCAGACAGAGGGGCAGGAGTGTGACAGCGGGCAGACAGAGGGGCAGGAGTGTGACAGCGGGCAGACAGAGGTACAGGAGTATGACAGCGGGGCAGACAGAGGGGCAGGAGTGTGACAGCGGGCAAACAGAGGGACAGGAGTGTGACAGCGGGCAGACAAAGGGGCAGGATTGTGACAGCGGGTAGACAGCGGAGCAGACAGAGGGGCAGGAGTGTGACAGCGGGCAGACAGAGGGGCAGGAGTGTGACAGCGGGGCAGACAGCGGGGCAGGAGTGTGACAGCGGGCAGACAGAGGGGCAGGAGTGTGACAGCGGAGCAGACAGAGGGGCAGGAGTGTGACAGCAAGCAGACAGATGGGCAGGAGTGTGACAGCGGGCAGACAGCGGGCAGAGAGAGGGTCAGGAGTGTGACAGCGGAGTAGACAGAGGGGCAGGAGTGTGACAGCGGGCAGACAGAGGGGCAAGAGTGTGACAGCGGGCAGACAGAGGGGCAGGAGTGTGACAGCGGGCAGACAGAGGGGCAGGAGTGTGACAACGGGCAGACAGAGGGGCAGGAGTGTGACAGCGGGCAGACAGAGGGGCAGGAGTGCGACAGCGGGGCAGACAGAGGGGCAGGAGTGCGACAGCGGGCAGACAGCGGGGCAGGAGTGTGACAGTGGGCAGACAGAGGTGCAGGAGTGTGACAGCGGAGCAGACAGAGGGGCAGGAGTGTGACAGCGGGCAGACAGCGGGCAGACAGAGGGGCAGGAGTGTGACAGCGGAGCAGACAGAGGGGCAGGAGTGTGACAGCGGGCAGACAGAGGGGCAGGAGTGTTACAGCGGGCAGACAGAGGGGCAGGAGTGTGACAGCGGGCAGACAGAGGGGCAGGAGTGTGACAGCGGAGTAGACAGAGGGGCAGGAGTGTGAAAGCGGGCAGACAGCGGGCAGACAGAGGGGCAGGAGTGTGACAGCGGAGCAGACAGAGATGCAGGAGTGTGACAGCAGGCAGACAGAGGGGCAGGAGTGTGACAGCGGGCAGACAGAGGGGCAGGAGTGTGACAGCGGGCAGACAGAGGGGCAGGAGTGTGACAGCGGGCAGACAGAGGTACAGGAGTATGACAGCGGGGCAGACAGAGGGGCAGGAGTGTGACAGCGGGCAAACAGAGGGGCAGGAGTGTGACAGCGGGCAGACAAAGGGGCAGGAGTGTGACAGCGGGTAGACAGCGGAGCAGACAGAGGGGCAGGAGTGTGACAGCGGGCAGACAGAGGGGCAGGAGTGTGACAGCGGGGCAGACAGCGGGGCAGGAGTGTGACAGCGGGCAGACAGAGGGGCAGGAGTGTGACAGCGGAGCAGACAGAGGGGCAAGAGTGTGATAGCAAGCAGACAGATGGGCAGGAGTGTGACAGCGGGCAGACAGCGGGCAGAGAGAGGGGCAGGAGTGTGACAGCGGAGCAGACAGAGGGGCAGGAGTGTGACAGCGGGCAGACAGAGGGGCAAGAGTGTGACAGCGGGCAGACAGAGGGGCAGGAGTGTGACAGCTGGCAGTCAATGGGACAGGAGTGTGACAGCGGAGCAGACAGCGGGGCAGGAGTGTGACAGCGGGCAGACAGCGGGGCAGGAGTGTGACAGCGAGCAGACAGCGGAGCAGACAGAGGGGCAGGATTGTGACAGCGGGCAGACAGAGGGGCAGGAGTGTGACTGCGGGGCAGAAAGCGAAGCAGGAGTGTGACAGCGGGCCGACAGAGGGGCAGGAGTGTGACAGCGGAGCAGACAGAGGGGCAGAGGGGCAGGAGTGTGACAGCGGAGCAGACAGAGGGGCAGGAGTGTGACAGCGGGCAGACAGAGGGGCAGGAGTGTGACAGCGGGCAGACAGCGGAGCAAACAGAGGGGCAGGAGTGTGACAGCGGGCAGACAAAGGGGCAGGAGTGTGACAGCGGGTAGACAGCGGAGCAGACAGAGGGGCAGGAGTGTGACAGCGGGCAGACAGAGGGGCAGGAGTGTGACAGCGGGGCAGACAGCGGGGCAGGAGTGTGACAGCGGGCAGACAGAGGGGCAGGAGTGTGACAGCGGAGCAGACAGAGGGGCAAGAGTGTGACAGCAAGCAGACAGATGGGCAGGAGTGTGACAGCGGGCAGACAGCGGGCAGAGAGAGGGGCAAGAGTGTGACAGCGGGCAGACAGAGGGGCAGGAGTGTGACAGCTGGCAGTCAATGGGACAGGAGTGTGACAGCGGAGCAGACAGCGGGGCAGGAGTGTGACAGCGGGCAGACAGCGGGGCAGGAGTGTGACAGCGAGCAGACAGCGGAGCAGACAGAGGGGCAGGATTGTGACAGCGGGCAGACAGAGGGGCAGGAGTGTGACTGCGGGGCAGAAAGCGAAGCAGGAGTGTGACAGCGGGCCGACAGAGGGGCAGGAGTGTGACAGCGGAGCAGACAGAGGGGCAGAGGGGCAGGAGTGTGACAGCGGAGCAGACAGAGGGGCAGGAGTGTGACAGCGGGCAGACAGAGGGGCAGGAGTGTGACAGCGGGCAGACAGCGGAGCAGACAGAGGGGCAGGAGTGTGACAGCGGGCAGACAGAGGGGCAGGAGTGTGACAGCAGGCAGACAGAGGGGCAGGAATGTGACAGTGGGCAGACAGAGGGGCAGGAGTGTGACAGTGGGCAGACAGAGTGGCAGGAGTGTGACATCGGGCAGACAGCGGAGCAGACAGAGAGGCAGGATTGTGACAGCGGGCAGACAGAGGGGCAGGAGTGTGACAGCGGAGGAGACAGAGGGGCAGGAGTTTGTCTGCGGGCAGACAGAGGGGCAGGAGTGTGACAGCGGGCAGACAGAGGGGCAGGAGTGTGACAGCGGGCAGACAGAGGGGCAGGAGTGTGACAGCGGGCAGACAGAGTGGCAGGAGTGTGACATCGGGCAGACAGCGGAGCAGACAGAGAGGCAGGATTGTGACAGCGGGCAGACAGAGGGGCAGGAGTGTGACAGCGGAGGAGACAGAGGGGCAGGAGTGTGTCTGCGGGCAGACAGAGGGGCAGGAGTGTGACAGCGGGCAGACTGCGGAACAGACAGAGGGGCAGGAGTGTGACAGCGGGCAGACAGCGGAGCAGACAGAGGGGCAGGAGTTTGACAGCGGGCAGACAGAGGCGCAGGAGTGTGACAGCGGGCAAACAGCAGGCAGACAGAGGGGCAGGAGTGTGACAGCGGGCAGACAGAGGGGCAGGAGTGTGACAGCGGGCAGACAGAGGGGCTGGAGTGTGACAGCGGGGCAGAGGAGGGTGACAGCGGGGCAGAGGAGGGGAACATCGTGAGAGGGGCAGTGGAGGGGGACACAGCATGACAGGGGCAGAGGAGGAGGACAGCGTGAGTGGGGCAGTGGAGGAGGACACAGCGTGAGAGGGGAAGTGGAGGGGGATACAGCGTGAGAGGGGCAGTGGAAGGGGACACAACGTGAGAGGGGCAGTGGAGGGGGACAGAGGCAGTGTGAGAGAGGGCAGTGTGTCTGGATGCAGAGGGGGCAGTGTGTCTTGATGCAGAGGGGGCAGAGTGCCTGAGGGCAGAGTGTCTGGATGCAGAGGGGGCATTTTTGCATACAACTAAATAAGTATTTCTGTCCTGACCTAAATACTTATTAAATTATTTTGACCCAACTACTTCTAAAACAGGACTGCTCAATAATTATTTTGGAGGGGTGCCTTGAAAAAATTTGGAGACTCTAAGGGTGCCGCGAACTGCAAAAGTTTGGGAACCACTGCCCTAATATATTAACACTGCTATGGGGTGGTATTGGGTGGTATATGTCACATAAACAATGTATAATTGGCACTCACTCTTACATTACTAGATGCTAATGCAAAGGTTCACTATATAAGAAAGGATAGATATCCAATTATATTTCAAACACTGCTATTGGGTGGTATTAGGTAATAAATATCACGTAGACAGTGTATAATTGGTACATAGTCTCACTTTACTAGCTGCTTATATAAAAGGCCACTGTTCTTTAGGGATTTTGATTAATCAATGTTTGTAGTCAGTGTTTAAATATATAGACATGCTCCGCTTACAACATGATTGGTTATACATATACAGAAACGGAGCTCATCTCTATAATATTCTCAATCAGTGCAGCGTTAGTTGCATAAAACATGCCTCTGCAAGTTGCAAGCTGTCTGAATAGATAGAGACAGTAGCGCGTTGTTATATGTTTTAAATAAAGTAGAAATATTGCGCTATAATAAAAAAAAAATTCTGCTTAAGACAAAATAGGTTTAGCGGTCAAACACCGGTGTCAGCCTCCCTACTTCCGGGTGTGACGTCAACCCGACGTACATTTCGCCAGGCCGCTTAGTCATGTGCGGGCAGTGCGAATGCCTAGGGCGCAATGCCTAGTGGGGACACAACACCCACCGCCCGTTACATATCACACCCGCACCAATGAAGTAGCAATCTAGTCCTGCAGGGCTACTTTGCCAATTGAAGACAGCCAACGCAAGGAGGAGGGTGCGGCTTCCTGCTCCTGCAGCGTCCTGACGTACAAATAATGACATCAGGACGCTGTCAGAACACAGGCATCGAGGAGCATACAAGGCAGAAGGACACAGGAAAAGATGACAGAAAGAAAAAGAGAAGCTCAGGTAAGTAATATACTGCATGGGCTGGGGAGAAGAGGGGGCTGGAGAGAAAGGAGTGAGGAGTCTGTAGAGGACAGTAGCGAGGGCTGGACAGAAAGGTGCCTGGATTGAATGGGGGGGGGGGTCTGGAGAGGAGTGAGCGGTCTGGTGAGGAGGGTGTCTGGAGTAAATGGATGGGGTCTGGAGAGAAGCAGTGAGTGGGTCTGGTGAGGAGGGTGTCTGGAGAGAAGGAGTGAGGGGTCTGGTGAGGAGGGTGTCTGTAGTGAATGGGTGGGTCTGGAGAGGAGTGAGGGGTTTCACAATTTTGCCTAAGATCACAGCCATGAATAAAGAATGGTACCAAAACATCCTCCAAGAGCAACTTCTCCCAACCATCCAAGAACAGTGTTATGTTCTTGCCCTTAGATTTGCCCTCATTCAAGATGGCCGTGATTGCCTCATGAAGTTTCCATCTTGGATCTCTGATATGAACTTGCCCTTACAATAGCCCTTATCCAAGATGGCCAGAACTGTCTCAGGAAGATTCCATCTTGGATCTCATTTCCTGTTTGGGCCTAGAAAAGGCACTTCCTGTTATGCAGCCTTTGCTCGAGTATTGTGTTTGTGTCTGAACCAGATGCTTCCACAGAACCTTGCTCCCTTGTGATTTGGAATACAATTACTTGATACCTCTACAAGATATTTATCTTGTTGATACTTTGGACTTGCTTGCTGGACATTTCAGATTTATTTCTGTATCAAAATAAATCCTGTTTACTACAGAACTACCTGGCTATGGGGTTCCGTTTGTAATACCAGAAGTGTGACAAACTGTTTGGTGATGAACAATGCCTTTTCCAGCATGACGGAGCATCTTGCCATCTTGCCATAGGGCAAAAGTGATAACTAAGTGGCTCAGGGATCAAAACATCAAAATTTCGAGTACATGGCCAGGAAACTCCCCAGACCTTAATCCCATTGAGAACTTGTGTTCAATCTTCAAGAGGCAGGTGGACAAACAAAAACTCACAAATTATGACAAACTCCAAGCATTTATTAGGCAAGAAGGGAGGGCCATCAGTCAGTATGTGGCCTAGAAATTGATTGACAGCATGCCAGGGCAAATTGCAGATGTCTAAAAAAAGAAGGGGCAACACTGCAAATATTGACTCTTGGCATAAACATAATGTAATTGTCAATAAAAACCTTTGACACTTATTAAATGCTTGTAATTTTACTTCAGTATACTATAGCAACATCTGACAAAAAGGTTTAACACTAAGGCAGCAAACTTTGTAAAAAAACAAAATTTGTGTCATTCTCAAAACTTTTGGCCATGACTTAAGTTCCCTTTCGTTATCCCAAGTGCGCCCTCTAACAGCAGTAGGAACGGCTTACAATGCTGCCACTACTGGACTCCTTCACGGTTTCCAGAACTGTGTTCCTTCTGGGTAACTGTCGCTGCTAGGGTACACCCTTGCTGGCACACATTGACTGGTACCCATGACCTCTTCCTATAGATCAGGGTTGCTGTGATGGATCCCCCCTGGCCTATCACACTGGCCAGAGCTGCTGGGTAGCGAGCAGAGCAGTGGTACCGGAAAGCTGGGTCCAAACCTCAGAACAGCTGGAACTGGATTAGAGTTGGGTCTAATCTGCAGGTCACAGAAATTTCAGAATGGAAGAAGTTGTCAAGCGAGTCATTGAAGCAAGTGATGTTTATTTAGCTCCAGTAGTCCTAACAAGGACAGTTCACACTGGTTGAAGGTACCAGTGATCAAGAGGTCAGAAGAAACAATAATACCTTTCAATACAAAACAGAGCCTTTTTATACAGTTTTTGCATACTAGTTTAGCCAGAGGTAATCCATCCTCCTGTCATTTAACCAATCTGGGTTGATTCATGCAGCCTAGAGAGGTTAACACTTTTTTTTACATAGAGGCTTGTGGTCAGGGGGAGTGTGCTTTCCCCCAGCCCTCTCACCTCCATGGTGCCCGTCTGTCTGGGGCGAGAGATTTATCTTTTAAATCTCCAGCCCAAAGTTACTTCCAGGGACTCTGCTCCAGGGTCTGGCTCTCCCCCCTTGCTGAAAATAGAACTAGAGGTACTGTAGCTAGACCTTTGAGCTCCGGCAAGCGACTCCCAGGAGGCGCTGCACTTTCTGGATCTATTTGATTCCAGGAGACTGGTGTGGAAGTCCCTCCAGCAGCCACTGAAGCTGGCTGAAGGAGCGTGAGGGATCCAGGGCTTCTCCTGCAGCCCCTGCTGGACCACCAGGGACAGGGACAGGTTCTTTTATTACTATACACATTTACACATTCACTTTATATACACATTTTTACATTTAAACCACGCCTAGCTCCATTTTACACTCCCGGCGCCTAGCACTGGAAGCTAACACTTTCAGCGCTGCACTCCGGCTTACTGCCAGCGCTGCAGCGCCTGCACATAACATTTTTCATTCATTTTCAAATTTCAACCCCTACTGAAACACTTATACTTAACCTTTTATATGCTACAGTGCTGGGTGCCACCCAGCCAGCACTGCAGTGCACACATGTAAAACACTTTTTTATTTACAATAAAACATTTTACATCCCCCTTATTCACGCGGCGCCTAGCGCCAGTGATTTAACCCCTCCGACGCCAAGTATTAACCCTCCCGTCACCGGAGTCCATTTCAAGATAGCTGCCACACTTGTGCGGCGGCTGGTACTCGGGACCCGGCCTCCCTCATATCCCTTAAGTCTATGCGGGCCACCAGCGGGCTATGTCCCCACGATTAATTCTCCTGGTCCCGCAGTCTCTTAGGGTTACCGGGGGTGACCCAGGGGATCCGGCTCTTCCTGCCACGCCAGTGCATCCGCATTGCTGTGAGCCTTTCCTTGCTTGTGAATTATGTGAAGTCATAAATTTGAAGTGCAAGGCTCCAGCGCATCAGTCGGCCATTTTCCCCTAAGGTGTGTTGTAGCCACTTTAAAGGATTATGATCTATCACCACAGTAAAAAAATAAGGCTGAAATATTTTCACTGCCCAAACTATTATGCACATTCTGTCACTATCCAATAATGATTGTCGAATCTTGATTTGTGTTTCCAACGCACAAATATTTATTCTCAAAAAGTAGCAGAATAATTCAAGCGAAATAATAATAAGTACAGCCGTTACTTATCGCAGGCGCCCTGGATCCAGTGAATAGTCATTCAGGTCTGAAGTCTGTGGTCAAAGTAGACTGCTCACTAGATGAAGAGCTCCTGCTTATATGAAGTCAGAAATACAGTGAAACAATGTAGATGACGTAGCTTGCTTCTATAGGTCCAGGTTTCAGGAAGGTCCAGGGTGTTGCAGATCATAGGCTAGTTCAAACCAAAATATCCAAAGGTGGGGTCATCTCTCCAGGCGATGTGCTCTGACTTTCCCGCCAAGAATCCAGTCTCAACTAGTCTATTAGCATTTTATAGTCAGTATTACCTTAAACATTTATTCCCTAACATTGCTAACTAGAGTATGCAATGTCCGATCTCTTCGGCGAAGGAACCGGACAACTGCTGATGAATAGGGGATTAAAATGATACCAGACATGACACATTTCCTTTAACCTGAACCATATGTTTTACTAACATGCATATAACTTATAATATTAAACATGAATACTACTATATTTTGACATAAATAACTATGTGTTGCAACTACAATTAATGTGTACTATTTACAAATGTGTGCGTTTGTGCGAATGTGTGTAAAAACTGTTGTTGCCACGTGTTGCGGCTGGGTACGCCCTTCCACGCCGTAGCGTGCTCTATGCATTTTTTCACACAAAGAAAACCAAGATTGCTCGATATTAATTGAAATGACTTTATCCAATTTGCTGACTTTGACAAAACAATGCCCAAACATTCCTTTTCATGTGTGGTATTCCTCACCTCCCAGCAATTCAGCAGTTTTCTGTTAAGGGGGAGGGGGTGGAGATCAAACGCACCCCCCTCCCTCCGGATCTGAAGCTGTGCTGCGGTGGACGGCTCTGGAAGGTAAGCTCGGTGGCCGCAGCACAACATGTGGATGACATCAGTGCCGCCCTCCAGAGCATGGAGCCCTAGGCACCTGCCTAATGGTAGCGCCAGTCATCACTCTTAGGCAGCATTCAAAAGAGTCTGTGCTGCAACCATATTTGTTTCATGCATGAGACTAATCTGCAGTGAAATCATCATGTATAGGGTAGGCAGGATTCTGGTATTAAAGTAATTCTATAGTTTTCAAATAAGCATTGCATAGGCGATTGTATTGTGTTACCGAAGCACAAAGTAATTTATTTTAGCAGATGCAAAGTTTAACAATTCAATACATTATTATTATATAATACAGTACAGTACAGCCAATACCAAAAGATACATACATACCGCTGCGCTTGCATGCGCTTCGCTGCGCCCCCACGGATACCAGTAGACAGTAGTTCACCCTTGAATACTGTGGTCAGAGTAGACTGAAGCCTGGGAGCGCAGCTATGATTATATATACATCCAGTGTTACAGTGTGAACAATGCAGATGATGTGGCTTGCTTCTATAGGTCCAGACTTCGGGTGGGTCCAGGGTAAACAGGTCTTAGGCTAGTTCAAACAACCCCCTCAAAGGCTGAGGTCAACATTCCAGATGATTCTCCTATCCAGAAACCAGTTACAACTAGTCCATTAGCATTTTACAGTCTGATATCAATCTGACAAGATATTGCCTAACATCAATAACTAGAGTATGCAATATGCGATCTCTTCGTCGATGGAACTGGACAGCTGCTGATGAATAGGGGAATAGAATGATATCAGACATGACACATTTCCTATAACCTGAACCTTAAATAACACTGAAGTGTACATATAATCATAATATATAAACTAATAATAAACTAAATACTATCTGCTCATAAATTACTGTATAACGGAACCAATACGAATATGAATTATATAAATAACTAAATGTTGTAATGCGAGTGTGTACGTGCGTATTTACCGTGCGATCGCCGTATCCCACGTGTAGCAGGGCATACTGGGTGCAATCGACCAATAAAACAATATTAACCAATATACTTTCGTTCATCCAATTATACGACTTCGACAGTTCCACCCTTTGATAGTATTATAAACTATCACCTTAAAGATGTAATATGCAGGATCTCAGTACCAGATTTCATTGCTATGTAATGGAAGTCCCCCTTGGTGTATGAAAACAAGTTATCATAGGAGAGAGTCTTAATCCTCAAAACGATTTCTTCTTTTACTATAGACCGTACATTTCTGAATCTTGGAGATAACCTTTTGTATGCCCTTAAAGGGTGCAATAAAACATATAATACATTATTTGGAAGGGTACAGAGTACAATAGAACATGTATCAGTTATACAGAATACTCTACTACAGTTCTTCAAGTTTAACAGATTCATTCGTCCAACGCATGTCTTTAAGCTCAGAATACATTTAAACACTTAATGTTCGTCAATAGCATCATCCTATGTCTATCAATAATGTCATATACAATCTCCTTCAGCTTGCGTTAATATACATACTTCTAATAATGTCATCAGTTCTTTTCATCAACACTTGTGGGCGCGCTATTGTCTGTTCGTTCTTCCCAGTCTCCCAATACTCAGGTTTTTTGTACATGAAACAGTGATCGGCTTGCAAAATATTGGAAGACTCCAGACTAAGGGACCTAGGTGTCGTACTTTTCCTCTAGTGGCCTCCCACCCATAATTTGTGTATCTCAAGAATATTTAGTAGAAAGAGAACTAATCCTACTTGATATAATCACTGAGGCACGTGAGAGCACACCCAATACTATGTTTGGTCTAAAACCTTACCCACCCAAAAATGATAATCATTCTCAAGGATGCCTGCTCAAGTCCGAATATTACTGGACTGGAATCGCTGGGTGTACCTCTTTTTTTTAACTATGTGGTCAACGTACTTACGGACGTAATGTTACTCAGACAATAGCCCCTCGCACTTTCTCCAAGCTCCAAGGTTTCCAAATTTTCCTTTACCCCTGAATTGAATAGAGTAATTGGCTGGACAGATTATGCTATTAACTTCTCCTTCCTCCCCAACCCCTCAATATCATTACCTGAACCAGCCTCTGTCACCTGCTAACAATTAGAAGAAATGACCGTCCTGAAAAGAGGATGAAATGAAAGAAACACAAAACAGGAAAAACTACAACTTCATGATGGACAGCTGTCTTAGCCTTTGGCTCAAGTGCTACTAACTGCATTCGAGGCCTTCCAGAACAGATTCATGAGTGCCCTTGGACCCTTCTCTGAGTGTTGGCTCCTCTGCAGTGGGTGCAATGGGTACCAGTGTCTCTGCTACTCTTGGTGCTGGTAGCTTACACTTGGCACTTGTCTGTCAAATAACCTGAGCCTAAGAACTTGCTGTTACACTACTTACTCTCCCGGTCCAACATCCTGACAGTTAGTGTTTCTTTTCAGGAAACAGTGTTTTGAACGTTCTCAGTTGCTGTCTCACTATTTACCTTCCCTCTCAAGGTCTAAACTAGTCTCTCATTTACAAATTCATCCCAAGAGGGGTCAAGAACATTTCAAAAGTCAACAGGTTAAGAGGCAGCTCAGGAGTGGTATTGATAGTGTGGAGGACTAGTGGCTAAAGCTATCAGCCACTTCAATCAAGTTCCAGCTCTCATTCTATTCACTTCGATCTACCTAGTACAGTTACTTTATGTTCACACTGGTTTGCGGCTAATCAAAAAGTATGTAATTCGTTACCACTACTGTACATTATACATTTATTATCAATAACATGAATACCTCTATCACCTATTATAATTCTAGGGCTATCACATTGAATAACGAAAGCTTTGAGTATGACACAGCAAAACATTAGACACATTTCAATACACCTTTACCCTGACATATTTCATTGGTACACCAGTGTATACTTGAGGATCCTGTATGGTGGTAATTGGATGACGTGGATTTGTTTTATCTGGAGAATAACCCATCTGCAGGAGGGATACGGGATGACTCTATTGGTATCATTTTCCTGACATTCTCTAAATCAAGATAGGACGTTGCCGTCCTATTAGCTTGAGAAGAAATGTCTAGTGCACCCCAATATGCTCTTACCAGCTTGCGCATACCTTCTGTACCCATCTGAGCCAGACCATGTGCTGCCTCTGCTAGGTCTGGAAGATACACTCTGGGAGCTTCTGGTCTACCTTGTCCATCTCTCCAGGGTCCGCCAAACTCTTAGCCACATCTCTTAACCTTCCAGACAGTTTATTCTTCAGGCAACACAAATCTTCATATATTGACTAATATGTGTATGCATGCATGTGTGTGTGTGTGTGTTTGTTCACATTTTAAAACAATACAATGAAAAACAAAACAAAACATAGATTTGTCAGCTGTCACATTAAACCCTGCTGTCTATTTGACAGCTATGTTCGCCCTGGTGTGACAGCCGTGTATGGTCGTGTGTGTAATTGTGGACTTTACTAGCAGCTACTTCAGTTGGTAACTGTGTCACTGTATAAAGTCCTCTATGTAGTGTCCTACTCATGTGCTGGTATTGCTATAAAAAGATTTTTCAGTCAACTCAACGTCGCACCCTAGACAAATGCTCAAGACCAATGTATATCAATCGATTTTCCCTCTGCCAACTCACATGCCATTCTCAGTACCTCACATTCAGCTACTTGACTAAGTGAGAAGGGCAAAGGAGTCTATCTCTATAACACTTTCTTCAAATATAACAGTACCCAGTACATGTCTGTCTAACAGTGAAAAAATATAAAACACAAAAATTCTACATTTTCTAGGGTTTCACATTATGTCATATCTTGTGGCACAAATCCTACTCCAATGTTCTACACAGAGATGCATATCTGTATGCCTAACCTCCAGCAATCTCCTGTCCCCACCCTTTGTGCATACATATAAAGGCACATTTATGTACAGGAGGCACAAAACACAAAAAACACCAAAACAGATATGCATCTATAAAAACATGAATCGTATTTCCACACAAAAAAACCTTTCTGCCTAATATTAGCAGCTTCTATACCTATAACACCAAACCCCTAACTGTTTCTGTAACTCATGTCAGTCTAGTGTGTATATCCCTGAGTTTTTCTTATGTAAAAAAATATGTCTTAGCCCAATTAATGAGACTGTGTCTATGTCTTTTCGTATCTATACAAGAGCAGAGAGAGAGAGAGAGAGAGAGAGACATAAAGAGAAAGATAGAGAGATACTAGCATAGATGTAAAAAATGAGAAATAAGAAGGCAATGAATAATAGGAATACAAAGCTTTGAATACAAGGGTTTGAAAACAAACATACATGCAGAAAGGGAGATTTTACAGCAAAAATGACAGCTGGATTGGACTCTATGGGGAAATGGCTGTATTCATTTCACTAATCCCCTTAGCTATTTGCTAAACTATGACCCCTCCCCATACTTGACTAGGGGGTCTTACATCAACCGTGCAATCCAGTGTTGTCCATCATTTGTTCATTAAGAACTCGGTATCACATTAACTAAATACCTTTTCAACAGATTTCCTGACTTATGACAGAGAAATGTAAAAATTAACTCTTGATGACTCATCTGAGATACATAAAACGATATTTTGGAGCAAAGTATGTACATACTTCATTTTTGGATAATGATTCTCAGCCAAATCATGAGTCACTGCAGCCTAAAACAAAGAATGCTCCAATGATCCATTGTTAATTTGTCTTTCAAGAGTAATTCTTCTTTTTTTCTATCCCACCCCTTTAAACACTAAGGGCTAGATTTACTAAGCTGCGGGTTTGAAAAAGTGGGGATGTTGCCTATGGCAACCTATCAGATTCTAGCTTTCATTTATTTAGTACCTTCTACAAAATGACAGCTAGAATCTGATTGGTTGCCATAGGCAACACCCCCACTTTTTCAAACCCGCATCTTAGTAAATCTAGCCCTTAATCTGTATTTCTTTTGTGTACCCTTATCTGTGAAAAGAAAAAACAAGATAGTTATCTTTAAACAACAAATGAAACAAACATTTTCATTCTTTACCATCGGCCAGCGATTAGGAAAGCAAGCATGTGACAACATAAACAAACAAGCAAAATCAACAAAGATTACCTTTCAAATCAGTTTTTCCTAAACTTGCACATTAATACTTATAACAGATTATTATTTGCCTTGACTGGTCCTAATTTCCTAGATTTTGCTCTAATATTTTCTTTGCAATCTTTCCTCAAATGTCCCTTCTTAAGACAGTAAAAACACTTCAAAGATTTCTGTTTCCTTCGTCCCTTATAGTGGTTTTTATAATTCTGAGGTTGTGAATGTAATTTTCCTAACGCCTGGATACCCAACATCATTAACCTATCACTCTGCGCTTTTTCCTTTTTACATATATTTTTATTATGTTCTACAGCATTCTCTCTAATTTCATTTACAGTGAGACCTCTCCAATTAGGTTTGTATCTAGGTCCTTAGATCCTCCCGGAGGCCGTCTATTAGTACTGCAACAGCTACCTCCCTATGATGTGGATTTTCCCTTATATGTGGTATCCCTGTGTACTTAATCATGGCCGCTAGAGCCCTAGAAAAATAATCAGTTGGAATCTCATTACCTTTTTGTTTGATTGTGAATATTTTTCCCCATTCCACTGTCACTGAGAAATATATGGCCAACTGTGTGATTATACGTCCAATATTATCCTGATTGACATCCTCAGTTAAGGATTTATCCTTCTCCAACCTACAATCCTTAATGAACTTTTGTATATCAGTATCAAGAGGAAGACAAGCTCTAAACACCACTCGCCAATCTTTATTAGTAGGCTCATGTGCATTACCTAAATGCCTAATAAATTTCTGACACTTGGCCAAATCTTTTCTAGGATCAGGGAAATCAGACATAATTGTAAATAGTTCCGTCTTAGTCCATGGAAAATGCATTGCTACATGTTTCATGGGAACTACACCATCTCTGTCCGCTTTCCCATTGGGAACTGCTGTTGTGCGGACAGGATGTAAGTCTACCAAATCACTATGTTCTGAACTAGTTGCTGGAATTGCTGTTGCAGTACAATGAATGTCTCCCCCTTTGACAACCTTTACATTATTCTCACCAATTTCAGCCGCTGCCCCTGCTGGTAGAACCATTCCCTTTCATTGTCCGTGTATGTTACTGGCATGGGCAATGGCTAAAATGACTGTGGGAACATCTTCTTCTTCTAAAACATTACTTAAGACATCATACAACTTACTCATTACATTTTTAAAATTTTTGGTATTGGCTGTACCTACCACCCCAACCGCATTTGGCGGCGAGGGCGCACATGCGCTCAGTTCTCCACGCTTTGTAATGCTCACTTCCGTTGTGCGCGCGATTTGCGCCACGCCTACTTCCGCTGAACACGCGCACCCTTGCCACGTGTACCCTTCTTGTTGCCACAATTTTATACAGTCATCATGTTCAATTCTCGTTTTTTGTTGATTTAATCAACCGCACTTTATCTCTAACATTATTTAACACCTATGTTTGGGAAAGGTTTCACACACTCCCGGGTCATCTTGACTCATTTATCGCAGTATGCCGTTGCCTACGCACCGTATTTATTATGCATAACATACTTTGCCGAACCAACCGGCCATTCATTAGGCAGCACAACATCAACTGTCTCTAGCGTTTGCTTCGCATCCATTGTGAAAACAACCTATTTCTCAACGCTACACAAACCGGGCCTTTTTACCTATTCTCCTTTCAAACAGAACCTACTAGAGATCAACCGTGGACGATTTAATCAGGCTACGCCACCCACCTTCTAACACAACTAGGATCAGACAAGTATCAACTTCGCAATACCCTGCTTTTCCTAGTTTGAGTACTTTACCACTGCTAGCAACCGATATCAATCAAGAATATCAGTGGTTGCAGCGTATTTCCTCCCACATCTCCCAAGTCACAATCACGGCTGCACATAATCAACTATGCGGTCCGATCGCACCGCTTACAGATACTAACTATCAGTAAGCTTTACGATTACTATTGGGAATGCCGCGAAAACCTGTTATTTTCGCTTCGAGTATACCTGCCATGCATACTCTGTGGTGTCTCTTTATCACCTGCTCTTTGTTAGAACAGAACACCACTCACACAAAGGTCTCTTTATATCCTGCTCACCCTTAGAACAGAACCTTTGTTGTCAGGTCACCATTTTACCGTGCCCCGTCAGACACACCTGAACTATAGTGCTATCTCTTTCCAACACTTCTACGCTGCTCTCCCAATACTCAATCACGGCCTTACCATGCGGTCAAATCGCACCGCTCAAAGATAACTATACCATCTCTGTCAGCCTTTCCATTGAGAACTGCTGTTGTGTGGACAGGATACAGACTTACTATTTATCAGTAAACGTCGTGATTAGTATTGAGCGCACGTGCAAAAACCTATATTCCATTTCCAGTATACTTTTGTCTTTATGTACTTATATTCACATGCACACACACAACCTTTTGTTTTCTGTACAGAAAATAAATTTCTCAAACAATGGCAGTATCTTTTAAGAGATTTTACCAAGTGATTACACTATGCATATATAACAGACTATGATCATGACTGTTTACACACATGGCAACAATACCGGAAGTACACATACTCAATGCAGGAAGTACACATACCCTATGCAATGCAATACCCTTTAAAACGCAAAACGACAATAAAAAGAAACATTTTTCTTTCTTGTCCCTAGATTCAAATTAGCGTTCCTTCAGATTATGCAACAACGGACATTCGGTTTCGCAACACAGAGTGAACCACAGGTCTTGAACACATTGCGTTCTTTCCCATATGAAACGCGTCCGTCAATCCACCCTTTGTTGAGGAACTGAAAACCGTAAGCGTTGCATACCTGCCGATAACGTAACCTCCAAACTCAGAGCCCTCAAATTATTAAAGTAATTCTATCGTTTTCAAATAAGCATTGCATAGGCGATTGTATTGTGTTTCCGAAGCACAAAGTAATTTATTTTAGCAGATGCAAAGTTTAACAATTCAATAAATTATTATTATATAATACAGTACAGTACAGCCAATACCAAAAGATACATACATACCGCTGCGCTTCGCTGTGCCCCCACGGGTACCAGTGTACAGTAGCTCACCCTTGAATACTGTGGTCAGAGTAGACTGAAGACTGGGAGCGCAGCTATGATTATATATACATTCAGTGTTACAGTGTGAACAATGCAGATTTTATTATTATTATTAATTTTTATTTATAGGGTGCCACAAGGTGTCCATAGTGCCGTACAGGGACAAACGAGTTACAGTACAAGATGAGACAGCACAGTACAGTAAGCACAGTAACTCAGTAAGCTCAATGCACAGCTAGAGAGGGCGGGGGAAGGGGGAGGGAGGATCCGCAAACAACGGAGCCCAAGAAGGAGGGCGTGGAAGACAGGGAGACCCCCAGAGGGGACGGGGGGTAGAGGGTCCTCGAGGAGGAGGGCTAAGTAGCTGGAGAACAGAGATAGGAGTGGTGGAAACAGGAGGAGAGATGGCCCTGCTCAGAGGAGCGTACAATCTAAGGGGAGGGGTGGACAGACAGAGAGACACAGGGGAGAGAGGGAGAGTAGGGGGACGGAGGCAGAAGATAAGGTAGGAAGTACCTTATCTTCAGATGACGTGGCTTGCTTCTATAGGTCCAGACTTCGGGTGGGTCCAGGGTAAACAGGTCATAGGCTAGTTCAAACAACCCCCTCAAAGGCTGAGGTCAACATTCCAGATGATTCTCTTGCCCAGAAACCAGTTACAACTAGTTCATTAGCATTTTACAGTCTGATATCAATCTGACAAGATATTGCCTAACATCAATAACTAGAGTATGCAATATGCGATCTCTTCGGCGATGGAACCGGACAGCTGCTGATGAATAGGGGAATGAAATTATATCAGACATGACACATTTCATATAACCTGAACCTTAAATAACACTGAAGTGTACATATAATCATAATATATAAACTAATAATAAACTTAATACTATCTGCTCATAAATTACTGTATAACGGAACCAATATGAATATGAATTATATAAATAACTAAATGTTGTAATGCGAGTGTGTACGTGCGTATTTTACCGTGCGATCGCCGTATGCCACGTGCAATCGACCAATAAAACAATATTAACCAATATACTTTCGTTCATCCAATTATACGACTTCGACACTGGTCAACAGGAATCCACCTTACCATCCCCTGAGCTATTATTAGATCTTAGTACTCAAAAAAGTGTGCTGCCCACAGTAACCAATCAGATTACACCATTTTTTGTGCAAGTTAGAAAATTTAAGCACACATCTAATTGGTTGATATGGGCAATACCAACCTTTTCCTTTGTATCAGTAATCAGTTAAAAGCAAAGGTGACATTAAAGTAAGTAACAGAAGCTAATAATACCTTTTTTACAAGTGTAAACAATGCATTAATATTATTATTATTATTTTTTTATTTATAGGGCGCCACTAGGTGTCCGTAGCGCTGTACAGGGACAAACGATTACAATACGAGGTACGAGACGGCACGGTACAGTAAACAATAAGCACAGTAACTCAGTAAGCTCGAGGCACAGCTGCAGAGAAGGGGGGTAAGGGAAGATCTGCATACGCCGGAGCCCAAGAGGGAGGGTTCGGATGACAGGAAGACCCACAGAGGGGCGAGGAGAGAAGCGAAAATGATCGGAGGGCAGAGGGTCCTCGAGGAGGAGGGCTAGGTAGCTGGAGAGCAGAAGTGGTGGAAACAGGAGGAGAGATGGCCCTGCTCAAGGGAGCGTACAATCTAAGGGATTGTAATAATAAAAATAATATAATAATATATTCAATACATTCATATTTTTATTTTTCAGAAAATCCTTAGCTACTTCATGGTCACACCTTTATGACTAGACCATTTGTGAACATAATATGTTTTTAACTGCTTTGTGTACCTTTGTGAATTTTTCATATTTTGGTTTTTTTCAGAACATAAAGAGGTTTCTTTTGGTTGCCTATTGAAGTAAACACATTTTTCTTTTAAAAGAATTATACAGGAAACAGCATGCAAAAATACCTTGGGGTATTTACTATGCAGCTGCCCCCGGCGCTTTGAAGTCATTCTCTTCAAATGGCAATTTTATTAAAGGCAAAACCTAATGGGAATCGGCGGTTCCGCATAGTAAATATTATTATTATTATTATTATTATTATTATCATTTATTTGTTAGGCGCCACAAGGTTTCCGCAGCGCCGCACATAGTACAAACAGTAGACTATACAGGGTATAACAGTACAGAACAATAAACATAAAGTACCAATACTTCAGAAACTCCAGGCAGGCAGATGCAATAGACACGGAGCAGAAGAACGGGTAAGGAGACAGGAGGGAAGAGGGCCCTGCTCATTCGAGCTTACATCCTAAGGGAGGGTTGACAGACCAGGCACAAAAGGAGCTGGTTGAGGCAATGGGAGAGAGGGGAGAATGAGAGGGGAAATATACCCCCTTGCTCAAATAATGTCAATTCAGAAAGTTCTCCAAAGTATTATTGACTACTTCCACATATATAAGTACAAAAGATGTTTACTTTATATAACCTATAATAGTTTATACAGCCATTACATTTATAGGGCCTAAAAACAACAAGCAGGTTTGATTTATTTCACTTAAATTTTATTTTTGAAACACCTCTCGGCAGTGTAGCCTGTCTTCTGTCTTTTCTTATAGTCAACATTAGTCACAGTTTATCAAGAGACTCATCCATAAATCTTAACATGAGTTTTATTTAATACAACAATATTACAGAAAAGCTGGTCCCCAGAGACCCCATCAAATGTCAACAGAGAATGCCTTGTGTGGAATTTTAGGCAACGACGTAAATGATGCTTGAATTACAACAATTCACACAGTAAAAAAAATATTGTATATAGGTATAGACTCACAAATACAGTAATCAGTGGTTATATATAGGGACGACTACCCGGCCTTTTAAAAAACGCTTACTCCAACATATATGTACCATAAAAAATGGAGTAAGAGATCAACAAAATTTTAAAACTTTGACCACAGTTTTCAAACATTTTTTGCTTTGTCATAACAGTAATCCTAAATTTGTTCAAGAATTTGCTATGGAAAAAATTAATATGGGGATTCGAGGACGGGATGCACAGAAAGAATTAAGGAAAAGAGAAACTAGAAAAATATTTTGATGGGAAGCATGATCCAACATGGTCTTAATGACTACAATAATTATATGGCTTTTCTGTAGAAAGAGAAGTAAAATATACATCACATTAAACTCTCATATTATTTTGCCCTCCTTTCTATCTTCAATTAAGTTGCAGTAGTAATTATATGGCAAATTCAATAACTCACTTTCACTCATTATCTTTAGATAGTTGCAGTGGAAGATATATGGTAAATTAATAAAATAATTCACTTAGCCCTTAATAAAAATATTTTTATATTAACTATCACTTATTATTTAATAATTTTTCCATATGCATTAGATGGGGATACACATTTCACAATTTATTATTTATGTGCACTATTTATATTAGTTATCAATATGTCACTCCCTTCTTCTCCCTTTTCCTCCACCTCTTTATTTATTTTTATTAATTATATTTCTCCCAAGTTATATTCACACTTGCACCTTTCTGTAATATTTTTGCTACTGTTATAAAATCTCGATCCCTGCATACATTATCTCATCATGAATTGTCGTGGGCACGATTGCCATATACTAATGTTGCAGCTCCACCACAGGATAATTACTTATATGGGATTAGCTATTGTTATTAAAATGTGCTATTGCCCTCAAATTATCAGGTCTGATAATATGGTCACCTATTGAATAAAGCGATTGATGTGCATTTCTGCGGGTTGGGTTTTCGTAAACAACAAGAGGCTAACAGATGCGGGTCTTATAGGCGAACTGTATATTGGCCGCAAGAAACATCAATCATCTTAATACACAGATACAAATACTATTGGCCCAATAATATAACATCATCACATGACACCCCTACTTCCTCGACTATATAAGAGCTGTCATTCCGTTCCCCACTTTGCCTTGAAAAAGCCTGGAAGCGAAACGCGCGTTGGCGTCTCGCCTTGCTGCACCACCTTTCTCCTGTAATATTCCTCTCCCTGATTGCCCCCCAGATTGCTAGTAGGCAGGGTCATTTACATAATCCCGCGATCACAGGGTGGAGGATTTTTGGGCTCTCCATTCTTTGATGCACTAATATCTGCTTATTTAGGGTTCTATTCCCCTTCTGGGACTGCTCTTTAGACTGTCATCCAGGTAGGACTCATTTATATAAACCTGTGAGCATAGAGAACTGAGTCTTGAAAGGGGCTATACATATATATATATATATATATATATATATATATATATATATATATATATAACGGAAGTGCATAGAACCCCAAAGGGTATACATAATGGAATTGATGAACCAATTGAAGTTTGGATTCCTTGGAATGTGAGCTTTATACCCTTGTAGGAATAATTTCAGATAAATATCTGAATGACATGGCCATCTCATGATACGGAAACTGATTCATAATCCAAATAAGGAGGATATAACTAATTCCTCCCTTTTTTCTATTTATATCTTATTGATATTTGGAGACCATATTAAGAGCAAGCAGATTGTATAGGTATATAGATAATAATGGAAATATTTCATGGTAGCAGCAAGGCCATGCAATTTATGTTGCATTTTTCATTTCACAGCACATTTGTTTTTTATTTTTGGTTTTAGTTATTTCGCTTTCCATCCAACCAATTCTATATTTTTAATGCAAACCTAATAAAACTTACCATATATATTCGTGTGTAAGCCGATGTTTTTCAGCACATTTTTATGCTGAAAAAGCCCCCTTCGGCTTATACTCGAGTGAGTCCCTGTTCTCCGGTCCCCCAGCTCTTAACTTCTGAAGTGGAACGCATGTGCGTTCCACTGACAGGAAGTTTGGCATTTGGAACGCAAACTTGCGTTCCAAATGCCGAACTTCCTGTTAGTGGAACGCACATGCGTTCCACTGCGGAAGTTAAAGGCTGAAGAAAATCCCTCCTTCCCTCAAAAGCATTAGGTCACCAATTATCCAACCATGAAAGGTAAATAAGACATTTTTTTTATTATTAATCTGGCTGTGTACTTTCGTTGACAGTGATGTGGGTATTTAATGATTTTGGTACATTTGGAGACACTTTGGGAGCCTGAGTTTATTAAAAGAAGCAAGTCATTTTTGGACTGTACTTTCAAGGAATATGTGCTTATCAATACGCACAGTTATGGGACTAGCTGTATATGTATTTATCTAATGCATAGAAGCCACCCCCTCAATATTTTTATTTTTGAAATTTACCAGTAGCTGCTGCATTTCCCACCCTAGGCTTATACTCGAGTCAATAAGTTTTCCCAGTTTTTTGTGGTAAAATTAGGTGCCTCGGCTTATATTCGGGTCGGCTTATACTCGAGTATATACGGTATATATTTTAATGTATTGGCTACTCTGGAGTGTCCCTGAAATACACATCTCTCTTTCATCTCTGATGTTTCAATGTTATGTGTTGGGTGCACCCTATAGGACTATATCTTTCCTAAATAATGTAAATTTAAAAATATTGAAAGGTAATGCCTAAAAATTATTACTGGTGTGGTCGACTCTTTTCCTTTCAAGTTATATTTTTATGGCCATCCTTAAGGCCTGATTAAGGGTTCAGGATGACCTTGGGTAATACACTCATAGCGTTCACCACCCCTAACATTCCACGCTAATGTGTAGTAGGCAAAAACAATCTCGCCCTTAATTTAAAATCTGCCTTTCTTTAGCCCCTCACCAGTGTTGATTGCAGCTTTTAGTACATTCATACAAACTTTATATGTCTTACCTATGATCTGCTCCATTTATCCTCTCTCTTTCAGAATAAATGTATATGTAGGTCTGCTCTTCATTCTCCTTCCATGGCAGGCCCAGGCCAATTTATTAGCGCCAACTGTCAGTGGTCCATGTTTCAAATACCAGCTCAAAGACGCCCTGGTAAGATGACTAGTCAAACAGTGAGGAAAAGGCATTCAATGACTCACATATACCATTGACCTTGGGAGGCCAAACCCACTGGCTTGGGGTCACACTCCACTCTTTTGTTTACTTTATTCTTCACATCCTGTCTGTTTCCCAATGCTTTTGCTTCCTCCTTTGAAATATTACTAGACTATGCCATTTTCTCACCTAGGATACATCCAAAACATTTATCCATTCTCACATCAGCTCCCACTTAGTGCAATCTCCTCCCAACTGGCATTCCCCTTACCAATCTATCCCTGCTTTAATCATGCTAAATGACATTGCAAGACTGATTTTCCTCCCTTGCCACTCCACATCTGCTGCGCCACTCTACTCTGGCTCCCACAGAATCCAATTCAAATTACCCACCTGAACCTTCAAAGCCCTCACCAACACCAACCCTTCATACATCTCATCTTAAAATCTACTACTGACCTGCGCCTCACCCCTTCATCCTGCCTTCAGATCATTAAACACTCTCTGGAAAACCAACTCTTTAAGAGAGCTTATCTTACTTCCACATATATTAGTCACACTGGTACACCCTCACAATTGTCCCTATCTCCACCTTGAGCTACACTCTCTCCTCTAGTGTAAGCTATTCACTTTTCCCATTAGATTGTAAACGCTCTCATGAGCCCTCTCTAACCTTTGTTGTCATGCCTACATTTGCATCTTGTAGGTAACTGTTTTATATATGTCCTTATTTTATGTATCCCCCACTGCCTGCAACTGTAGAGCTCTGTGGTGCCTTTCAAATCAATAATAATAATAATAACAATAATAAAAAAATCCAGGTTTTGGGGAAATATCACAAGTTATACACAAACCTAAAGTTTACTTACCATGGAAGTTGTGTTCATGACATTTAAACAGTTCCCAACGTACTAGGCTATTACATTTTTCCACATGGTATTGGTGTACAATTTGCAACAGCAAACAGTTTTTTAAAAAAGTTTGATGCTCTTTCTTTGCTTGTGCCAAGCTGGTCAACTTTCACCAACGACATACTGAATTGTTTTAGATATTTTTGATGTGAAACATTTCAAGCTTTTCTAATTCATTTACAAATTGTCACACATCGCACCAGCCAACCCTTGTTACCGCTGTTCATACCTGTTAACCTCTCATTCTGCATGGCAGGCGCCATCTTGCCAATCTGAAATGAGCATGCGCACAGCTGGTCTTTTCAAAACTCCCTCCATTCACTTGATTGGCAAAGTATCATCATCATCATCTTCAGTTATTTATATAACGCCACTAATTCCACAGCGCTGTACAGAGAACTCATTCACATCAGTCCCTGCCCCATTGGAGCTTACAGTCTAGACATCACAAAGTAGTGGAAGGGGTTAATTTCAGGAGGGGCTGACTGATATCTTATATCTGAAGTTGGGGAATGCCAATAAGTATCCATTGTCCTTCAAAGGACTAGTCTATACATGTTGTCTGCAACCCAGCAGGGGAGCTTCAAAAGAAGCACAGCTCATCTCCACTCCACCCTCCAACCCCCTGATCCAGCACCCACCAATGGTTATCCCAATGTCTGAGATATTACATTTAATGAATTTCATCAGGATGTTTTCTAAACTTGGATTTAACGCAATTTAAACTTAACAAAAGTCATATCAATCTGTGATTTCATAAATTCTTTCATGGCTTTATTGCAATGATAGCCAATGGCACACTTCGCCACTAAGTAGAATAAATTAATTTAATAACTTATTTCTAAGTGATCCAGCCACACATTTATATTTCCCATTACATTATCTTACAGCCCAGCCGACTCAGCATCAGACTTGGTCTTCAACGGAGGGGAGGGGAGGCGTCACCTAGGGAGTACAGGCCGGCCATGCTGACTGGCTCTGGCCCCTGACTGGCTCTGGCCCCTCCTGGTACCGCCGGCCATTATATACCAGGGTTATACTGACAAAATATAGTGCCAGATTGCACATAAGCTCAAGTGCTTACAGACACTTGTAGTGCCACAAGTGTGCAATAAGTGTTGTCCCCATAAGTAATAAATAAATATTGTCCCCACTGGAAATAGATAAGTACCATTCCCATCGGAAATAAATATTGTTCCCATAAGAAAAAATAAGTGTCCTCTCCACCAGATACAAATAAGTATGCCCCATCAGAAATAAATAAATATTGTCCTCATCAGAAATAAATAAGTAATGTCCTCATAATAATGCACCCATCAGAAATAAATACTGTGCCCCACAAAATAAATAATGTCACCATAATTAATAATTATATTTTGCTCCAGCCTGGTCAGCATGGGGAAGAATCCCCTAGGGCAATAGGGCCGCAAATAAGAAATGTGCCCCACCCTCTCTATGGGATACCAACCACAAAGGCACTGATGCTCATCCCAAGCCCCATTTCCAGTTGGGGTTGGGTTAATAAGTGTGAAAAATATTGGTTTATTAAGTGGAATTATAAGTTCCAGCAGGTCCTGGCATCATGGGTATGCTGACACTTGAAGAACTACAAGTGCCAGCATACTCATGGCTGCCAGAGCTTGCTGGTGCTTTGAGAACTACATGCCAGCATGCGCCTTGGGGACCTGTAGTTCCACATTGTATAATACTAGTAAATAAATATATTACACGGTTCAAAAAACCTTTATTATAAACAAGCACTACCCAATTTCCACTTTTCATCTGTATTACACACTTACATCTTTAGGGATTTTCTTTTCTTCCTCCCTGAAGGAAAACTTAATAAATATGCAAATTAATAAGAAGGGGCATGTCAGTGAGTAACCAATCAGAACAGCTTGCCTTTGATTGGATGGAGTGTGAGAAGCATGCTCTGATACTAGTGTATAAATCCCTTGTGAGTTATTAAGGAGCTTCAAAGTCTCAGTTGCACACTGTATCAATGAAGTTCATTGTAGCAATATATCAATGAAGCCAAGAAAATGGAGCATGCGGCACCCCAAAAATACGACACTACAAAACAAATGCTCTCCACCAGATGAGCAAATGCTAGTGGTTATGTGGTCATTGGAAACAGAGGGTTGCAATTAGAGATGGTCACTGACCCCCGTGTTTTGGTTTTGGTTTTGGTTTTGGATCTGGATTACCTTTGTGTTTTGGTTTTGGTTTTGCAAAACCGCCCTTGCATGTTTTGGTTTTGGTTTTGTTTTGCTATTTTGTTTAAAAAAAAATACAATTTTTTTTGGTCTAAAATAACCTAATTTAGTGCTCCACCAGTTTCTTAGATAAGTGAGGTAATTCTAAGGCTAATAAATTATAAAAAAAAAAGTTTAATCCCTGGTAGGTCGTCCTTAATGCGAACACTTGTCTGCAAATTATACAGTCAAACCTGGTTGTCTACCTCCTTCATCTTTGATTATTGGCAATGTAGCCATCGTCTTTGGGTGTATATTACACCCTACACTTGTAGTTGAATATAAAAAAAGCAGCCTGCACAGACTGTGGATCTAGAAAGTAAAATTAAATGGACCACGGTAGTTTGGTGGCTATCTATGCCCCCCACGCCCTCCACTTGTAGTTGAATATAAAAATATAAAAAAAGCAGCCTGCACAGACTGTGGATCTAGAAAGTAAAATTAAATGGACCACGGTAGTTTGGTGGTTATCTATGCCCCCCCCCGCCCTCCACTTGTAGTTGAATATAAAAAAAGCAGCCTGCACAGACTGTGGATCTAGAAAGTAAAATTTAATGGACCACGGTAGTTTGGTGGCTATCTATGCCCCCCCCCGCCCTCCACTTGTAGTTGAATATAAAAAAAGCAGCCTGCACAGACTGTGGATCTAGAAATTCGAATATACAAAGAAATGGACAAAGGCAGTTTGGTATCTGTCTGCATCAGATCCCCTCTCCACTAGGAGTAAAATAGAAAACTATTCAGCCCTTATATAATCTAGAACATAAATAGAAATTGAGAAAGGCAATTTGGTATCTGTCTGCATCATAATCATCAACATCCTCATTAGCGCCTTCGTCACCTCCACAAATCTCCCCCTCATCCTCTTCAAATTCCAAAGTGGCATCCTCAATTTGTGTATCACCGGCTACACTCGGGCTATTAAGGCACACATCGGCAGAATGCTCACGATTAGACATCCCACTGTTGGATGGAATCTCCACAGGGATTGGTGTCATTTGTGAATCAGAGCAAACATTCTCCTCTAATGCCTTACTGTTATCTTGCAGCTCGGCTTTGAGGCGTAACAGTAGTTGTGCACCAATTGTAGGCTGGGTAACTTTTTGGGATCTGCCACTAATAGCCAAAGGTGAAGGCCTCATTCTCTCTTTGCCACTGCGTGTGTAGAATGGCATGTTTGCAATTTTTTTTGTATCGGCACTTAACTTTTGCTCAGTAACACTTCTTTTTTGCTTCAATACAGTACATTTTTTGGGGGTTTTTGTTTTTTGCACTGATTTGGAAACACTCTGTTTGACATCGCCTTGGCCAGATGAAGTACTGGGAACACTAACATCAGGACTGGTGACAGAACCTGGATGCTCATTCTGATCATATGTGGACTGCTTTGAATCCATTGTGAGCGCAAAGCACTTGTAGTGCTAAAAATTAGTTGGTAGATACTGCTGACAGATATGACTTTTGACAGCCAGAAATATTTATGCACAATTAGGGAGGACACCCCAAAAGCACTGGGGAGTGCTAAAAATTAATTGGTAGATACTGCTGACAGATATAACTTTTGACAGCCAGAAATATTTATGCACAATTAGGGAGGACACCCCAAAAGCACTGAGGAGTGCTAAAAATTAGTTGGTAGATACTGCTGACAGATATGACTTTTGACGGCCAGAAATATTTATGCACAATTATGGGGGACACCCCAAAAGCACTGAGGAGTGCTAAAAATTATTTGGTAGATACTGCTGACAGATATGACTTTTGACAGCCAGAAATATTTATGCACAATTATGGGGGACACCCCAAAAGCACTGAGGAGTGCTAACAATTAGTTGGTAGATACTGCTGACAGATATGACTTTTGACAGCCAGAAATATTTATGCACAATTATGGGGGACACCCCAAAAGCACTGAGGAGTGCTAACAATTAGTTGGTAGATACTGCTGACAGATATGACTTTTGACAGCCAGAAATATTTATGCACAATTATGGGGGACACCCCAAAAGCACTGAGGAGTGCTAACAATTAGTTGGTAGATACTGCTGACAGATATGACTTTTGACAGCCAGAAATATTTATGCACAATTATGGGGGACACCCCAAAAGCACTGGGGAGTGCCAAATATTAACACATAAAATAATAAACCTCTATCCTCCTCTCTTCTCTAGCGATTTTTGTTAGAGCAATTGCAAGAAAAATATTTTATTCTCTATCCCTGCTCTAATCAGCCTGTGACTACACCCTGCTCTCTCCCTCTGTCAAATGGCGATGGATTGCTGTGGAGGCAGGTATTTATAATGTTGAAGTATCGCGAGAACCAAGCCCTGAGATCCGATGACGTCACGATGACGTTTGTCCTCGATTTGGAATCGGAACGGGCGGGAGAGTACCGAGCTACTCAGCTCGGTACTCAGATACCCAAAGTTCGGGTGGGTTCGGTTCTTGGGGAACCGGACCCGCCCATCTCTAGTTGCAATCCCATTTACACGCTTTCACTAGCATTAAAAAATTACTAGTAAAAGCATGTTTTTTGACTCAAGTGGTTAAGGGTCCTAAGAGAGTTGGAATGAGTGGACTTTAAAGTGGTTCTAAACATTTCAAAATCATAAGTGCTGTGAGAAAAAAAGATAACAATAACAACAGCCAGGAATTTGGGGTTGCATCATGGGGGTGTGATTGCATTAACTTGATCAACTCCACCCTATACCAAAATTGACATCAACTTACATCCCCAAGAATCTGACAATGTTTACATAGAAAAAAAAACACAAAAAATTAAAGACAATGAAAAAGAAGTCCAGCAACCAGATGCTTTGTACAAATAGACAACCTGAGGCACTTTTGTTATTGTGGAACTATAAGTCAACCTGCGGCTGAAGAAACCTGTAGCTTTCCAGCAGATGTGGACCTGCACATTCCAACATACTTGAATTTGTAGTTCCTCAACTGTTTGGAAACCAGAAATCGCCTAAACATATTGGGCCTGAGACATTAAGAAGAGTGATGCATAAAAAAGGAGTAACTCTGCACCTTGGCAAAACCATGTTGCATTGGAGGGGAGGTACATTTATTTTATGGGGACAGATTTAAAGTTGGGTAGGGCATGTCCTAGATGAACTTTACATTTCAGTGATAAAATAAAGCTAATACAGAAGTGGAAGTTGCTCAATCAATTTATAGGCTCATAGCAGGTGATTGAAAGGGTGGGGTTATCCTAAAAGGAACAACCGGAGAAAAATTCCCCAGCACACTGCTGTAGCCAGCAAATGATCTGCCATTTCTACAGCAAAAGTCTCAGTTGCACACATTTGCAAATGTATGTTAAAATCATCCGCCACTTCACGGCGCTTTTGCTAATAGGGTGGTCCTAACTCTAAACAGTGAGAGTCCCAAATATTTGGGCAATACATATATGTGTTTTTAAATTGAGAGCTAACTTACCAAGCAATACAGCGTCAGCACTCCCCCTCAGCTACTGACACCAACATGCCTCTCAGACAAATACAGAAGTGGAAGTTACCCAATCAAAATATAGGCTCATAGCAGGTGCTTGAAAGGGTGGGGTTATCCTAAAAGGAGCAAACACAGACAAAAATCCCCCAGCACACTGCTATAGCCAGCAAAGGACCTGCCATTTCTACTGTAAATAAAAATGAAAAAGTCTCAGTTGCACACATTTTAAAATAAAGCTATCAAGTATTTGTGTGCTACATGAAAATCAGTCAGTATTTAACTAATGTGTACCCCTTGAAATGTAACATGGTTTATCCATGATCAAATTACTCCTGTTTCTGTATTCCTTTCCTTAATGACTCAGGCCCATTGTCTCAGCAATCTATGTGGGGAGCAAGGCAGGACAGTATTTGACTGGCTTAAGTAGTAAAATACATAAAAAATAAATAAAAATACTGTTAAATTTACACTAATTATAATGTTGTACACTATATTTTCCATTAATGTGCAAGATAAAAAATAAAATGATACTGTTCCTTTAACATAAATCAGAGTACATCTGATTGAAATTGGTTTCTATATTTTATCTATTTATATATGACATAATACCGTTTTGCAATCAAAAATTTATATTTGCTTTTGTCTTTTAATTGTGGCACTTGTCATGCCGATTAAGATGAAAAGAGAACATTAAATAACAACACAGATCTTCTAAAGGCCAAGGCACTGAAAGAATATGTGAGCATAAGTAACTTAAGGCATCGGTGAGCCACAGGCGGCCTTTCACTTGTACTGCCACACAGAGAAGTTAAAGAAATGAGTATAAGTTCAATTAATAACCTATACCTAGGCCTGATTGGAATCAATAGATGGGTAAATTCATAGGGAATCTAATAATAATAAAATTGGGTCTGTGTGACACTCCACAGAAAAGTTAGGTCACATAGTAGAATTGGGTAGTAAATCAGGCAACATGCAAATGATGATTAAAAAAAGTTTCACATACCACAACCCCCAAAGGTGGGAACAGGTGTGGAAGTGTCTTTAAATAGATGAGACCAGTTATTAACAAATTGTCAGTCTTTTGGTAAAATCAATTCACACTGATAAGCTGTCCATCTTCCAATCCAATTTGCAATGGTACAGATTATACAACTCATGTAAGTTATACTCTGAATTCAATCGCTTTTATTTTTAACGGTTTTGCTTGTTATGTATGTCAGGTCACCTTGGTTGTTTTAATAACCTGTAAGTATTGTAGATTTTGTACATTATTGCTCTAAACAAATTCATTGCCTATGTAGAAGAGATAAGATTGCTTGACCATGCTAAAACCTTTCATTGCTGAGGTGTGAATTGCAAATAGATTTGTATACCAAGCCTAGTATCTGATGTGAGTGAGTTCTCTGTACAGCACTGCGGAATTAGTGGCGCTATATAAATAAATAGATGATGATGATGTGCCTGCAGGTACTTTTGTGTCCTAGAGCATTGAGAGGTTAATGGTTAACCCTTTGATTGCTGGTGCCCTGCTAACTATGTGTAACAAGGAGTGCTTATTGCCTGCTGGTGTGGGACAGAATATTGGGGTCCTATTGCCCGTATTCAATAGGTGGTGGCAAGACCGAAGTGGGTGTGCTTGTGTGAGTGCTGTTTGGGGTGGTTCAGCAAATCTGTAGCCTGTGTGATAGGTGAGAAGAAAACTGAGTGCTGGGATTGTGTAAACACTTACTGTAAACACTTCCAAGTCACGAGTGCGCAAAGTGCGGTTTGTGATTGGTAAAGGTAGTTAGGATAGGATTTTCTAACAAAATAGAGGTGATATATTGTATGACTGTGTGAATATATAATAAGATATTGAATCAGGCAGTAGCCACAGAGTGGCCTATCTCTGACATGAACCAATAAAGTTCAGTAGTTTGTAAAATTATAGGCTCCAGAGCATCTCTTGATAAAATCCTCATTCAAGAGCTTCTGCAGAAGACTGACAATTACATTTAATTGTAACAGTAATGCTACCCTGAGTACCGAGCATACCATCCTCTGTAGCACCTTCTCTCCTGGTCGCCACAATATCAGGTCATAGACACTTCAATGTAAGGTCCCTTGTGCCTCTCTCCCCCTGAACATGGTTATCATATTCATGTTTTGGTTTCCCCTGATGTCTGATTCTATCTGCAGCTTGGGACAATTTAGCAGTGCCCGTAAATAGACTTAATGTCTCTGCGACTCTTCCAACTCTCCACCTCGACACTATGGCTAACATGTCTCTTGATAGCATTTTGCGTATTGGCTTTCCTCTCAGAATACACCACTATTAAAGTAATTTCATCGTTTTCCAATAAGCATTGTCTAAGTGATTTGTGTGGTTCCAAAGCACAAGCAACTTATTTAGCAAAAGCAAAAAGGTTTAGCAGTTCAATAAATAACTAAAGCACAATACAGCCGATACCAAATACATACATACATATGCTGCACTCTCTGCTGGATCCAGCTAGACAGTCCTTCAGTCCAGAAGACTGTGGTCAGTGATGACTGTTTAGCTAGTCCCAGGGAGCTGTATATATATACCTAGTGATACAGAGAAAACAATACAGATAATGTGGCTTGCTTCTATAGGTCCAGGCTTCAGGAGGGTCCAGTGTAATGCAGGTCATAGGCCAGTTCAAACAAAAAGTTCCAAAGGTGAAGGTCAGCTCTCCAGGGGATGCACTCCGATTTTTCCGCCAAGAATCTAGTTTAAACTAGTCTATTTACACTACACAGACAATATCAATCTAATCATTTATTCCCTATCATCGATAACTAGCAAATGCAATGTGCGATCCTTTCGGCGAATGAACCGGACAACTGCGGATAAATAGGGGATTAGAATGATACCAAACATGACACTTCCTGTGACCTGAACCTAAATTATCACTAAAGTGTGCATATAACCTTATAATATATAAATATAAACCAAATAACAGCTGCTCATAAACGACTGTGGAATGGAACCATTATAAATATGAAATATATATATAAATGAATGTGAAAGTGCGAGTGTATGCGTGCGTGCTTTATTGTGCGATTGCGCCATGACACGTAACACGTGGCGTACTGATCGCAATCGCACGGTAAAACAATATTAATCAATATACTTTCTTTCATCCAATTATACAACTTCGACACCACCATAAGGTAAAGATGGGGCAACAGTGCTGAGTCGTGGCGGCTTACCACAGTCCATTAGTATTGAATATTATGTGCTACATTTAATTTTAAGTCAGCCTGGTCAGCCCATCAGCTACTGGATAACATTAAGGCTATGTCGAAGGCTTGTACTGGACTCACACACTACTAACTTCCCCTTTAGCATCTCAGGTCTCATTTAAGGATGGGTAATAGAACTAATCAAATTCAGACTGCTCTATTCTCTGATCATATATGTTGCTCACAAGAGCATATTGAATTCTTATCTCTACACTCAAGGTCACTATTGGATTGGCTGGGCTCCATTTTAATCATTAACTGACTCAAAATACCCTCCCAAGGGACAGTACTTCTAATCCCTTAATATGTACTCCCCACTAACAGTATTTTGCCTAAGAGGCATTAAATAAATTAACCAATGAAGCATTGTAATTTAAAAAAGTGATAAAAATATTAACGTGTAAAATAATTACTTAAATGTGTCTGTTCTGCTGTTTCTCTGTAACAGGAGTGAGCAGATCAATTTCCATATTCAAGTATCAGTGAGCAAAGTTGGTGAACAGATAATTAAACAGATGTTTTCTATGTCACTAAGGACAATTTTTACATGTAAGTCTTGAAAGTTGACATATAAGCAGCCCTTGAAAAAAGAGTTTACCAGTAACAATATAATTGGCTTTTCATTGGTGCCTTTAGCAAATATATTTGTATTGACCCAGATATGTACATGATTATCTAGTTTTACCTTTGTTACAACAATATGCCATACATGGATGGTCAGGCATCTAGGTATAAATTAACAGTTTACGTCACATAGCTACATAAAACACAAATCATTAAACTCATCAAATCATACAAGCTGGATATGATTATATTGAACCTGAGAAATAAGGATTTTAGAGATTCATGATTTGTATGCGCAGTTTTTTTGACAGCTAAACCTAGTACTCTTTTGACTGCAGACTATATTTTACCAGCTGTAATGCCACTTTAAATCATTGTGTAAGCAGGCATACACTATGTTCAGTTGCCTGTACATAAACGATAAAAGGGATCCAGAAAGCCCTCGTTATAATTTATTGTCAAAATGAAAGAAACTTAGTTGAATAATGGGTACATGGTTTTAAAAATGCCTTACAATAGTGGTTCCTTCCACTTCTTCTATTGTTGCTTTAAACACCCCGGAGGTTGTTATCATGAGATTGCTGATAGGCTCTACAATTGGTTGGTGTTAAATAGCCTTTTCTGGACAGTTTTTGCTAGAGGCATGTAATCCAGATGGTTGTAAAATGTCAATTAGATTTTTTTATAATTGCAAGTTCTGCATTCTTCTGCATATCCTTCTCCCTGCTGTTTGTAATGCAAAAACAAGTCAAATGTTGCTGATCTGGGCAGATGGTACAAGTAAACACACTCCCACTAAAATATGTTCAGACAAATCTACCGCCTAACTGTGTCGTATAGACTATTGTAGGTCAGTCTTCATCACTCAACAATATTTTTAAATAATTTAAGCTATACTTTAGAAAAAATAATAATAGTCTAATGATCATTGCCTGAAACACCCACATATTCTTTTTTAAGGGGTTCAAAAAAGAGAGGATAGTTTAGGACTTTAACTGATGCCTACTTTCTGCCTGCAGTAGAATAATTACAGCTAAATGTATATTACAAATGGGAATGGACAGGATCCTGCTTGGAGTAAAAAAGGTGTTAATAACTAAGGGGCATATTTATTAAAGGGTGAGGAGTTTAGCCATCAATAGTGTTCGTTATCACGTCTCCCAATACAAAAAATGGGTGACTGTGAGAGCTAACTTTACTGTTATTAACCCTTTGCATGGGAGAGCCTATTTAGTACTTGTACTGCTGCGTTGCCTGTTCTGTTCTCACAATCTCAGGATGGTGAAAGGAGACAAAGAAAAATTTAAAAATGTTTTATTTTAGGCTTTTAAGAATGTAATACTGTTTAAAACTAATAATTTAATTTTTAAAATGAATTATTTCTATTTTTAAACTTCATTTAAGTAAGTTACCTCTTGTCACTCCAGGCCAGTATCTGGTGATATTTTGTTGATAAAGCCCGGTGATAACAGATTGTGATAAAAAAAAAACATACTTATCGCCAGATTGAGGATATACAGTATATAGCAGTGGTTCCCAAACTTTTGCAGTTCACGGCACCCTTAGAGTCTCCAAATTTTTTCAAGGCACCCCTCCAAAATAATTACTGAGCAGTCCTGTTTTAGAAGTAGTTGGGTCAAAAAAATGTAATAAGTATTTAGGTCAGGACAGAAATACTTATTTAGTTGTATGCAAAAATGCCCCCTCTACATCCAGACACACTGCCGCCTCTGCATCCAGTCACTCTGCCCTCTCTGATGCTGCCCCTCTGCCAAACCCTTGGTCCCAATAAAGTTCCTCTCCCCAAAGTAGTAAGAGGATTTTTGTTTATTCCCAATGCTAAATACACTGTACTAAACAATCACTGTAGCAATGTAGGTAGTTTAATTTGCAAAAAATAGCCTATGGGTCTTTTACATTTAAAAGTAACATTAACCCATTCTTTCCTTGTTCCATTGACATGCAATTGAACAACTGACTTCAATTACATTACATTTCCTTGGGAACTAACGGTTTAACCGACTAAAAGGGATTCCGTCGCACTAATGGTTTAAGCAGTAGTTAACTGTTGATGTAATATTTGAAGTAAAATGGCAATAAAAATTCTATGCAGTTTTATAAATAGGCAAATTATATTATCATATTTGACCTCATTGCTAGTATTTTAAGAATAAAAGAGTGCCAAAATGAGAAGAATATTCATTTAAATTTTAGCATACAGACGTACACCACATTTTATAAACAGATTACTAATCTTGTTTTATTTATATTAATATTATGCCTTATGTGATATAAACATGTAAAATACTGCCATAATAAATATATAGGTATGAAACGTGTTGCAATGTAGTTGCCACAGCTCTAACACCAAACCTTTACCATGTTAGTTTTTGTAACATCTGTCGAAGTCAGCAAATTGGATAAAGTCATTTCAATTAAAATCGAGCAAACTTGGTTGTCTTTGTCTGAAAAGATGTGTACGGTACGCTACGGCATACAAGGGCACGCTACGGCGTGGAAGGGCGTACGCAGCTACTACACGTGGCAGCAACAGTATTTGGTCTTTTACCATACATTCGCACAAACACGCATACTTGTAAAATAGTACACATTAATGGTAGTTGCAACACATAGTCAGTTATGTCGAAATATAGTAGTATTTATGTGTTATAATATAAGTTATATGCACATTAGTGAAATATATGGAACAGGTTGAAGGAATCATATCATGAGTGGTATCATAATAAACCTCTTAACATTTGCTACAGTTTGGTTCACTCTGCGAAGGAATCGCAGAGTGCATACACAAGTTATGAATGATAGGGAATTATGAACTACTTAAGACTAAGGAATCTTGGCGGGAAGAGCAGAGCATACCCCCTGGAGAGATGACCCCCTCCTTTGGATTCCTTAGGATGAACTAGCCAATGATTGACAACCCCTTGGACCTTCCTGAAACCTGGACCAATAGAAGCAAGCTATACCATCTTCATTGTATTACTGTATTTCTGTGTGCATATAAGCAGCAGCTTCACATCTAGTGTTCAGACATCTTGTCCCCAGACTTCAGGATTCAATGACTGCACACTGGATCCAGAGCGCCTGCGATAAGTAACGGCTGTACTTATTATTATTATTTCGCTTGAATTATTCTGCTACTTTTTGAGAATAAATCTTAGTGCTTTGGAAACACAAATCGAGGTTCGACAATCGTTATTGGTTAGCGACAATACGCACTTAACGATTTGGGGGCTCGTGAGCTTTGGAGGTTTCGTTGCCGGACGATGCGCAAGACCAACGGATTTCGGTTCCGCAACAAAGGGTGGAGACGCGTCATAAACGGGTAAGAACGCAATGTGTTCAAAACCTGAATTTTACTCTGTGTTGTGAAACCGAATGTCCGTTTTGCATTGTCTAGGGCACGCTAACTAGAACCTAGGGACAAAAGAGAAAACTGTTTATTTTTTCTGTGATTGTGCGTTTTAACTGTATTACATTGCTTAGCGTATGTGAATTTCCTGCTGTGCGTACACGAACTTCCGGTAGATTTGCCACGTGGTTAAACAATCGTTTTGATAGTTATTATATGTATATAGTATAATTACTTGTTAAAGCCTCTGAGACATTTTTACTATTGTTGGGAACTTTTAATTTTCTGCGCAGAAAAGGTGTATAGTGTGTGATTTTGTAACGTAGATACACTGTTTATTATTCATTGTGCTCAGTTGCTGTCTGACGAGGCGGGTTGCCCAACTGAAGGACGGTATACAGGGCAGGTATACCGAATGCGAAAACTGGGTTTTTTCGCAAAGCGCTACCAATAGATCGCAAGGTTTGCTAATAATTAGTATTGGTAGGCAGTGCGATCTAACCGCACCGTTAGTGCGAATTGGTGAAGCAGCTAGGAGGAATTATACTGGAAAGGCAGGTTGATTTTATCAACTTGCGCTCCCAGCGATAATAAACTCAGCAGATTTTTGTGGTGAGCCAGGGTATCGAGGAGCTGATAGCCCTTGGGGCCCACAGTGATATTTCTGTATTAGGGGTCCTCGCCGGGTGCGAGAAAAAGCGAGTGGACGCGGCTAGTGGAAATACGTCCACCGGGCATTAGAGATCTCTAGCGGTGATTGTAGCAACAGGGTTGAAATTGTTGGGTGGAAAGAACAGAGCATTGCGGTGTGTCTGTGTTCCGTGTAGATTGGTGTTGTTCAACATGGGTGCTAAGCATACGCTAGAGATGGCCAGTATACTGCCTAAAGAAGGTCCTATTGGTTCAGCGTGATTTCTCATGTGTAAGAAATATGGTGCATACGCAACTGCGCATTGCGACACGTGGGTCAAGATGACCAAAGATTGTGATAGGCCTTTCCCAACAATAGGGAGTTTTAATGCAGAGGTACTAAATACTGTTGATTAAGTCAACGAAAAAGAGAAATAGACATAATGATTGTTTAAAATTGTGGCAAATGGAAGGTAACACGTGGCAGAGCAGCGAATGCTCAGCGGAAGTAGGTGTGGCGAAAAGCGCGCGCAGGGCGGAAGTAGCCGTTGAGAAGCGTGGCGAACTCAGCGTAAGCGCGCCCCCGCCACCTTATGTGGCGGGAGGGGTAAGTACAGCCGTTATTAAAACTGAAAAAAGAAAAATTGCTAAGTTATATCCTGTTTTAAGTCAGTTCAAAACAAATGAATCAGAAGATGAAGATGAACCCATTGTGATTTCAGCCATTGCTCATGCTGTTAATATGTTAGAGGTTCAGCGTAAGTATGGGAAAGGAGCAATGGCTGAGATAGGTGAGAGTAGTGTGATCACTAGGAGTGATAGCGTTCTAAATCTTGAAACAGCAGATCCGGTAGTGACTTCTGAAACCAGTGAACCAGTGGGTGCGTAGTCAGTCCGCACAATATCAGTTCCCAATGGGAAACCGGATAAGGATAGTGTAGTTCCTTTAAGAAATGTTACAATGCATTGTCCTTGGACTAGATCAGAATTACGTTCCATAATGACTGAATTCCCAGATCCTAGAAAAGAGTTGGCAAAGTGTCAGAAATTTGTTAAAGACTTAGGAAATGCACACGAACCAACCAATAAGGATTGGTGTGTAGTGTTGAGGGCGTGTCTTCCTCCCCATACTGACATACAAAAATTTATTAGAGATTGTTTGTTGGACGAAGATGACACCTTGACTGATGAGATTAATCAAGAAAATATAGAACAAATTGTCAAACACTTAGCCATCTATTTTCCAGTAGTATTAAATTGGAGTAAGATTTTCACCATAAAACAAAAGGATAGTGAAACAGCCTCAGATTACTTTGCTAGAGCTATAGCAGCGATAACACGGTTTACTGGGATATCCAACATAGGTGAGGACCCACATCAGAGAGAGGTAGCTGTAGGAGTATTAATAGATGGCCTTAGAGAAAATTTAAAGACGAGAGTACAAACCACATTACCTAATTGGAGAGGCATCACAGTAGATTCTTTTAGGGAGTCTGCTGTGGAGCATGACTGTCACTCACCGGAGTGTGAGTGCCTCCACTCTGGTACGTGGTTCTCCATCTTTCCCGCTCACACCTGTGTGGAACCGCGGCCGTCCGCCATCCTGTCGCACTGGGCATGCGCAGGTCCCTTTAACAACTACACCTGACCACTAATGTGATTGATGGATCAATCACCCCTCCCTACTTAAGGCACCTGCAACCTTAGGTAGTTGCCTGATCTTGAAGTCTCACTCCCAGTGAACTTCTATAGGTGTGTGCAGTTTCCAAACTGCTTCCAGCTCTACTCCTGTGTGCAGTTTCCAAACTGCTTCCAGCTCTACTCGTATGTACAGTTTCCAAACTGCTTCCAGCTCTACTCGTGCTTCAGCTTCCACGCTGCTCCCTGCTCAACTCAGCGGCGGTTCCCATACCGCTAAAACGCTTCACTTCTCAGCTGATTCCGGATCTACACAACTGGGTATGCTCTACTGACTATTGACTATTGCCTATTGCTCGCATACTAGTTGTATCCATTGTTGTTTGCTGCACAGGGTACAAGTACCCATATAGACTGTGTTACTGCATTGCTTCATTTAGGACAAGCTTTCACTCAAGCTACGATATCTCCTCACGCTACTACTTAGCGTTATTGTGCATATCTGCTGTGACCAGCTTCTCCTCACTGCAAGGCATCAACTCCATACAGACTATTCATTGTGCCTTCCATCTCTGCCTCACAAGACATTGCTCTACTCGCGCTGTTTCCATACAGCCACAGTTTGCCTTTCAACTTCACTCTTCTGCACCTGGACAAGTCCTCATTCCTTTTTACAGCAGTGGTACAACTTGCTGCACGCAGACCACTGACTTCCCTGCTACCTACCCGCACCTGGACAAGTCCTCCTATCACAGCGGTGGTACAACTTGCTATACGCAGACCACTGACTCTCCTATTACCTACCTACACCTGGACCAGACTCCTCACCATAGCGGTGGTACAACTTGCTGAACGCAGACCACCGACTACCCTGCTACCTACCTGCACCAGTACTATTCTTCCCATCACTACAGTGGTACAACTTGCTGTACGCAGACCACTGACTCCTGCTCTACCTACCATCACCTATCCACGTCCACTCCTCGTGTCTACATTATCTTCAGCCTCCAGTTTACTGCTCCAAGTCGCTGACTTTCCTCTAACCATAGCTGCAAGTCGCTGACTTCCTCAGACTATCTCTACTCTCCTGCTGTTGTGTCGCTCCAATCATTCACCTGCCCGCTTTGAGGTGCGTGCCATAACCCCGCCTCTCTAGCAGAGTTCCATCTGGTGAAACTCGGGTAAGCAACTCCTAGTGCCCGTGACAATGACAAGAACCTTTTTAGAAAAAAGGAATAGAAAAGTGATAGATTAATGACGGTAAGTATACAGGCTCTAGAGGGGATGCATACACGACCACCAGCATACAACCCATATAACAAGAAACCTAAAGTGATCAGGTGTTTCAACTGTAATGAGGAAGGACATTACATGAGAGATTCTAAAAAGGAAAGATTCAATGCACAGAGGGGTAGGTCACGTAGATATCCTCCAAGGAGGAATTCACATGGATTAGAAGACTCACATCTACCCGAGCATATTACAGCAACAAATGCTGCGCGGGAAAGCAATAGTCAGCGCTAGGGGTCAGGTCATACCTGTCGTCTACAGCCAGTGAGGTTAACTGAGAGTCAGAGAGAAGAACCAACAATGATAGTTGACATAGCTGGTAGGAAACAAACTTTTCTTGTAGATACAGGGGCGGCCCGATCTGTAATAACCTCTCCTTTCAATCTACAGGTGACCAGTAAAACTATTCCAGCTATGGGGGTAACGGGAAAAGTGTTACATTATCCTCTAACTAAACCCGCTGAAGTTACTATCGGGCCTCTGCATACTAAGCATTCGTTTCTCTTGGCTGCAGCGGCTCCTACTAACTTGGTAGGGAGAGACTTCAGATGGTGTGTTCCTAGATATACCCGAGAAGGTTGCTCATGAGGTACAGGACATATTGTACACCCCTCAAAGGTTAATGTTACACTCTACTGTTATAGAACAAAGTCCATCTCAAGTAAAGGGGATGTTGCTGGAAATATCAGGTTCACTATGGACCAGAGATGGACAGGACACTGGACTGATGGCAAACGTAGCCTCTGTCGTGGTCAATCTAAAAAGTGGTAGGATAGCTTCAAAAATCCCACAGTATCCATTAAAACCGGAGGTGTAACTAGGGGTATATCCTGTTATTGAGAGGCTGTTACAACAAGGGATTTTAATTCGTACAGCCAGTACAGCAAAAAGTCCCATTTTCCCTGTGAAGAAGAGTGGGGGGAGGGGCTATAGGTTAGTCCAGGACTTAAGGGGAATTAACAAAGTTGTTGAGAGCCAATTCCTCGTAGTGCCGAATCCAGCTGTCATCCTCATGCAGATTCCACCGTCTACTAGTCACTTTACTGTCATTGATCTATGTTCTGCTTTCTTCTCAGTCCCTCTTCACCCTGACTGCCAATACCTTTTTGCATTCTCCTACAGAGGAGTGCAATACACATGGACCAGACTACCCCAGGGGTTCATTGATAGCCCCAGTATTTTCTCCCAAGCCTTACATGACTGTTTGCAATCCTTTCAACCCGACAATGGGTCTGTTCTAATTCAATATGTGGACGATTTGTTGCTGTGCTCTGATTCTTTTATGTCATGTTTACATGATACTAAATTGTTGTTGCTCCATCTCTCACAAACAGGGCACAAGGTGGCAAAGGATAAATTACAGCCATGTCAGACTAAGATCAAATACTTAGGACACTGCCTCACTAAGGGGCTAAGACACCTGACAACCGACAGGATTAAGGCCATAGAGCACATGATTCTGACCCAGAGCCAGAAGCAGATTTGTAATTTCCTGGGGATGTGTGGATACTGTAGATCCTGGATCCCAGGTTTTTCTATTCTGGCATTACCATTGCAGGTGCTAGTCTCTTCCTCAAAACCAGAACGTGTCGTACACACAGAAGAGTCAGAGCAAGCGTTCTTTAATCTTAAAGATAGTCTGACTAGAGCACCTGCATTGGGAATACCTGATTATTAAAAGCCTTTTGAGCTATACTGTACAGAAGCTGATGGTTGTGCAGCAGGTGTCCTCACACAGAAACATGGTGACGCTAGCAGACCGGTAGCATACTACAGTGCACAATTGGACAATGTGGCAAGGTCACTCCCAACATGTCTCAGAAGTGTAGCAGCAACTGCTCTTCTGGTAAGTAAGAGCGAGGACGTAGTATTAGGACATAATTCAACTGTCTATACACCCCATGCTGTATCAGCTCTGTTAAATTCAGCCCAAACCAGACATGTTTCTTCAGCTAGATTCACAAAGTGGGAACTAGCCCTGATGACACCCTCAAACATCACCATCAAACGATGTAGCACCTTAAATCCAGCTACATACCTTCCATATGTGTCTCTAGAGACACAAAGGGTGGGAGGTGAGGAGACCCTGGTTGATGATGAGTTAGGCAAGAATACTGACACACATGACTGTATGGAACACCTGAATCAGACCTTTACTGCAAGGCCCGACATACGTGACACCCCCTTAGAAAAGGTAGATTTTACGTTTTATACAGATGTGAGTTGTCATAGACAGACAGAGATGGGAGAGCTATGTACTGGTTACGCGGTTGTAGACGATCAGGATGTGGTAGAAGCTGAACCCCTTGGTTCACCTCACTCAGCCCAGGTGGCGGAACTAGTAGCATTAAGGAGAGCGTGTGAGTTGGCAGAGGGTAAATCAGCCAATATATATACTGATTCTAGGTACGCCTTTGGGGTAGTGCACGATTTTCGGGACCTTTGGCGTCTTAGAAACTTTACGACAGCAGCAGGTACGCCAGTGGCACACTCACAACACATAAAAGGACTTCTGACAGCGATACAGTTACCCAGAACAGTAGCCGTCATAAAGTGCAAAGCCCATACCTTTGAAGAAGACCCAGTGTCATTGGGCAACAACAGGGCAGACGAAGCTGCTAAATGGGCAGCAGGGCAACCTATGACTATATCGACTGAGACTATGATGGTTTTTCAGACATTAGATATGCAGAAATTAATTGAAATGCAAGATTTGTGTTCCCTGCAGGAAAAGGCGGTCTGGAAGGCGAAGGGATGTGGTCAAGAGTCCTCAGGACTCTGGAGGCATGGACAAGGTAAGCCTGTAGCTCCCCGAATGTACTATCCAAGCCTGGCTGATGCAGCACACAGCCTGACTCACCTGGGTAAAGAAGGTATGTGCAACCTGGTGAGAGCATACTGGTGTGCTCCCGGATTTTCCTCTCAGGCTGGTAAGAAGGCAATGTCATGTCTTACTTGTTTGAGGAAAAATGTCGGGAAAACTATTCCAACTGAGCCATCCCACATCCCTCCTACAGACGGACCTTTTCAGGTAATACAAATTGACTACAGGTATTCCTCACTTAACGACCGAGTTCCGTTCCTACGACTAGGTCGTTAAGCGAATTGGTCGCTAAGTGAGTACAGTACTGTTATATGCACCTACATGTATTGTAATCATTTTTATTGATTCTGAATGAAGAAATAGACTAAAGAAAACTGTATTTTGTTAGTTTGCTTTACATTACATAACACTGCATAACAGAAAATAAACATGTGTACAGTAAAGCTCTACAAACAGCAGCAATTATAACAATGAGGACCCAGGGAGAACTTGGTTGTAACTCCGAGCGGTCATTAAATGGGTAGGTTGTTAAGTGAGGAATACCTGTATATCCAATTACCACCGTGCATTAATCTAAAGTATGTGTTAGTTTGTATTGATGTTTTTTCCGGTTGGGTAAAAGCATATCCGGCAGCCACTAATACTGCTGTGTTCACTGCAAAGAAAATTGTACAAGACTTTGTATGTAGGTTCAGTATCCCTAGAATCATTGAAAGTGATAGGGGTACCCACTTTACTGGTGATATCTTCCAAAATATGTGTAAACTCATGGGAATCGGTAGCAGACTTCACACCCCTTACCGACCACAAGCCAGTGGTAAGGTGGAGAGAGTAAATGGTACTATGAAGAACAAGCTTGGTAAGGTAATGGCTGAAACTGGGTTGGCATGGCCTGAGGCTTTGCCATTGGTCCTCCAAAGCATTCGGACCACTCCTAGACCTCCTCTTAATCTGTCCCCCTTTGAGATACTGTTCGGACGACAACTTCATTTGATCGTGAGTCCACAAGACGACTTGAAGTGTAATAATGAAGTGACTGTACAATATCTTATAAGAATGAGTAGACAGCTAAAGCAACAACAACAGAAACTAAAAATGCTGTCACCTGGTATGCCAGAAAACAAACTGTCATGATGTTGAACCTGGAGACTATGTTATGATTCGCAATTTCTTACGTTTAGGTTGTTTAACAGACCGTTGGGAAGGCCCGTACCAAGTGCTGCTGACCAGTACTACATCACTGAAGGTTGCAGAGAGAGACACTTGGGTCCATTCCACCTACTGCAGGAGAGTCCATAATCCGGAGAAAGTGCAAGATAAAACTGAGACCGACGACATAGATCTGTCACTTGTGAGTCTGTTCCGGGAGACCTAAAGCCTGCAGTCGAGACACCTGAACCAGAGACGTTGCCCCAGAACTATCTTTCCAGCGATGGAGTGGCGGTTTTTGTTTTTCTTTTGTTCCAGGATTTTCCTTGTTTTTACTCTTTCTAGGACATTCTATTTTTGTGAAGGAGGATGGAGGACGGAAGAGAGTTCTGGTAGTGATACGGATGAGATGGAGGCAGAGCAAAAGTTATTAGAATACTCAGAGCAGCCAAATATCAAGCTTGGTCTGGGGGTTATGAAAAGGTCTGCTAGCTCAGGAACTCGGAGGCAGTGTGAGGGGCTATTGTCTGATGAGTATTATATCTGCAAGTTCTGTGACTCCCTAGTTGAAGAGAGATGCATCCAATGATGCCAGTCCCCCAGTACTCTGAATATAGGCAGGCATCCTTTGGAGGATTATCACTCCCTGGTGGGTGAGGTGCTAAACCAAACCGAGTGTTGGGTGTGCTCTCACGTGCCACAAGGGCAGCATAATATAGGACTAGTGCCATTCCCTCTAAACATATCCGAAGTACTCGAATTGAGGGGTGGGAGGCCCATAGACGGGAGGTACAATAACACTAGGTCCCCTAGTCTGACGCTTCGACAATACTCCATAGACAGATCTTTGCTGTGTCTAAATATCTCTCATGCAAAATGTCTGGAGAATTGGGAAGCTGACCCATCAGATATCGCTGCACACCAAACTGAATCTTACTGCCTCCTACTACCCACCAATGTTTAATAAACACTGTGACTGGATTACGGATAAATAACTTCTGGTATGAATTTATTTAAAGGAAATAGCGCAGGGTGCATATATATATAATTGCATGTGCACTTATTTTTTATATTGTATATATTCTGAGATAGGGAATCTTTATTTCTGAGAACAGGGTAGAAACTGTATTTTCCTGTTTTCACCTTACTAAAGGATATGCCTTATTTCTGATGCATATATCTGATACAATAGGCCTTTGTGGATGGAGGTCTTATGTGTATTGGGATTTGTTTAGTATAGAAGTGTCATTGTTTGGAATTTGTAAGGTTGCTAGTGGAAACCTCCAATTAGGCATATGTGGAAGGGAGTCTGATAGCAGGAAGTGCTAACGAAGTTTTGTGATGAAGTGTCATGCCTGCTCTGGCCAAAGGCCCAGCAGGGGGTCGTTACTGTGTGGCCTTTTGTCCAGAGTGAATTTCATAGATAAGCGCAAATTTTGTTAGCTTTGCAACGCATGTAAATCCATGTTTGTGTAAAAAGAGTATATCCTGATGCTAAAAATAGCATGTGTCTGAAATGTATAAATGCACTAACTCGTATACTGAAATGTGTTCTTCTGGTTTTCATCTGACCTGATCACCCTGGTACCTTCAACCAGGGTGATCGCAAATAAACATCTTGCTTCAAGACATGCTTGAAAACATTTTCAATATTGCTGTATTCCTGTGATCTGCAGACTAGACCAAAAATCTAATCCGTTCTCCGGCTGTCTCTGAGGTTTGGACCCAAGCGTTTCCAGTACCACCACTCTGCCTGCTACCAAGCAGCCCTGGTCAATGTGATAGGCCAGGGTGGGATCCATTCACAGCAACCCGGATCCATAGTAAGAGGTCCGGAGGTACACCAGCAATGAGGTACACTAGCACCGTCAGTTACCCAGAAGGAACGTGGTTCTGAGTGCCATAGAAGGAGCTCAGTGGTGGCAGCATTGTAAGCCCCTCCTACTGCGGCAAGAGGGCGCACTTGGGATAACGAAAGGGAACGGTGGCAAAGTAAGCCCAGCCGGTTCCCAGCAACAACAGACAGGGTGGCGTAGGCGGTCCATCCTGTCACATATACCTTAGAAGAGAATATAACTTGCACTTGCGGCTCCTTACGCCTGAAGAGGTAGATCTAAAGTGTTCACGTGTTGCGACAGGATGGACCACCTATGCCACCCTGTCTGTTGTTGCTGGGAACTGGCTGGGCTTACTTTGCCACCGTTCCCTTTCGTTATCCCAAATGTGCCCTCTTGCCACAGTAGGAGGGGCTTATAATGCTGCCACCACTGGACTCCTATACCGGCATCCAGAACCGGGTTTCTTCTGGGTCACTGACGCTGCTAGCGTGTCTCGTTGCTGGTGTACCTGGGCTGGTAATTCAGGACCTCTTACTATGGATCCGGGTTGCTGTGAATGGATCCCCCCTGGCCTATCACATGGACCAGGGCTGCTGGGTAGCAGGCAGAGCGGTGGTACTGGAAACGCTTGGGTCCAAAACCTCAGAGACAGCCGGAGAACGGATTAGGTTTCGGGTCTAATCTGTAGATCACAGGAATACAACGATATTGAAGATGTTTCCAAGCAGGTCTTTGAAGCAAGATGGTTTATTTGCTAACACTAGTTAGTGGTACCAGTGATCAAGTCAGATGAGAATCAGAAGAACACTTACATGCTCACACAGCTCATCTTTTATACAGTTCAGAAATAGTCTATTTTTAGAATCAGGATATACTCTATTTACACAAACATGAATTTACATGGTTTTCAAGGCTAACAAAATTTACACTTATCTATGAAATTCTAAAACGCTGTGATATCCTACACCTGGTTTTCAAATGCAGAGAAACCAGGAGCCAGTCTTAATTAAAAGTTCCTGCCTTCAATGTTGGACCTTCACACATCAAAAGATCTAATTAACATGTGGCCTTTTATCAGACCGTTCGGAATACATATTCACATAGAACAACCAAAACCAAAACAAGCTAGTTTCCCACATCACAATACACAAGAGGCTTTGTAAACAAAAGCTCATTGTATCAGATATATACATCAGAAATAGGCATATCCTATAGCAAGGTTAAACAAGAGACAAATTTCTTCACCTGGTCTCAGAAATAATGATCTCCTATCTCACAATATACACAATATAAAAAAATAAGTGCACATGCAATTACATAAATAAGTGCCCTGTGCTATTTGCTTTAAATACATTTTTACCAAAAGTTATTTAATAGTTATCCAGTCACACGTGTAAGTTCAGTATAGTAAGATTATGAATACATAAGTGTAGCAGACTCCCTGCACATGCATCTCGGTTCGATTTGGATGTATCTCCAGATACTCCTCTTAGAGGGCTATATTTAGCCTTTCCAAAGGACTGGTGTAATGTTAGCAAAAACAAGCACTCTACCCACATAGAGCCAACCAGCTCATACTGAATGGAATTCTTCCTGACACCACTGGTGCAGTGGAGGCCAGGTAAAAGTAATACATGGAAGTACATGCCTCAGCAAATCCTGACATCATTGACTGCTTGGACATGCTGGAGCTTGTCAAACAACAAGCATCAACATTCCCATGACTTTCAGGGTTTGGTGGAGCTTGTGGGACTATAAGCGCCAGCATACTTTGGCAGACAGTGTCCACTGGAACTTGTAGTTTACAATTGCTATAATAAAAAAATAAAGATGCAAGTATGTTCACACCCCGATACACCCCCAAACTCATTTTTTGCTATGTTACTAAACTCCTACTCTAGAGGGAATGTTATTCTTTTGTGTAGTCCCAAAGGAAATTACAACCCACTCAGCCAAGTACAAGTTTGAGAAAACTGTTCTGATCAGGTATTGACCCCCAATGTCACATGCCATTCAGCATTGCTACACTGCAAGGAGAAGTATTTGTAATTTATTCCATCTGGACAGATGGAGAGACTTTATAAAGTGGCATATATGTATTTAAAACAGTAAAGACATCTTTGCTCTGGCTGCAGCTGTTTTTTTAAGTTGCACATTTCTTGAGTTATGTATAACTCAAAATTATAAATGCACCTGCTCACATGCATTTTTATGTGTAGGCTAGGGCTGTATTTTCTTGAAAGTCTAATAATTAGACAAAGGTGGTAATTAATAATTTCTGTATGCTACAATAGGTTGTGATGTGATTAATACACAACTGAATCATAATCGTAGCAACATGTAAATAAGTTCAAAGTATTTCTATCATTTAAAATAAAATATAATGTGAAGAAGCTAATTCATTTTTCTAACATATTAATTACATTGAGCTTGCAACCGCATGAGCACGTTTTTGTAGTATTTATGAAGCGTGTTCACATTGCGAACACTAGGTATAGCTAATATTACTTTCCATACACCAAATAGCAACTCCAGAGATGCCATAAAGAACCAGTTCATACAGGTCCAGGTGTGGGAACCTGAGGAAAAAACACCTGGCTACACATGGAAAGATGACCCATACCTCAAGGAACAATGACCAGAGGAATCAACCAATGGGGCGTTGAGTTCTTGGGAGGTCATGACCCATCGACCTATGAATGTGGACCTTAATATTGTATTTGTGTATCTTTGTGATGTCACTGCTTTTAATGACTGTACAGTGTATAAATTGTTCACCTCTGGTTTTGGAAACCAGAGTGTTCTCATAGGAGTTTGTGTCGGTGCCGACTGCGCAAGTGTATGCATGCGATACTTTGCCTGTAATCTATTTTGCAAATAAAACTCTTGTGCTTTGGAACCACAGTGATAGCATCAGAGAATCTTTATTTCATACAAAACATATGGACTTATCAATTTTTATATGCAACTCTAAAACATCTCAGTGGATATGAATTTACTTTCAGTTTTTTACAAATTCTAAAGGAGAAGTAAAATATTGAATTCAGCGCGTTAGTAAAAACAATTTAAGACAATACAATTAAAATAATCTCACCTCTTCTATTTCAATATTGTATGTTTTTTAGCAGATGATATATGTTGTTTTTAATACAAGTCAGTTTCATCATTAGTAGATTAATTTTTTTGTATTACTTTTCAATTATTTTCTGTTAAATTGCCCATAAGTAGATTTAGTTGTTGGATTCCAATGTGGTTGACCAAATTGAATGGAGCCAGTCACTCAGCCAGAGTGCCTGAGGTACATGGGCCCAACACACAACGGATAAATGACAAGAGGAAAAAATTAATAAATTGGATGTCCAAAGTGTGTGTAGACAAATTTATTTTTGTAGCCTAAATACAGAAAGGAGTGGGGGACTAAATGCAGAAATGAAGCCTAAGAATTACTGTTTCCTAATTTTTTTTACTTTTTTTAAATGTTATATACAAGAGTAAAATATGGTAAGCACAGATATTACAACCCAATATAATAATTGAGACTGCTAAACTTTTAAGCAAGTTATCCAAATTATTCCAAAGTAAGATACAAAAGTCTGCTTGGTAAATACATGAACAACTTTAAAAACACATTGAGCTTTAAATATTGCCTGCATTTTAAATAGCACATAAAAAATTAAGAAACATCTATATATATTGCAGCAAATACACCCTAACAAGCTAATGTCAACAGGGAATTGTGTCATATAGATGTTGGATTTTACATTCATCCAGCTTAAAACATGTGAAGTATATGAAAACCACACAGAAAGGTCTGAATGCAGTCTTGGGCTCCTTACCCACTTCCATTAAAAAATCATGTTTTACTATCTTTTTTTAATGCTAGCAAAAGCATGTAAATAAATATTGCACCAGTTAGCCCAAATCCACTCGTACCTGCAGTTGGGAGCACTGTCAGTGTCATTTGGACCCTGCATGGTATGCTCCCTTTAATCTCATTCACTATAAGTGACCACAAGTGCAAATGCTGGTAACCACTGCATGTCAAAAGTCATATTTGGCGTGCATTGTAACGGGTAGTTTCACGCTAGTGAGTATCCAGCCTTAGAGCATGAAGGAGTGCAGAAACATAATGCAATTATACTTTTTCATGCCCCGGCCTTCTCACATTTGCTCCTACATATAGTAACCATGCTTTTAAAAAGTCCACCTATAATAAAAAATATTTGGTTTAGTCTTTGATAAGCACAAATACCCATAATATGGAATAAAGGATTATTACATATAATTTCTCCATAGTTCAACTAACACCTATTGTTGTGAAACAATGTATTAATAACACCCTAACCAGCCTGTCCCTCGTTTCTCACAAAATGTGGATTATAGCATGTACGATTTATAGCCCTTGCTTTTGTTCCCCAGCTCAACAGAGTACAACTGCAGTGTCTAATTACATGTGGATAAGGAGACATTGTAGCTCATTGTAAATATGTATATTGTTTATTGTATATTGTTGATATGGCAGTGAACTTATTATTCATTGTCCTTAAAGTGAAGCCAGGTGGATTATGGGTAGAGATCAGGTTGCAAGATACTGGTGAGGGGGAAGGCTAATTAGTATCCACTGTTCTCACAAGACTACTCCAGACATTTGGACTACAAGCTAACAGAGGAGTTTCTGTGGAAGTACAGCGTACAGCTCATCTCTAATCCCCTCTCCAACCCCCTAGTCCAGGACTCACCAATGTTTAACAAGGAGAGACCCAGGGGTTTGCCCAGGGAGGGGAAAAGACTGTGGAAACTTTGACCCTAGATATAAAGAGCCACTCCAGGGGGGGAGATGATGTTCATTCTGGGAATTGATCGGAAGAGTCTGCAGGGTGACTGGTGGATCTACCCGTGAAATACATCGGCAGATCCACGGGTTGTCAAGTCCGGATAGTCAGGTGACTGTAACTCTTTAAGCTAGTGGGGTAAGGGACAGATGACGTGGTAAACCTGCCTGGCATTTATTTACTGTGTGTTCATAATATTCTAGTGTTGCTTTTATTACAATAAATCTACTGTTGTACTTTTCCAACTGCATTTACCTGAGTGACTAATAAGAACTTTAGATGGTACTGGGTAGGCTTCCCTGGCATAGGATGGCACCCGTGGGTGGCCAGCAAGAGTGAAGTGGGTAGAATTAAGCCAGAAAAACAGGTATCTTCACACCTATTATGACAAGAGGCTGAATATTGCAGAGGCAGACAACATTCTCAGCATAGATATGAAAAGCTGATAACAAGTTTCAATTGGAAAAACACCTGTCACATTTAAAATATTTTGCTAAGACTATGAAATAATGTGTGAAGTTAAGCTAAACATTTAAGAGTATTTCAGTTGGACACAACTTTAGAAGTTTGTTTCGGACTCTTTATCAGCTATAAAAGGAAGGTGTAGTCTGGCATTATTAAATGAGCTTGGCTACTATTCAGCAGAACTCTACCTCAGTTTCTTCTGCCACAAAGCGTGTTGCCAGTATCACTTATAACGATTTGTAAAAAAAATAATAATAATCTTTCTGGAATGTAAAACCCAGTTTACATTTAGAAAGTTTTAGAACTGTTCACCAAAATCACAGATATACTCAGATTATTGAAAAAGGTATATGATTGCACAGACTAAAATGTTTGAACATTTTTAAAACATTGTATATGTATGCTACCTATATTGTGTTTACTTATTGAGTATTCATTGTGTGCAAACATGCTACAGAATTTCCGTGTTTATTCTTGTATTTTTACAGTTCTTTGTGAAGCAGATACAGGCAGGTCAAAGATAGTGGAGCAAGTTTCTGTAACTTCATAAACTAGCCCACTGGAAAATGGTTTCCATTTGTACTTGAAGACGACCAGATGACTGACATACCAACTAAAATTTGGAAAGATTTCATATATTTGAAGTTATGATGTATATTCCATTATAAGTTGTAATGTAAGCTAATTAGGAGATTTACGACTTTCTATGTGCACTAAATCTATTTAAGTCATTTTGTACATTCTCTGCTAATCGAAATATTGGTGCAACAAAATACTTTAGGTATTATTTAAATTATTAACTACTTTAAATTCTGCAGAGTAGAGCTAAAGTGCTAGGACTAGCCATAGCCCATTGCAAAATTAAATAGCAAACCTTGCCAAAGAGAACGGCACATGATTGCATGTGAGTGACAATAGGTCCATATAATAATAATTTTATTTATATCATATTTTTCTCCCAAAAGGATTCAAGAACTTTACTACAATTAGGGTTATTCCCACTGATTTCAAGGATAGTAAATGCCCTATAGAAAGTAATTAATTGACTGCTACTACTCTCCTCCTCTCCTTATCTGAACCTCAGCTCATCTCATTGAAACTTGTGCTTCACATCTGTGCAAAATGTGTTGTTTTAAACTCCCAGACACCATGCTGACCCCTGCACAATCTAGACCCCTGCACCATGTTGGATGTTTCCCATATAGGCCTCTGCACCATCTGGATTCTCAAGGACTCTGTACCAATTAGGCCCTTGCACCATCATGTGTCGATGTATATCGACCATCATGTGTCCCTATATAATGGTCTCAGTATCTTGCAGACATCTGCCCCATAGAGGTCTATTTTTCAGATTTGCTCATTTTGTCTCTCATATCCCCTCCCTCTACACTAGGGGTGGCCAACCATTCAAAATCTAAGAGCCAAAAAATATATATAGATACACAACATTACCTTTTATATATGTGTGCATATACATACTGTACTCACATATATTAAAAATATAACAATTTACAAAATCTCGGCAGCTGCGTCGTGTTGCCTAGCAGCAGGACGCTCCTTGTTCCTTGCTTGTAACGTGCACGCATGTTCTGTTCAGTCGTGTCCCGTTGCTAGACAGCGGGACACTATCTCCACTCACCTGTCGGCGGTCAGCGTGCCTGACCATCAAATCTCCATCCCCCAATCAGAATGCACCTTATGGTTTATAGAGCACCCTCTGACACATGTTGGGTGCCAGAGTATTGGTTCACTCCTGCTCCAGCGCTTCCTGAGCTTCTGATCCAGTGTTCTTCGGTTCTGACTTGGCTTCCTGTTACTATTCTTCTGTGTTTCGTTTAAGTACCTTGCTTCCCGGCTGGTTTGACTATTTGGTTTGTACTGCACCGCTTGTTTGGCTTTCACCTGGACTGCCTGACTACGCTTGTCTACTACTGTCGCAACATCGGTGACTGTCTTGGAGAACTGCGACCTGCGTACCCTCTGCAGCTAAGATCAAACTTCGTTGTGGGGGTCCCTGGTGAATACTGGGGGTACGTTAGACTCTGCGCCTCCCTGTTCATCGGTTAGCGGCCATCTATGAAATTTCGTGACAAATCAACTCAGCACAGCTCTGCACTGCACAGCTCCTACCTTGCTGCTGTCTCCAATGGAGGAGGGTTTGAAGGGTTACTGTCTCTTCACAGTAGCTCATGTTGCTACTGCATTCACAATAAATAGCCAACATGCCACTCAGACCTCTTCATATTCCCATCAGATCTCCCCACATGCACCTGACATACACAGCAGCCTCTCCACATGCCATCTAATCTACCCACAAGCCCCAGAAATGCCAGTCAGATATCCCCACATGTCCACCAGACCTCTCCACCTGCCATAACCCTTACATACCCATCAGCCTTCCACACATGACTCATAAATGCCAATCAAACCTCCACACATGTTCTCCCCAGATTTCCTCTCTTATGCCCCTTACTTGCCTGTCAGACTTCCCACACAGCCGCTGGAGCACATGCAGAGAAAGGAGGAATAGTACTTGCTCTCCTCATTCCCTTATTGGATTGCCTGTTATAACATGATCTCCCTGCGTTATGTAGTGGAGGGCCCATCATCATTTATTTAGCGCCACCAATTCTGCAGCGTTGGACATAGAATATTTGTCACTCACATCTGTCCCTGCTCCATTGGAGCTTACAGTCTAAATTACCTACACACACAGACAGATGGACACACAGACTAGAGTCAATTTGATAGCAGACTATTAAACTGCCAGCATGTTTTTGGCGTGTGGGAGGAAATTGGAGCACCAGGAGGAAACCCATGGGCAGAACATACAAGCTCCACACAGATAAGGCCTTGAATCGGGATTCAAACTCACGACCCCAGCACTGTGAGAAAGAAGTGATAAACACTAAGCCACCATGCTAAACAATAAGCCACACGGCTACTCTTGGTTAGACGTTCACAAATCTGCGGCTGTCGGCACCCGGAGCACTGTGCTTGGGTGATGCTTCCGGCCAGGAGTCATAATTCTAAACACAAAGGGCCGCATGCAGTTTGAGAGCCGCAGATTGGCAACCGCTACTCTACACTATGGGGGCTATTCAATTGTTAGCGAGATGCGTTTAAAATTTCGCGCTCCAATAAAAAAAAAAAAAAAAGCGCGCGTTTAAAAAAAACAACCCCTTAATTCAATTGTTTTTTTGCATGCACCCCCTCTATTATTGGCCCTAGCGAGTTTGAAATGGTTAAGGCACTCATTTTACTATAAAAAAATAAAAGTAAATTAATGCAATCAAGAATGGCCCCAGCACTGCAAAGGAGATTGGGCCCCTACACTGCAATCAAGAAGGGCCCCAGCACTGCACAAGAGAATGGGCCCCCACACTGCAAGCAACAATGCCCCCCCCCCCCCTGTACAGCAGAATTAAAAATTTTACAAGGAGGTAAAAAATTTTAAATTTACAAACATTTCTTGAACACTGGCCAAGCATGGACATTTGTAAGGTACAAATATTTGTGGGACAGTGGGCAAGCCGGACATTTCTTCGAAAGCTACAAAATAATTTTTGGGACTTTGCGTAAATTAGTGTGTGTAGGTAAAGCATCATAAAACTGAGGATTTTGTCCATGGTGAGTATTTTGTTTTTTGTTTTTTCAATAAAAATCTATGGTGTACATGAGGGTGTTTACTGTATTTCTTGGGGTTTTATTATTTTTAATAAAGATTTGTGGTTGGAATGAGGGTGTTGTGCTTTTATTTAACATTTTGCTTTGTGGAACTACAGATCACAGCCAGCCGTGGGTGTAAGAGCATGTTGGCACTTGTGGTTCTACTACAAGTGCAAACATGCCCTGGGTGCTATGGGTACGCTGGTGCTTGTAGTTAGACAAGTAGCAGTATGCCCACACTATTTAGGCCAACATGGCTGGCTGGGACATGTAGTTCCACAAATCAAAATTGTTTTTTTTCATACAAAATCCCCATTTATTACCTACTACCCACAGCCCAGGGGTAGTAGGAAGAGCCCTAGTGCTATCGGCACTGGGCTGGGTGTCCCTAGGGGGGTGGCCCGCTTACATTTTTCAGCGGACCACAATCCCTATGGAATCCAGGCCAGTGCTGAACAGTCTGTGGGTGTTTAGTCATTATGGCCGTGGGACCCAAACTGCGTTTCCGCCCCCCCCCCCCCCCCCCTGCTATAGTGCCCATCACCACGGCTGGTTAGCCTAGTGCTTTTTCAATTAAATTAGGGGGAACCCTACGTCAAATTTTTCAAAGAGTTTAACTCACACATCAATAGCCTGCCAGCACTAGGGCGAAGACTAAATAGAGTGCGGAGCAAACGATTTTGCTTTTAAAAAAATAAATAAAAAAACATGATACTTTTTGGCACCCCCCCCCTTAAAAACAAAAAAATAATATAAAAAAGTTTAAATACATGCACCACTATGGTTTTATCTAAAGGGGGAAATTTCCAAAAACTATTAATTATTATACACTTTTTTAAGTACTTTTCTTTTTTTAGGTTACTTTTATGAACTTTTACACCTATTTTCTCAGTTTAATGTATATTTTTCTTAACTTAATAAAAAATTTTTTTCTTTGAGCAGACCATGGAGGTGCGAGATAGAACAGCATATTTGCCTTTTTCACACTCGGCGTTAAAAAACAATTGAATAGCTTTTTCCGCTAAGGGTTTGCAGCCAGCCTATACTTTAACATTGACAAACGCTTGGAACGCGATAACACCGTTTCGGTAAAAAAAAAAAAAAGATTAGAATTGCGTGAGAAGTTTTTGCGCTCTAAAATAAGGTAAAATAGCAAAAAAATTACTTTGCACGCTCGAACTTCCAAACTCGCTAACAATTGAATACCCCCCTATGGACCTGATTCATTAAGGAAAATAAGGCATGTTACAATGCAAAGGGTGCAAATTAGTTTATTATTTTGCATATAAGTTAAATACTGGCTGTTTTTTCATGTAGCACATAAATACTTGATAACTTTAATTGTACACTGAAATTTAAAATTGGTCTAGGACATGCCCTACCCCAAAATATAAATCTGCCATCATATTTTAAATTTGCATCCCCCTCCAATACAACATGGTTTTGCGAAGGTCCAAAGTTACGCAATTGTTTTGTGTTATTTTCCTTAATGAATTAGGCACTATGTCTCATGTCTGTACTCTGTCTCATGTCTGTACTCTTTAAGCCTGATTTATGTTTGGACAAACATCCATTTGAGTAGCATATCTTGTGTGAAATAGCCCTGCACATGGCCAGAAATGGACCTTGCGCCAATGAACACAATTGTATGCAATTTATGTGAACACAATTAACACTTAAGACATCCTACTATTTGAGTGGTGAAATGGGAATTGAAGGTGAAGATTAACGTAGGTCATGTACAGTAAGGGCAACCCGGTGCAGATGCAGCCTATTCAGTTCTGGGTTTCTCATAAATACCCTTGCTTTCACCTGTATCATTTGCACCCGCTACAGGGCTGGAGTAGATGCTGACTGATAGTGATTACTGTCACAGCATAGATTTTTTATTTAAAAAGTATACATATACGTGTCACTAGATAGCATAGAACATCTGTATGCAAGTAAGAAACACATAGTATGTGCAGTACTCATTGCAGGAATCTTTATGTAATTAATGTAAAAAAATAATTATTTGCAATGTAATAATTATATACATTTTTATGCTGACAATAGTTGTTATTTTATTTCATGATCATTTTTTTTTGTTTTGTTCTCATCTTTTATTGTATGCTTGTGTGCACAGTGCACCTACACCCACATGCAAATAGAATTGTTTGGTATGCTTGGATTTGAATACGGTCGGAACTACGCACAAGTTCCATGCTCTTTTTTCAAACACAACTTACATGCAAGTTGCGTTCAGACTTAAATTAGGCCCTTTGTCTTACTCTGTCCACTCTATTTCCCTGTTTTGACTTGTGCTGTATTGTTTATGTATGCTATGCAATATATTCTGTTAATTGCACCCATGCATTTATTGTTCTGCTTATCTGAATCCATTCTTCTTATCTGTATATACTTATGTAATTTTGTTGAATGTTGTATGACGTTGTGGAAGCCTTGTGGAACCTTATGAATAAAAGATAATAATACTAATAGTACTTTAATCATTGAAGTAATGGTTCCATTGGCTACAAAACTAGCATTTTCCCCATAGAAAGTTGCAAATGGTCTATGAATATAAAGCAGTTTTTATATAAAAAAAACATTAATCTGGATTGATGTTTGCAATGCACACAATAATGAGCGTTAAAAGATTGACAAGAAATGGTAATATGCTTTTTCTATGTGTAAATCCCAGACCCAATGCTCCCCTGTCCTGGACATCAGAGTCCCAAGAATGTAGAGAAAGGGAGGAAGAGCTGCTAGCTGGGATCAGTCCAACACTTTTCTGGGCACTGGAAACTACACTTCCCAGCATACCTTAGGAGCGAATATGTGGAAAAGTGATGTCAGGGCCTTTCAGTTGCAGAGAAGTTTGCTCCAGAGGAGGAAAATCTTTTGAGTGCACAAAGTGAAACCATTGCCAGGAGCACAGCCTTACCAAGCAGAGCCAATGAAGGGAGAGTAGCATTGCAGCTGAGTCCACTGAGCCTGCCAGGAAGCACAAGAGTCACTAGGATAGTGCGTACTGTGGAGAAGGGTGTTACAGAGGAGGCAAAGTCAGAAATGGCAACGCCATTACAGGTAGACTGAAGGCAATGAGGAGGGCTGTAAACCTCTTAGAAGAACTGTCAGACTAACAGAGAAAACTGCAAGTCTAACCAAGAGAGCTGCCAATATTACAGAGAACGCTGCCAGTCTTGCAGAATGTGCTGCCAATCTAATAGGCAGAGCTGGCAGATTACTAGACAGGGCTTCCAGAATCACATAGGGAACTGCTATTCCCAGAGAAGAGTCTGCAAATGCCAAAGAATAAGCTGTTAGAGGTGGAACATAAGCTGCCAGAGGTCCAGATCCAATCCAGTGGTCCAGAGGAAGTCCAGGTCTGATTTGTAGGTCTAGAAGCAGACTGTTTCATTTGCCCATAGAGTGTCATGATTTGTTCTAGTTGTTCAAGATGCCTGGATCTGCTACCACTTCTAAATTATGACCTATAGAGAAGAGCCATTGGGATCAAAGCCATCAGGGCTTTGATCCATGTTTCAAGAGCCCATCAGTTTTAAAGAACTGGTTAGTGTTCATAGCAAATGTAAGTAACCGCTGCATAATGCACCACACCACACACGGGTCTAATCATCAGTAAAAAGGCTCATCTGAGCTAGAGGTCTGGCATTGAAATGCCTAACACTGCCAAGATTATGCATCTCCTCATCTTCTACACAAATTTATATTCATTATTGCTGTTGATACTACTACCTTTTAGGGCTACGGTTATTAGATAAGCCTTTATAACCAGGCTTATAGATGTCTTCACCATTAGCAGGGGCCTTTCCCGTAGAACTGATTTTGTTCAGAGGTACTCGGATGCCCCAGGACTTAACCTTTAGGGTAGTAAAGGCTAATCAGTATAACCATAGGGCAGGATGGAGGAAGCCGGAATATTGGAGGCATTTACCGGGGACATGCCAGAGGTTGTGGGTCAATAGCAAATAGGATAACAGGAAAAAGGCCAGATGTCAGGGCCGGTTGCAAACAGGGGTAATCCAAAAAACAGGCAGAGGTCAGGGGTATTCAGCTTTCAAGCAGGATCAAAGTCAAAGCCAAAGGTCATAACAGGAATCAGATCAAATACAGAGAACCCACAGGATAGATCAGTACACAGCTGGTCAGCATTTGTGCAGCACACAGATGTTATAACTGGCAGGCAGGCTAAGCTCTCCTTGCCTTAAATACATGAAGTGGCAAATCAGAGGTTAGGGACTCAGATGGTACTAAATGCCCCTCCAGAAAATGCTTAATTCATTTTACAGGTTTGCGCACGTGCCCGGCTGCCACGGGTGCCAGGATGCAGTGCTGCTTGCAATGGCATCTTGCCCATTGACTTGTTGATGCCCGGGACAGTGGTACTGGAAGTGATGTCCCGGCTGCTGGCATGACAGACGGATCACAGGCAAGAGCGGGCAGACACGAACCACCGCTCGCAACACTACTGTCACGGGCACTAGGAGTCTTGCCCAGGATTTCACCAGATGACTGGGCTTACCAGAGTAGTGAAGCTCACACAACGGTCCTCTGGTAGCGGGGTGACTAGCGGAACAAATATCACAGCCGATGGAGAGAGAATGCCAATGAATAATAGGAAAGTGACTTGCAGCAATCTTAGGTCAATGAATCAGCGGCTAGCTGATATAGTGGAAAGATAGATTTGAACATGGAGATCAGGATGGACGTGAGTAGATGCAGGGAGGTAGCAGGGAAGTCAGTGGTCTGCGTATAGCAAGTTGTACCACTGCTTATGGTGAAGAGACTTGTCCAGGTGCAGGTAGGTAGCGGGGAAGTCAGTGGTCTGCGTATAGCAAGTTGTACCACTGCTTATAGTGAGAAGACTTGTCCAGGTGCAGGTAGGTAGGTAGCGGGGAAGTTGGTGGTCTGCGTATAGCAAGTTGTACCACTGCTTATGGTGAGAAGACTTGTCCAGGTGCAGGTAGGTAGCGGGGAAGTCAGTGGTCTGCGTATAGTAAGTTGTACCACTGCTTATGGTGAGAAGACTTGTCCAGGTGCAGGTAGGTAACGGGGAAGTCAGTGGTCTGCGTATAGCAAGTTGTACCACTGCTTAATAGGTGAGGAGGTGTACAAGTGTTGATGAGTGGAAACATAGAATGTAGACACTGAGAGCACAAGAAACTTGATCCCAAACAATATGCACAAGTCTATGTTGGTGTGGCAGGCGCTGCTTGACAGAGACAAATTCACTACTGGAATCCAGGCTAATAGTAAAAGGTCAATTAGCATATGTATCTCACGACTGAACAAAGACGTAAACTTCCCAGCAGATATGCGGAGTAATAACACAGTCTCAGGGAGATAGAGGATTCCGTGGGTAAGTGGAGAACAGTCCAAGCGGATATGCAGTAAACGAATACAGTCAATAGAAAGTAAGCATACCGCGGTTCAGTTGAGCAGGCTGTCCACGAGAGGATACAGGAACAGCTGAGCGGCTGCACGCCAGCACGAGTAAAGAAACCACAGGTGAGTGGTAGCAGTAATCAGGGTCTGGGTCAGCACACAGGCAGAGAACTTGACACGGGTAGAACAACGATGAGCAATGCAGGAATCACTGGAGACAGCAAACACGAGTAGAACATTGGATGTAATAGCGGACTGGAAGCCGCAGATGATTAGAGCAGGAATCAGCAGGGAACTGAAGACATAGTAGAACACGGGAGACTTGTAGCGGTCTGGAAACCGGCAGGAATCAGCAGGGAACTGAAGACATAGTAGAACACAGGAGACTTGAAGTGGTCTGGAAACCGGCAGAAATCAGCAGGGAACTGAAGACATAGTAGAACACAGGAGACTTGAAGCGGTCTGGAAACCGGCAATGAGTTGAGCAGGAATCAGCAGGAAGCTGAAGACACGGAGAAGTAGACAGGAACACCTTCAGAGACTCACAGGGAATGAGACTCCAAGATCAGGCAACGAGGTAATGAACACACGTGCTTTAAATAGGGAGCGTTGCCTGATCAACCAATTAACTAAAAGCAAAGGTCAGAAGAGTTCTTAGGAACTGCGCATGCGCAGACCATCTGGATGGCGGGCGGCCACGGTTTAGGATAGGTGCTGGCAGGAATACTGGAGAGCCACGCACCAGTGAAGAGGCACTCACGGTCCGGTGAGTGACACTGTATGATACAAGTCGCCAGTTATCGGCCCCAGTAAAACACTGCATTTGGGAGGACATTACAGAGCAGGTCAATACTGTGGCTCCTATTCAGAGATCTGTGAGGTCAGAAATCTCATTTAGTTTGCTGTAGTCCAGGCAGAAGCGGGTGGTCCCATCCTTTTTCGGGACCAATACCACCCCTGCAGCCCATGGACTATTTGACTTCCTAATTACGCCTAAGGCCAGCATTTCCTTTATCTCCTTCCGTATTTGGGCCAATTCTGTGGGGGTCATGTGGTATGCCACCTGCCTTATGGGCTTTGCCTCCCCCGTGTCTACATAGTGGGTGGCTAGGTGGGTACGTCCGGGTTTACAAGTAAATTGGGCCTGCTCCTTCTCCAGCACCTCCCTCATTTCCTGCCTCTGCCTCTCTCCAAGCTGCGTCCCCACAGTCACTGTCTCCATCCCTTTTTCCTCTCTCACCTCCCCTATCATCCCCTATCTACCTCTGTGGGACCCATGGGGGGACAACACACCACCATTGCTGCCAACTGCTGTTCCACATAATCTTTTATTGATGTGGAAGGTTTTCAGCCAGGTTTCCTCATCATCCAGCGCTACTACATAGTTGACCGGCCCTACCTGCCTCACCACTTTGTATGGGTCATCCCAGGTGGCCTTAAGTTTATTCTGCCTCATTGGGACTAGCACCATCACCTTCTGTCCTGCGTTCAGCTTCCTATCCCGAGTGTGGGCATCGTACCACTCTTTCTGTCATGCTTAGGCTCCCTTTAAATGGCCTTGCACCAGCTGCGCTACTCTCTTCCTCCTCTACCTCATCTTCTCTACATATTTAAGGATAGGCTGCTCATTGGCCTGGAACGTTCCTTCCCAGCTCTCTATAACCAGGTCTTGGGGGGCCTCGTACCCTCCAGCCATAAAAAAGTTTGAAAGGAGAGTATCCGGTGGACTCCTGGGGCACTTCCCTGTATGCGAACAGGAGCTGCTGCAGGGCCCTTTCCCAGTCTCTCCCATCAGACTGTACATATGCATTCAGGAGGTATTTCAGCGTTCCATTGAAACGCTCACATAACCCATTGGTCTGAGGATGGTACGGGGTGGTTCATAGGGGCTTAATGCCCCACTTTTTTCATAGGGTCTGGACTAGGTCCCCTTGGAACTGGGTCCCCTGGTCAGTAACCACTTCCCTGGGATATCCTATCTGGCTTAAAATGTCCACCAGAGCCTGGGCTACATGCTCTGCTTCTATGGACGACAGGGCTACTGCCTCTGGGTATCTGGTGGCAAAGTCCACCAGGGTGAGGAAGAATTTTTTTCCTGGTGTAACTGGGGATGGCCAATGGACCTACGATATCTATATCTATATATATATCTATAGCCACCCGGGCAAAGGGCTTCTCAATTATAGGCAGGGACAGGGCCGGATTTACCACTAGGCAACCTAGGCAATTGCCTAGGGCCCAGCGGTCCCCAGAGGGCCCTCCCAGGGCCGGCGGTGAGACCAACCTTTAAAAATGGGCCGCTACTTATGGGCCAGTGCTATATGCTTGCCCCCCTGGGCTAAAGTCTGCCAGCCAGCCCCTGAATAGGGGTATATGTTATGCTAAAAACTATAGTGCTATGGATTTTTCAGGGAGGGGGCCCCAAACCAGTATCTTGCCTTGGGCCCCATGAGGTCTAAATCCGGCTCTGGGCAGGGATTGTAGTGGGACTTTCTTAGGGGCTCTCCCTATTTTCTGGCAGGTGTCACAGGAGGCTTTGTACCGTTTCACATCCTGGGTGACTTGGGGCCAGAAAAAAGTCTGCAACACCCGGGCCAACGTTTTTCTGGTCCCAAAGTGCTCCGCTGCTGGAATGTCATGGGCCAGCGCTAATAAATCGGTCCGGTAAGCCCATGGTACTACCAACTGCTTCACTTCTGCCCCTGGGTCTTGGTCTAGGGTGGGGTGGACTACCCTATATAACAGTCCTTTGTCCCACACTACTTTACTGCCTGTCACTTCCCCTCCCCCAGCGTCTGCTGCACTCCTCAGTTTGGCTAGGGATGGGTCAGTCTGTTAGGCTTTCTTAAATTCCCTTCTGTCCTCCTCCCCCAAATCAATTTCTGGTACAACATCAGATATTTTTGGGTTACTCACCAATGGTGCTGCCTCTGGCTCCTTGCCGGGGGGTAGTCTTGGTGGTTCCCTTGGCGTTGCGGCGGCTTGGGCTCGGCTCTGGCTGCGGGTCACAGTTTGCACAAAGTGAGTGACCAATCCCTGGCCCAAATCATTCCCCAAAATCACTTTTGCTGGTAATCCAACCAAGATGCCCACCTCCACCATTCCAAATCGCGTCCCCCAATCCAAATGTACCTGGGTCTCCTGAAAATCTGCAAGATGGCCCCCCACTGTGGAAATCCGGACCTGTTGTTCCTTCGTAACTTGGGATCTTTTAAATATATCAGGCTCCACCAGGGTCAGGGATGCTCCTGAGTCTCTCAACCCCTGGACCTAGTAGTCCCCCACCCACACATCCTGTAGATGACCCTGCATATTCCTAGGGCTCTGCTTCCCCTCCCCCAAAATCAGGTACACCACATACACCCCGTCCCTTGCCTCTGGCACATCAGGACAGGGTGGCTCGACCTCAATGCTGATTTCAAAATTTCCTGGGGCATACTGTACAGCAGCCACTGGTGAAGCTCTGGTTCCTGGGATGGGACCACTGGTATGGGGGCAATCTCTCTCTAAGTGCCCCATCTGGTTACACCGATAACACCTCTTTGGATTCAGGTCCCAAGGTCTGGATCGGACTGGTTCATCTCTGGGATTCCGGGCAGAGTTCTCTCAAATAAAAAGGGCTCCTGGCATCACTAGACTTGCTGGAATTGGTTGGCTCCCCCTCCCTGTAGTTGCTTGGCTAGGCATACTAGGGGCTCTCCACCTGGGTTGGCTCACCACATACTCATCAGCTAGCCCTGCTGCCTCCTCCAGGGTCTCAGATTTTCTGTCCGCCAGCCAGTCCCGGATGTCTGGGGCCATTTTTCAAGTCAGCTGCTCCAGCATAATGAGCTCTTTAATTTGCTTAGCGGAGCGGGCCCCTTTCCCTTCCAGCCATTTCTCGCAAGCCCTCTGTAGTTGGCTGGCAAATTCCTGGTGCGACTGTGACTCTGCTTTATTCAGAGTCCTGAACTTGTATCTGTAGGTCTCTGCAATTAACTGGAATTTTACCAATCAGCGCCTTTTTCACAGTAGCATAATCCCCATATTCTTGAGGGCTTAGAGCCTGGTAAGCTTCCAGCGCTCTCCCAGTCAGGCTGGGTCTCAGATATTTGGACCACTCTTCCTGCTCAATCCCATGGACTCCCAACAAGTTTTCAAAATCCCGGAGATGGGTATCAATATCTGTGTCTGCCTCTTTAAAAATTGGGACTCCACTATATCCCAGCTGAGGTCTCAACCGTGCCTCTCCCTGACCTTCTTTTCTCTGAATCTGTGGTACCTCAATTGCTACCCTAACATTGCTTGGAGCACTCCTGCTCTTTAATGCAGGGTTGCCATTTCCCCCAGTGCTGTCGGCCAATCTTGCAGCACTACTGGAGTGCTGGACAGTGGTCTGGGTTGTGTCCCACTGGGGGGTCTCTGTGGCTGGTCTGTGGCCTTCCCCGTCCCCCCTGACTCTTCCATCTCCTCAGGGTGGGTCTTTTCCCATTCCATTAGTTTGGCCACTAGAACTTCACGCACGTTGTGTCATCAAAGTCCACCCCATTGGTTCTGCAGAACCCCTGCAAGTGTTGTTTCCTGGCTTTCATATAGATTCTCTCTGTGGATTTTAAACTGCTCTGCTCTGCTTCTGTAGCCATACCTGCTGAATTCCCAGGTAGATTTTTCACTAACACTGGTGCTGACAGACTGTTGCCTTCTGTCCTTACAGAGCCTGACCGTATCTGGATACGAGTCCCTGCGCTCTACCCAAATGTTGGGACTGTGTGACCCCACTGCTTGCCACCAAAATTGTGAGGACACCGGGGTTGGAACCAAAGCTCACTAGATACCCGGTCCTCTAGGATCACAGGTGACACAGGTAAGGAGACAGGAAAGAAATAATAATCACTTTTATTAAACAAAGTGCACACACTTAGTAAAATACAACAGTGCTCCCCAAGGAGAAACTTGTTCCCCCACCAAATATATCAAGTGTCAGAAAATCACCAGTGAAAGTAAAAACTCCCCAACAAAGTCCCCAGCAGGCTACCTCTAAGCACAGATTCTTAGCAGGCCCAATCTCCTGGTAATAAAATCCCCAGCTGACAATCCAAGTGGGCCAGGGTTTCTGATCCGTAAGGTGGGTCGGTGTATCTTGCCGATCCCAGCTGCTCGGCCAATTCTCCAACAGCTTGGTGGGACCCTGGGTATTAATCTCCCTACCAATGTAGGCTCACAAATTCTCCAGAATCTGCGAGTGTCTCCCAATGGAGTGGTAAACAGAATCAGTCCTAGAGGTACCCTCCCCGATCTGTGTCAAGAAGCTCCTGCTTCAAGCATTCCTTTCTGGTCCTGCGAGAATACGGTTACTCTCCAACAGTCCAAGTCCTTGCTGTCTCAAGATTCCAACACCAACCCCCTCCCCCAGACGGCTCCTTTTTGTCCCTTCTCACAAGACACCCGATTCTGGCCACCTCCCTGGGTCAACCACCTGCTCATTGTCCTCTTGTGATTGGTGGTGTGAAGAGTTTGGGTGGTAACAGGGGTGGAAGTAGAGCATGACATCAGTGGTCTCCCACCTGCAATGATGGTGCCATTCAGACTGTGTTGCAGAGTTGCTAGAACAATAGTTAGCAAACAGGGAGAGACCCCCTCCTGATTTTAGATAAGGCCCTGACCTTCCTCTTTTTAACCCCTTCCACTCTTTGTTGATGTCATAGGGTCAACAGCTGTTTCACACTTCCTGTGAGCAGCCTCCCCCCTCCCTCTCCGGACACCACAGCAATAACAGATATGGCCACTGGGCGGGATTTAATAATAGAGTGGACCACGGTTGTTCAATTGGCCCACTGAGGACAGACCGGGTGGGAACAATATTCCCACTATAAGGCCCGGGTCTGTCACAAGTATCATTTGAAATTGATGATCATTATACAACTAATCAAATAGTTTGATTGGGGTATGTCCACAATATTTGCAAGAGTTTAAAGGAAGAGGCACCACATTAAATATGTGGCTCTTATGCACTCCATTGTTTCATGAAACATTTTTTCCCAATGGAAATGATAAAATTCCATCCATGTCATGTGCAATATAATGATATTATAATTATATTTAAAATATATCTGGAATTGGTCTTTTGGGGAAACTGGAAGCTCTGCACTGGTGGTATCATGAATCAACTTTATGAGACGTCATGGCGCTTGCTGAATGTTCTTTCGCACCCTGAAGCCCTCTTCACAACTTCCTTGAAGTTCTTGATCCAATAAATGGTTGATTTAGGTGAAATCTTACTAGCAGCAATATCCTTGCCTTTGAAGCCCTTTTTGTGCAAAGCAATGATGACTGCACATGTTTCCTTGCAGGTAACCATGGTAAATAGATGAGGAACAAAGATTTCAAGCACCACCTTCCTTTTAAAGCTTCCGGTCTGTTATTCTAACTCAACCAGCATCATCATCATCACCATTTATTTATATAGCGCCACTGATTCCGCAGCGCTGTACAGAGAACTCATTCACATCAGTCCCTGCCCCATTGGAGCTTACAGTCTAAATTCCTTAACATACACACACAGACATAACATAACAGAGTGATCTTCAGCCTTTTCCTTATCAACACTCTCACCTTTAAGAGAACCTGATGTCAGCTGATCATTTTGTGGCAGGGCTGAAATGCAGTGGAGGTGTTGGTTTTTGAATATGGTTTATTGGCATGGCAAAGAGGGACTTTGAAATTAATTGCAATTCATCTGAACCCTCTTCATGATATTCTGGAGTATATGCAAATTGCCATCATGAAAATTGAGGCAGCAGACTTTGTGAAAAATAATATTTGTGTCATTCTCCAAACTTTTACCCATGACTTTATGTGTGTAGTATAGCATATTTATATATATATATATATATATATATATATATATATATATATATATATATATATTATATATATCTATCTATATCTAGATAGAGGATGAGCGGGATAAACATGAATCTGAAAATTAACACGCTGACGATTGTGTTGAGCTAAAGCAGCCACCAGTATTACCACCACCTCATGCCCATGATAAACGCATTATCATGTCAGGGCATAAGATGAAGAAAAGCACCTTTTGTGTTTGGAAATATTTTTATCCCAATCCACACTTTTGTCAAATTATCTGTAGCCCAAAATAAATAGAGGTAGGGACTTTAATCATCTAGCAACCTCCTCCCTGTTACGTCATTAGCAACGAGTTCATTCAAGTCATGTGTCCAAACGTGGAAAAATGTATTTAGTAGCGAGCAGTTTAGCAGGTTAGGTAACAGCCAAATGGATAGACTGTTGCAATCCTCACTGACATCAACACTGTGAAGATACCGGGTTTATCTGGCCCAGTGCTACCCACTTCACGCTGGCTGGCCATCCACGGGTGCCTTCCTATGCCAGGGAAGTCTACCCAGTACCTTCTAGGATTCGTATGGTCACTCAGGCAAAATGCAGTTATAAAAATACAACAGTATATTTATTGTCATACAAACAACACTAGAGTATTATGTACACACAGTAAATAAATGCCAGACAGATTTACCACATTATCTGTCCCTTACCCCAATAACTTAAGGAGCAATAGTCACCTGGCTGTCCAGACTTCACGACCCATGGATCCCTCTCAGCTGCATATATAGACTCTAGCTAGAAAACGACAATTCAAAACTAGATCCTGCACCTTCATGAATGAAATCCCAGCATGAACACCCTTCCCCCTGGAGTCGTTCCTTATATCACAGGTCTAATTTCCACAGTCTTTCCCCTCCCTGGGCAAACCCCTGGGACTATTCTCCTTATCCATTGGTCAGTGCTGGACTAGGGGGGTAGAGAGAGGGCAGTGAAAATGCTCTGTCCTTCCAGAGAACCTCCCCTATTAGATAGTCTGGTGTGAACAATGGACACTAATTAGTTTTCATACTCCAGCACATGGCAACCTGATCCTTACCCATAATCCCTGGCTTCACTTTAAAGACAATGAATAGCAAACTTACTGCAAGTCATCAATATACAATACACAATATACATATGTACATTGAACTATAATGTCCCCTTAGCCACGTGTTATTGGACAATGCAGTTGTAGTCTGGTGAGCCGGGGAACAAAAGCATGGGCTATAAAAAGTAGAGATGAGCGGGCTCGGATATCTGAAATCCGAGCCCACCCGAACGTTGCTGATCCGAGCCGGATCCGAGACAGATCCGGGTATTGCCGCCAATTGCAAAACTGAAACCGAGGCTCTGAGTCATAATCCCGCTGTCGGATCTCGAGATACTCGGATCCTATAAATTCCCCGCTAGTCGCCGCCATCTTCACTCGACCATTGATCAGGGTAGAGGGAGGTTGTGTTAGGTGGTCCTCTGTCCTGCTATATCTCGTGCTGTGCTGTTCAGTTCTGTTCTGTGCTGTGCTGTGTTCTGCTCAGTCCAGTGGTGCTGTGTCCTGTGATCTGTCCTTCTGAGATCAGTGGTGCTGCTGGGTCCTGTGCTGTGTCCTGTTCAGTCCAGTGGTGCTGTGTCCTGTGCTCTGTCCTTCTGAGTCCAGTGGTGCTGCTGGGTCCTGTGCTGTGTCCTGTTCAGTCCAGTGGTGCTGTGTCCTGTGCTCTGTCCTTCTAAGGGCATTGTTATTTCTCCATTATTCCCAAATTATAAAAAAATTCAAAAAAAGATAAAAAAAAATGACAAAAAAAGAAATTATAAAAAAATAAATAAAATATCCCAAAACAATCCTGCAGAATAAGTCCATTGGTATACTGCTATATTACAAAGTTCACTGATTCTGCAGTATAAGTCCAGTGGTACTGCTATATTACAAAGTTCACTGATTCAGCAGTATAAGTCCAGTGGTACTGATATATTACAAAGTTCACTGATTCAGCAGTATAAGTCCAGTGGTACTGATATATTACAAAGTTCACTGATTCAGCAGTATAAGTCCAGTGGTACTGATATATTACAAAGTTCACTGATTCAGCAGTATAAGTCCAGTGGTACTGATATATTACAAAGTTCACTGATTCAGCAGTATAAGTCCAGTGGTACTGCTATTACAAAGTTCACTGATTCAGCAGTATAAGTCCAGTGGTACTGATATATTACAAAGTTCACTGATTCAGCAGTATAAGTCGAGTGGTACTGCTATTACAAAGTTCACTGATTCAGCAGTATAAGTCCAGTGGTACTGATATATTACAAAGTTCACTGATTCAGCAGTATAAGTCCAGTGGTACTGATATATTACAAAGTTTACTGATTCAGCAGTATAAGTCCAGTGGTACTGCTATTACAAAGTTCACTGATTCAGCAGTATAAGTCCAGTGGTACTGATATATTACAAAGTTCACTGATTCAGCAGTATAAGTCCAGTGGTACTGATATATTACAAAGTTCACTGATTCTGCAGTATAAGTCCAGTGGTACTGCTATTACAAAGTTCACTGATACAGCAGTATAAGTCCAGTGGTACTGATATATTACAAAGTTCACTGATTCAGCAGTATAAGTCCAGTGGTACTGATATATTACAAAGTTCACTGATTCAGCAGTATAAGTCCAGTGGTACTGATATATTACAAAGTTCACTGATTCTGCAGTATAAGTCCAGTGGTACTGCTATTACAAAGTTCACTGATTCAGCAGTATAAGTCCAGTGGTACTGCTATTACAAAGTTCACTGATTCAGCAGTATAAGTCCAGTGGTACTGATATATTACAAAGTTCACTGATTCAGCAGTATAAGTCCAGTGGTACTGATATATTACAAAGTTCACTGATTCAGCAGTATAAGTCCAGTGGTACTGCTATTACAAAGTTCACTGATTCAGCAGTATAAGTCCAGTGGTACTGATATATTACAAAGTTTACTGATTCAGCAGTATAAGTCCAGTGCTACTGCTATTACAAAGTTCAATGATTCAGCAGTATAAGTCCAGTGGTACTGATATATTACAAAGTTCACTGATTCAGCAGTAATTGTCCAGTGGTAGTGATATATTACAAAGTTCACTGATTCTGCAGTATAAGTCCAGTGGTACTGCTATTACAAAGTTCACTGATTCAGCAGTATAAGTCCAGTGGTACTGATATATTACAAAGTTCACTGATTCAGCAGTATAAGTCCAGTGGTACTGATATATTACAAAGTTCACTGATTCAGCAGTATAAGTCCAGTGGTACTGCTATTACAAAGTTCACTGATTCAGCAGTATAAGTCCAATGGTACTGATATATTACGAAGTTCACTGATTCAGCAGTATAAGTCCAGTGGTACTGATATACAAAGTTCACTGATTCAGCAGTATAAGTCCAGTGGTACTCTCCTGTGCCGCATATAATTTTTAAAGGCTTTGCTGAGTGTGTGTGGCTTAGGGGTACGCTCTCTTGTGCTACATATAATGGAAAACCAAAATTTGGAGGATAAAGTAGGGAAAGATCAAGACCCACTTCCTCCTAATGCTGAAGCTGCTGCCACTAGTCATGACATAGACGATGAAATGCCATCAACGTCGTTCGGCAAGCCCGATGCCCAATCTCCTAGTACAGGACATGTAAAATCCAAAAAGCCCAAGTTCCCAAAAAATAGCAAAAAGAGAAACTTAAAATCATCTGAGGAGAAACGTAAAGTTGGCAATATGCCATTTACGACACGTAGTGGCAAGGAACGGCTTAGGCCCTGGCCTGTGTTCATGACTAGTGGTCCAGCTTCACTCAAGGATCTAAGCCCTCCTCCTCCCCCCCTACAAAAAATTTAAGAGAGTTATGCTGTCAGCAACAACAACAAAACAGCAAAGAACTCTGCCTTCTAAACAGATGACATCACAAATCCCCAAGGCGAGTCCAAGGGTGTTGGTGGTTGTGAAGCCTGACCTTCCCATCACTGTACAGGAAGAGGTGACTCCATCCAGCATTTGCAGCACGCCCTCTGCATATGCTGGAAGGATCACCCACAGTCCAGTTACAGATTTGGCTAATGAAGGTGTGAATGTGTTACTCCGGGAGGAGGATATTGATGTAGCTGGCGCTGAGGAGGATGTTGATGATTATGATGCAGACCGATACCAAATTGCCTTTCTCAATTTCTATTTATATTCTAGATTATATAATGGCTGAATAGTTTTCTATTTTACTCCTAGTGGAGAGGGGATCTGATGCAGACAGATACCAAACAGCCTTTGTCCATTTCTTTGTATATTTGAATTTCTAGTTCTACAGTCTATGCAGGCTGCTTTTTTTATATACAACTACAAGTGCAGGGCGGGGGGGGGGCATAGATAGCCACCAAAGTAACGGGTCCATTTAATTTCACTTTCTAGCTCCACAGTCTGTGCAGCCTGCTTTTTTTTTATCTTCAAAGTATTTACAAGCCTTGCAATCTAAATTAAACAGAGGTAGTGACGTGCTAGAACTCCACCCTCTATATGCTGCAGAGGATGGAGGGGCATCAAAAGGCCATTCAAGCCTACACAGCCACCTACGACATAGGAAAAGGAGTGGGGATGCGCCTGAGTCAAGCGCACTGGAGAATGATTTCCGTGTTGTGCAAGGTTCTGCAGCCATTTGAACTTGCCACACGAGAAGTCAGTTCCGACACTGCCAGCTTGAGTCAGGTGATTCCCCTGATCAGGCTTTTGCAGAAGCAGCTGGAGAAAGTGAACGAGGAGCTGGTACACCATTGCGATTCTACCAAGCATGTAGCTCTTGTGGATGAAGCCCTTCGTACGCTTTGCCAGGATCCGAGGGTGGTCAGTCTTTTAAAGTCAGAGGAATACATTCTGCCCACCGTTCTCAATCCTCGGTTTAAAGCGTATGTTGTGTCTCTGTTTCCGGCGGACACAAGTCTACAGCGGTGCAAAGACCTGCTGGTCAGAAGATTGTCCTCTGAAGAGGACCGTGACATGCCACCAGCTCCACCTTCATTTTCATCACTGTTTGTGCAGTTCCAAAAAAGAGGAACTGCCATTTCTATTGCTACCTTCTTTCTTTCTATATTTAAAAAATAAAATAAAAAAAATAACTGACATTTATAGTACTACCTTCTTTCTTTCTCTATTTAAAAGAAACGAAATAACTGCCATTTCTAGTACTACCTTCTTTCTTTCTATATTTAAAAAAAAAAAAAAACCTGTCATTTCTATTACTACGTTAATTGTTTGTGCAGTCACAAAAAAGAGGAACTGCGCCCTTAACTGCTATGTTGGTTTTAGACGTCCATCCGGTGTCCGCCATCTGTTCCCTGGAATTCAGACCAGTTGAGGTTTTTTTTATTATATTGTGGCCCCGGTATCAAATTGGGTACCGGGGCCACTCCACTACGCAGCCCAGATACTTGTTTGGTGGAATTCAGACCAGTTGAGGTTTTTTTTTATTATATTGTGGGGACCACTCCACTACGCAGTCCAGATACAATTTTTGTGTAATTAAGACCAGCTGATGCCGGTTTTCTTATTATATTGTGGGGACCACTCCTCTACGCAGTCCAGGTACAATTATTGGTGGGATTCAGACCATTTGAGGGTTTTTAAATTATATTGTGGTGACCACTCCTCTATGCAGTCCAGGTACAATTTTTGGTGGGATTCAGACCATTTGAGGGTTTTTAAATTATATTGTGGTGACCACTCCTCTACGCAGTCCAGGTACAATTTTTGGTGTAATTAAGACCAGTTAATGGTTTTCTTATTATATTGTGGTGACCACTCCTCTACGCAGTCCAGATACAATTTTTGGTGTAATTAAGACCAGTTGATGCCGGTTTTCTTATTATATTGTGGTGACCACTCCTCTACGCATTCCAGGTACAATTTTTGGTGTAATTAAGACCAGTTGATGGTTTTCTTATTATATTGTGTTGACCACTCCTCTACGCAGTCCAGGTACAATTTTTGATGGGATTCAGACCATTTGAGGGTTTTTAAATTATATTGTGGTGACCACTCCTCTACGCAGTCCAGGTACAATTTTTGGTGTAATTAAGAGCAGTTGATGGTTTTCTTATTATATTGTGGTGACCACTCCTCTACGCAGTCCAGGTACAATTTTTGGTGTAATTAAGACCAGTTGATGGTTTTCTTATTATATTGTGGGGACCACTCCTCTACGCAGTTCAGATACAATTTTTGGTGTAATTAAGACCAGTTGATGGTTTTCTTATTATATTGTGGTGACCACTCCTCCACGCAGTCCAGATACAATTTTTGGTGTAATTAAGACCAGTGGATGCCGGTTTTCTTATTATATTGTGGGGACCACTCCTCTACGCAGTCCAGATACAATTTTTTGTGTAATTAAGACCAGTTGATGCCGGTTTTCTTATTATATTGTGGGGACCACTCCTCTACGCAGTCCAGATACAATTTTTGGTGTAATTAAGACCTGTTGATGCCGGTTTTCATATTATATTGTGGGGTCCACTCCTCTACGCAGTCCAGATACAATTTTTGGTGTAATTAAGACCAGTTGATGTTTTTCTTATTATATTGTGGGGACCACTCCACTACGCAGTCCAGAAAGATACCTCGTTGCAACGTTTTGAACTAATAACAATATTGTGAGGTGTTCAGATTACACTGTAAATTAGTGGAAATGATTGTTATTGAATGTTATTGAGGTTAATAATAGCGTAGGAGTGAAAATAAGCCCAAAAACTTGATTTTTGAACTTTTTATGCTTTTTTAAAAAAAAAATATGAATCCAAAACCTTAAATCCGAACCAAAACCTTTCGGCAGGTGTTTTGCGAAACAAGTCCGAACCCAAAACCTCAAGCAAATCCGAATCCAAAACACAAAACACGAGACACCAAAAGTCGCCGGTGCACATCCCTAATAAAAAGTACTTGCTATAATACACATTATGTGAGAAATGAGAAACCGCATGCTCACAGGGTTATCACACTCATTTCGTCACAAACACCGTCATCATCAACCTCCTTATTTTTAGTATGTAGTCCAGCATCCAGTTTTCCAATTCCAATTGACTTCTCTAATGCAATCTATGATTCCCAAGAGACATCCTTGCACGCTATAGCTGCTGTTGCTGAGTGTGATACATCTATACAGAAGGGGAGCAAGAAGAGTAAGCATAGTTTTATACAATTGTATGTGAGGCAAGCATTTGCAAAAAGGGGAAACAAGTATGACAGTAAGCATCCTGTTGCACAGCAGATCACTAAAGCCATGACAGCTATGTTAAAATTGCCTGTCAGTCCAATTTCCACCAACAATGCATCAGTTTTTAGCCAATTAGTTGAGGTCATGTGACCATGCTACCATATTCCATCTCAATTCCATTTTTCCCAAACATCAATCCCTCAAGTGTACCTGGAGGTTAAACAAAAAAGTAATTCAGTCCCTAGAAAACATCCTTGTACTTACTGTACATTTAACTATGAATATGTGGCCAAGAGGAACTGGTCATACCAAAGACTACATGACTGTGACAACCCACTGAGTAGGTGTATCATCATCATCAGCAGCAGCAATTGTAGCTTCATCATCCTCCTCCTCATCCTTTCAGCATTGTATGAGCATTACGAATGGGTAAATTTCAACATGTGCCATGCTTTGAACACCCAATAAACTTGAGTGTATCATAAATTCATAAAAAATGAAAGGTCCAGTGCAAGAGATGCTGTTTGTGGCCCATAAAGTTTCTTGGCATTTTCAACATTCATCGACCAAATTTACAAAAAAAAATGTCACCTGCCATGCCACCAACTCAAGTAAGATGTAGTAACAAGATCAAATTAAACATTTTATATGCTTCAGCGACTAGAAGAACAGCAACAAGTTATCAAGATCTACACATCAAACGATGAGATTGGGAGTAGGGAGTCATGTTACCTTATGCAGGCACATTGGAAAATTCGTACTGTTTAATGCAAGCTAATGAAACCATTTGAATTTGTAACAAATGAAGTGTGTTCAAACACTGCCAGCCTGAGTCAAGTCAAACCCCTAACCAAACAACTGAAAGCAGATGAAGAAGCTGAAGGAGGAGATGAAACTTAGCAATTCTGCTAAGTATGTCGGACTTGTAGATCAAGTTTTTCACTTCACCAGGACTCAAAGATTTGCAGCATCTTAAAATTGAATCCGCACATTTTGGCAACCCTGCTTGATCCTAGATTTAAAAAGTCATAAGTAATGTCTTTACTTCCAACTGACACAAATCTTCACACATGCAAACAGCTTCTTCTGATCAAGCTGTCAGATCAATGTGCTCACAACACATTCCTGCTTCATCTTCTCCTGAAAATGGTAGTGCCATTAAAAAATTTCCCTTTTCTAAGAGTCACACTGATGATGAGTCAACAATACAGCAACACACCAATGGGAAATTTTATGCCATCTAGTCACACAGATGATGAGTCAACACATCAAACCAACATGAAAGATTATTATGACATCTGGTCAGGCTTAAAAGAAATACCCAAATATACTGACACCTCTACCGTGTCTCAATTGGATACACCTTGTCTTAGTAGAATGGTGGAGAATTAATTTATTGAAATAGTAGACCTTAGCATTTCTGTCACACATTGCACCAGCTAATGTGCATTTTGGTCATTGCTATTACCTGTTTCACTTGGTTCTCACTCCCTGCATTCACTTACTGGTCTGAACTGAACATGCACAGATCTTGCCTTTTCAACACTTCCTGCATTTTCTTAATTGGTTAATTGCCTGTCAGTTCTGTCTATTTAAAGCAACTGTTGCCAGATCTTCAGTTCTACTTACCTGTTAGGATGCGGTTCTCTCTGGCTCCCGTCTGCACATCAGTATCCTATGTTACCTGTTCCATGATCAAGACCTGTGGTATTATTGCAAGAACCTCATGCCTCATCATCGGTCCCTTCCGCAAACTCTTCGCTTTACAGAGATCTCAGTGCTTCAGTTCTCTGCCGTTCACCACATCTCAGTTGGTATTCTGTGTTACCTGTTCCACAATCAAGACCTGTGGTATTGTTGCAGGAACCTCGTGCCTCATAATCAGTCCTGTTTTCAGCTACTTGCTTTCTAAAGACCTCAATGGTTCGGTTCACTGCCGTTCACCTGAACCCCTGCATTTATCGTCCAGGTCCACTCCAAGGTTCCATCTCACCCTGCTCTAATCCCCCTTAGAGGACCGTGATCTGCAACTAGAGAGCAGCTAAGTCCATTTTCCCTTGCAGGGATCCCTGGTGAATACCTCTCTACAATTATACTCCACACCTCTCTGGGGGCAAGTCTATCTAGAGCAGGCTTCAAGGTTTATTCAAAACTCAGGTTCCGTGAGAATCTCATACAGTCTCTTTGATGTCTGGGAGTTGAAAAAAAGCAATTTGAAGCCCCTTGTACAATTTGGCTATGTGTACTTAAGCTGCCCACCCTCCAATGTTTACCCGGAAAGAGTGTTTAGCACAGCTAGGAACGTTGCGAATGATCGTTAGAGGAGACTACTTTAAAAAAATGTAGAAAAACTGGAGTTCATAAAAATGAACTCCAAAGTGTATGAGGAATACTTGCCGTTCTTGCCGCCAATTACAAAACAGAATATTTAGATTCCAGTGAGGAATTAATATTGTGTGATGATGATGATCATGACATCAGTAATGAGACTGATGATGAGGGTGATGATGTCAAAATAGAGGTATTATGCATCTCAAAGGTTTAGTTACATTCCGATACTTATGTACATTGGTTTCCCTTGGTTACCGCTATCTGCTGTACAGCCTGGCATTCCTCTATCCTCAGGCGCCATTTTGCCTAGTATTTTGCATATACATAACCCCGGGAACCTTGAAAACCTCTGCTCCGCAGTGACTGGATGATCACCAGTGAGTTCCCTTTATAAGGGTCCTTCTCCTTTACATTTACATACTTTCGTGACAAGAGGAAGATGACCACTGTTAGCCAAATGCCCATTAGTAATTTGCTAAAAAACCATATATATATTCTGCCCAGTTCATCAACCAACATCCAAAATGTTCTCTTTTGTGGAAGCCCAAACAAATCAAGCACTTCAGCTACAAAAGTGGCAGTCTCTGTCACGAAAGTGCTTGGTATGTTAAACACTGTGCATGTGCTTTGTAGCATATGGGTGAGTAGATGCACCCAAAGACAATTCCATCTTGCACTATTTGGCAATTTGGCCTTGGTCTATCATTTAGTGTAACTGAAAAATGCTTGACAGATTGACATTTATTTGGTTAACATTCAGAAAAAAAACATTAGGTCGCCAATTCAGTTGTAGATATTATTATTAGGTCACCAAGTCACATAGTGAACAGTATGTTTAGATGGACAATCCAATTATTGACAGAATTATAGGGACAAGGTTAGGGATAGGGACAGGGATGCAGTTAGGGACAGATACAGGGTAAGGGACAGGGATAATACTGTTTATATTTGAATTGTCAACTTAATAAATACTGTCTTTATTTCAATTGTCATCTTAATAATATCATTGCTATTATATTGTCAACTTTACAACCTGGTCTATTAGGATGCCAACCAGTCATATTATATAAATTCTGCAACTGTGAAACACATGTATTCATCACACCTCAGTGGGCGGGCCCCAAGGACAATGCCATCTTGCACCATTTGACAGTGTGTCCTTATTCTCTTGTCTGTTAAATAATGTCTTCTGGTAACGACGCTGTCCATCTAATGAGCTCTGATACTGCCCTGCTGTTCCTCTCCAATGTATTTGCTCCTGACCTCTTTCAATGTATTGCTGCTGACCCTCTCCAATGTGTTGCTGCTGACCCTCACCAATGTGTCACACAGGCTGGCTAATGGTTACCTACTTGGTGTATCTTCTTATTTCTAATGAAAATGTAATTGATGTAGACATCTTTGATGAGGGTGATAAGGGTGATGGTGACATTGTCCTTTGTCACCAATGAAGAAGTGGCCCACTGTTATCCAAAGGTGTGCCTAGTTTTATGAACCAGTGCAAAATTAGATTTCAATCTGAATAGCAATATTTTTGAAATGAGATAATGTTTTTTTGCACCAGCTCAGACTTGGCAGAGATTGAGTCTTATTTCCAGTGCTTATAGGACTAGTTTTGTACCCTTCCAGTGCACTTCAGCGGACATATTTGTTGATAAGTGATATACACTGTGCCATGTATTCGTGCCACTGCTCTATCACTAATTTTAGCAAGCCAGATCGCCGCAGACTTTGGCCAAAATTGGTGAACATTTGCACAGTTGTGAAGGGATCATTAGAAAATAGACTGGAAATTAATATTAATGCTATAAATAGAAATATAGTAACAAAAACAGGTCAAAATCACATAATTTTATATATTTTTAACAATTTTTAATTAAATCCAGTTGCAAAACCAAAACACGAAGACATTTTAAAACCAAAACCATATCCAAAACCAAAACACGGGGGTCAGCACATCTCTAAATTTTCCAATGTCAATCAATTAAAGCATTCTATCCATTACTATTAACACCTGGGGGTAAATGTATCAAGGTCCGATTTTGCAAATCCAGCGATTTTGTTGTAAGAGTTGAAACTCGCAGATATATGAAGCTGAGATTTCATGCAAAATCGCCAGTTGTGCTTCTGTCAAAAGCGCTATTTGCAAAATCGCCAGAGATCAATCTCCCGACTGTTTGCCACTGCAGCTATACAACTCTCAAATGTATGAAGCTGCGAGTAAGCAACCTCAGGAGAGTTTGCTTTCAAACACGCCAAATACAACACGCTGCTTGCTAGCAGTAAAGCTAGCACTGCCCTGGCAGTGTAAAAATGGTAAAGAATAGAAGAAAGTTAAATAAAAAAAATAAAAAAGGCATTGGGTCCCCCCTCTATTTCTGCTTAACCCTAGTGCTGCCTGACTATTGCTGGTCCCGTTAAAATCGGGGAAAAATTTTGCGTGGGGTTCCACCGATTTTCACTTAACCAGCACTAGGCAAACCAGCCTGGGTTGGCGGCACTATAGCAGTGGGACACGCAGCAGGGGTCCCCCTGCCATAATGACTAACCAATCCCAGACTGTTCAGCCCTGGGCTAGATTCCCTAGGGAGTGGGGTCTGCCGAAAAAAACGAGCGTGCCCCTCCCCCTAGAGACACCCAGTGCTGATAGCACTAGGGCTCTTCCTACTACCCCTGGGCTGTGGGTAGTAAGGTAATAACGGCGATAAGTAGTGAAAAAAATAAACGGACACCATTTTGTTTTGTGAAACTACAAGTCCCAGCCAGGTTGCCAAAAATAGTGTGGCCATGCTGCTGCTTGTATAACTACAAGCACCAGCATATCCACGACAGCCAGGGCATGTTGGCACTTGTAGAACCACAAGTGCCAACATGCCCTGACATCCATGGCTGGCTGGGACCTGTAGTTCCACAAAATAAAATGTTTCAAAAACCACAACACCCTCATTACAACCACTAACATTTAATAAAAATAAAAAACCCACAATAAACATAGTAAGCACCCTCAGTTACACCATAATTTTTTATTAAAAATAATAAATCCCCTAATACTCACCAATGAAGTCTTCTTTCTATAACAAATGTCCCAAATAAATTTGTATTTCCAAATGTTGTGGTTTTTTTTTAACATTTTATTTTGTGGAACTACAGGTCCCAGCCAGCCATGGATGTCAGGGCATGGTGGCTCCTAAATCAGAAATATTATGTCGGACTGAGCCCAAATTGGAAACCAATAGAAGGGGCCATATAATAACATATGCTGGTGTGCTTCTGAAGTGGCATGGACAGCCTTTAGAGGTGGGAATGACCAGCAAACACAGTGCAAAATTGCTTCTACCAACTGCACATAGTGGTGTTACACATACATTAAAGGCAGCTATGGACGCAGTGTTTAAACAATAGGATTTTATTTTTTTCACTAATAAATTGAATATAGAGGACCTCATTCATCGTTGCATGCAACCAGCATGCAACTGGCATTTAAAAAACGAGCATTGAACTCGAGTGTAGTTTCCATCGTATTCAAATGCAAGCGGATCTCAAAATATGTTTCCATTTAAATCTGGGTATACATTACTTGCCATTTATAGACAGACAGAACAGAGTGCAGGATATGCACATGCCTATGTGCAATATAAAGTCCTATCAGAACACATGCACAACAAAATATTAATAAACTAAATTAACTCCTCATAATACTATAATCATTAATAAATATATTTGTAATATATATATATATATATATATATATATATATATATATTATTAAAGTAATTCTATAGTTTTCAAATAAGCATTGCATAGGCGATTGTATTGTGTTTCCAACGCACAAAGTGATTTATTCTAGCAGATGTAAAAAGTTAACAGTTCAATACATTATTATAATATAATCAACAGTACAGTACAGCCAATACCAAAAGATAAATACATACCGCTGCTATAGCATGCGTTCGCTGCGCTCCCACGGGTTCCAGTGAACAGTATATCTGTTTAGAATACTGTGGTCAGAGTAGACTGAGGCTTGTGGGGGTACAGCTATGATTATATATACATTCAGTGTTACAGAGTGAACAATAGAGATGACGTGGCTTGCTTCTATAGGTCCAGACTTCAGGTGGGTTCAGGGTAAACAGGTCATAGGCTAGTTCAAACTAAGAATCCAAAGGTGGGGGTCATCTCTCCAGGGGATGGGCTCCTTTCTTCCTGCCACGACTCCAGTTACAACTAGTCCATTAGCATTTTATAGTCAGCATCATATTAAAGGTTTATTCCCTAACAACAATAACTTGAGTATGCAATGTGCTATCTCTTCGCCGAATGAACCGGACAGCTGCTGATGAATAGGGGTTTAATATGATACTAGACATGACACCTTTCCTATAACCTGAACCTTAAATAACACTGAAGTGTACATATAATCATATTATATAAACTAATAATAAACTAAATACTATCTGCTAATAAATTACTGTATAACGGAACCAATATGAATATGAATTATATAAATAACTAAATGTTGGAATGCGAGTGTGTACGTGCGTATTTTACCGTGCGATAGCCGTATGCCATGTGTAGCGTGGCCTACTGAGTGCAATCAGCCAAAAAAACAATATTAACCAATATACTTTCGATCATCCAATTATACGACTTCGACAATATATATATATTATACACACACACACGCATCATAAGTTTCATTTGTGATGTGATTAGACGTCAACTGAATGCAATTGCATTCAATGGCGTAAGGTCTATTTTTGAGCAGGCCCAGAATTATTGTTACTGTGCACCGTGGATGCATGTTTCCATCACAGTAAATATATATTCAGTACATGTAAATCAGCTAATAAAAATCTAATTAAAATGAGACTCCCGAAATAGTGGATGATATCCTGGACTCTGGTAATCTCACATAACCCAGGTCAGACAGAGAAGTAGTGGACGGAGTTCAGCATGATAATGTTATCACGTTTTCACCCTCCACCCACTGCAAAAAAAACAATGGGAAGTTTCCTCTATGTCTTGTATATCGTCCTGAAGTCACACGTCGGACTTACCATGGTCTGACGTGCAGCATCTTCTACTTCTTGTATTGCCACCGAGTCTCCTTTCACCTGGTACTGTCCACTTTCTTTTCCCAGCTCCCAGCGTGCACGACGATCCTATAAGGGTCCGGTCAAATGACATATGCAAGCCTCCACTACGCCCCACCTTCCCTCTACTCACTATCCCGGTGAGGTATTCCGGTTAAGTTCCACTCTGAGGTATCAAGGTGAAGTTCCACTCTGCTGATATCCTGGTGCAGTTCCACTCTGCTGATGTCATGGTGCAGTCCCACTCTGCTAGTGTCATGGTGCAGCCCCACTCTGCTAGTGTCATGGTGCAGTTCCACACTGCTAGTGGCATGGTGCAGTCCCACTCTGCTAATGGCATGGTGCAGTTCTCCGCTGGCACTTCTTCATGCAATTTCTTTTTGCTGGCATTTACCTGGTGCAGTTGCATCACTGGTATACGGTGCCGCACCTAGACTTCTTAACTCGTGTGCTGTTCCCAGCTGGCATATCTTGGTGCTGTTCCTTGTCGGTCCTGTGCCTACAAACCAATACTATTGTACCACACTTTTTCGCATGCCTACCTGCACATAGTTTCCATTCCTGCATACAAATCACACACATGACCTTTCCCATGGTCTATCACGCATTGCACCAGTTTAGTTCCGTGTGGTTCATTGTGTTCATTGGTTTCCCTTGGTTACCGCTATCTGCTGTTCAGCCTGGCATTCCTCTCTCATCGGACGCCATCTTGCCTAGTTGTCTGCACATGCACTACCCTGGGAACCTTCAAACCTCTGCTCAGTGGTGATTGGATCCTCTGCAGCTAGTTCCTTTTATAAAGGCCCTCCTCCGTTTAATGGGTGTCAGATCATCAGGTCTCTCTACCTGATAGGAAGCATCTGACTCCTGTTTAGCTACTCCTATTGTTCCTGAGATCGTGGATGCTGCAGCTCACCCCTTCTCAGCAGACACCTGTGCAGCTCATCGCTTCCCAGCAATACCTGTGCAGCTCACCGCTTCTCAGCAAATACTTGTGCAGCTCACCGCTTCTCAGCAAATACCTGTGCAGCTCACCGCTTCTCAGCATTACCGGTGCAGCTCATCGCTTCTCAGCTATTACCTGTGCAGCTCATCGCTTCTCAGCTATTACCTGTGCAGATCATCGCTTCTCAGCATTTCCTGTGCAGTTCATTGCTTCTCAGCATTACCCCTGCAGAGCATCGCTCATCATCGGTCCTGTTCCAGAGTTATAACACCTGTGTGGATCTCAGTGCTATTGCTCTCTGCAGCTCATCGCTTCACCGCCTTATTGGTTCAGCTTATCTCACAGTCAAGACTTGTGGCTTCACTGCAGCGCATCGCTCATCATCGGTCCAGTTCCAAAGTTTTACACCTGTGTGGATCTCTGTGCTCCAGCCCTCTGCAGTTCATCACTTCACTATTACTTCCCTGCTGCCTTACAGTTGCTTGGTGGTTCCGCATCATTATCTGCTCTAAGTCCCCTAGAGGACTGTGACCTGCGGTTGAGAACAGCTAAGAACATAGTCCCTTGCAGGAATCCCTGGTGAATACCTCTCCTCCGTTAGACTCTGCACCTCTCTGGGGGTAAGTTTTCACTCGAGCAGAGGTCAAGGCTTTCGTGATAGGGTACTCGACCTGTGTGGTGAATGTAGCCATTACATCCTGCTTTGCAGTGGGCTTTGCAGTGGGCTCTGGTGAAGACCAGTGTTACATTGTGATACAGGGCTAGGATTGCCTTAATTTTATAGGATGCCCCATTATCTTAAAGATACACTAATACACAGTATATTATTTTACTTAGCTCCTGTAACAGTGTTACGGCTACCAGCAATTACCATAAGCTTGCAGAACTATAGCAGAGGTCTTTACCTATAGCAGTCACATTTCCCGTAGAGCTTGATATGCTCACAGGTACTCAGCTGCCCCAAGGTCTTTAACTCAACATAGTGCCAGCTTATGATTAACACCGCAGCTAAGAAATAGGAGGTGATGACAGAAGGTAACGATGGTCAGGAACAGGCCAGGGTCCAAGGGCTACAGAAGTCAGCGAGGTCAGGTTCAGGCAAAGATCAGGGCCAGCAGTAAATGAGAGTATCGGAGTCACAAGCAAAGGTCAGGGCCACGAGCAAATATCCGAAGTCCAGGAAACAACCCAAAGGTCAAACACAAGGAGCAATCCAGGAATAATCACAACAGGACAGGAGCAGGTCAAAAGCCAGGGACTGAACGTTATAATTGGCAGGGAGGCTAAGCACTCCCTGCTTAGATACATTAATGGGCCAATCAGGAATAGGGAAACACAGCAGGGTAAATCAGCCCGTAAGGCTGTTAATTAATTAACAGTAGTTGCACACACGCTCAGCTGCCCCTAATACTGGTGTGCTGTGGTGATTGTTCTTATTGCTCACACTGCCCCTCTGCTTCCATTTAAATGTCACTAAATTAATATAATTACATATAACACAGCTTGTCTATAAAAATAAGTACCAAATTACAATGCTATTGCAAAACACTATCTAATTTAATAAAAATATTAATACATTTTGAAAAATACTGATTAAAAACCCTATTGCCAAGACTATGAGTGTTTCTGAAGATTAAAAACTGTATATAGAATTAGGAGCAAAGCAAATATAAGGTCCAAATTTGAACCTGATCAAACCATGCAAATTGTTTAAATTAAACTTTTTCTGCATGCAGGGAAAATACTACCTGTATGTTGCATTATCTTTACACTCCAATTCAAAGTTCAGATAGGATGCACTTCTCCCAAATTTTAATGTGTTGGCAGATTTTAATATTTTAATATTGCCCACCACCCCCACCACTATCATACTGCAATGCAACGTGGCTTTGTCAACGGGCAAATTTCAACATTCTAGCTGGATTTACTCCAAAATCTAAATGAGGCCCTAAATGTTTAATGTGGATTCTGGGAAAATATGTGCCATTTGGGTATGTTGCCCTCCACTTGCCCAAAGATTTTCTGCTTTTTGCCTGGGAAATTGTTTATTCCTTTTTACTTCATGTCAGTGTGCATTGCATCTTCATATTCCTAGTCAGGTGCGCATTCAGTGCCCATTTCCTAGATTCATTAGCAGAGGCCGGCTGGACAGGGGGACAAGTGGGCATATGGCCACTGGGTCAGACAAGTGGAACCTCCTTTGGGCTGCCTGCTAGTGAATGTGGTGCCGTCCGCATATGCAGCCAGACGCAGGTGGCCACATTGTAGATTACTCGATACAGCCACATCATTGATTAACAGATTATTGTACTACAGCTTTTAGTACATTAATCTATTAATGAATGACGCATTGAGTAATATGCAATGCGGCCGCCTATACAGTGGAGTGTAGACTGCATATGCGGATGGCACCGTTCTGAGAAAAGTGTTACAGGGCTCCTACCTTAGCCTACGGGCAGGGACAGGCTGGGCTGGGCGGCAGGGGGGCATCTGCCCCCCCAGACCGGTCCCATAAGTGGGCTACCCTGGGCTGGTCACTAAAATTTGACAGCCTTTCCCCTGCCTACGGGAGCCCTGTAGCACCAAATTACTGTGGGCCAGGGTGCAATAAGAGTTTCTTGTAGGGTAGGAGGCTCCCATTTAGGCAGGGCAGGACAAACTCCCAAACCCTGCAGCCTTTACTGAAAGCCTCAGGAAAGCACAGTAAGAGGAAAGTAAAACAGAGAGAGATAAATTACAATCACTTTTATTCATGTAAGTGTATGTTCAGGTTTCTAATATTATCGTTTTCATTTTTATTGTTAAAAAAATAACATGTGTGTGTGTGTGTGTGTGTGAGAATAGATCATCATACAAATAGTGTAAGGAAGTAGCTATTTAAACATACCAGATAAACATAGGTAAGTTTACCCAACTTTTTTGTAATTATAGGGAAACAACTGTGGAAATGTGTTAGGAGCCATGGCGGTGCACGTGGCCGCCGTGACTCATCTATTACCCAGGTGAGCGTCCCGGCCGTCTCCTTAGTGATCGAGACGTCACTTACGCCAGTTGTTCCGACCGTTGCCAAGACAATGGCCGGACGTCAATTCCCTGTACAGCGCGTCCCGGCAAACAGGACAGCCGGGCGCAGGAGCTGAAATCTCCCCAGCCTATGGGCTGATTAATGTGGCTTTGATTAATTAATCCAGGCATGTATATTGTTACAGGGCTTAACCCTGATTGGTTGCTCTGTGTATTTAAGGCAGTGAGGACTGAGCCTCACTGCCGGTTATAGCGTTTCTGACCCAGTCTTGCTAACCTGCTCCTATGTGCTGTACCCTGTCCTGTGGATACTCTGTTGGATTCTCTGTGTATGACTCCTGCCTGGACTTTGGACTATGCCTGTTTGCTCGTGACCCTGACCCTTTTGGCCTGTACCTTGGACTCTGCTACCTTGCCTGTGACCCTGACCTTTGACATGTTTATTGACTACCCTGCTTGCCTGTGACCCTAGACCTCGGCTACTGTTTGACTATCCGCTGCTTTCTACTCAGTCTCCTGGCCTGCCGCTGTTGTCTGTATTACCAACCCACACTACATCTGGAGCCAAGTCCTGGGGGCATCTGAGTACCGTTGAGCGCAACTAGCTCTAAGGGAAAGGCGGCTGCTATAGGTGAAAACCTCCGTCATCAGTTCTGTGGGTTGGTGATCAGACCAGCAGTCTAACAAACTGCAGGAAAGATATATAGATTTCTTTCTGCTAAAGTTATTTAAAAGAGTAATATATTTTTTCTCTCTTGGTAATTATTAATTATACAGACGCAAATTACTGCAGCTTTTCTGAATTGGCCTATTTAATAAACTTTTCTTTGAGCAAATTTTGAGCCAGTAGTATATTGTTTGAAAACAATGGTTCAAGTGAAAGAAGAGGTATGGTGCTGGTTATTTTTCATTAATTAAGATTTACCATTTATAATAATAAAGCATTACTGATTAAGCAACACTAAAATAGCCTCTTTTTAACTTGAGAAATATATATTGTACCGAAAACCACCCTTTAAGGCTGGGCCACTACTTATGAGCCAGTGCTGTGTGCTTACCTCCTAGGCTAAAATCTGTCAGCCAGCCCTTGTTCATCAGAGCCAGTCAGTGTACTTTTTTACTTGGTTTGTTTTGCCTCTGTGTGGTATTAGTGGCTTTTATATAATGAGCGGTGTGTTGGTTTATTCAATGTACAGAAGTCTGCTGAGCAGTGACCATCACTTTATATATAATAGCAAATCAGCAAGTTACTGAATCCACATACCGGTATTTAGAGGAGACAGGCTCTATAAAAAGAAAAATAACTGAAATGACATACAGGTCATTGGTTTATTACTTGCTGATAATCAAACTAAATTCAATCTGGGCCTGCATCTATTACAGAATATATTTCTCAGTGCTTAACACTATTGGCTATTTTCCATGCTATGAAACCATAACAGAATAAAACATGTTGATAAGTTATTGAAAACATAATACTCCAAGGAAAAGAGAAGCCATACCTTAACTCATTTAAAATGGTGCGTTACAAACACTTACCCTCATGGAGTTAACTTTTCTCAGAAGGTTAATAGCCAATAGCAGCCCAGGGGAGTGGTTATGCTTCCTGATATATGCTTTCAAGCACCTCGGAGTGGTCTTGTTTTGCTTGCAGTTCTGATGCCAGGAGGATAGAGTTCCAAGCAAAGGCTCAGTATCTTTGAAACCCTTACTACTGTTAACCCCTCTCAATATAACTCTTTCTCTACCACCCATATTCTAACTCCCTTTAACCCCTACTTGCAGGCTTTAGTTGCCATTTCTCTTCCTCCACGGGTAATCACCTATTTTCTTTTCCTTGCTCGCCATCCCATATCTCAAACCCACTGATATTGCCTCACGAACCTCCCAACCCGTCACTGTAGCCATTCCTTCACATTTTCAACCTCCCGATCACCAACGCTATGTCCCGCCCCAAGAGGACCATAGCAATCCCAGCCAGTTATGTCCAACTCCCATCCGGCCACACACTCCCAACCATTACACCCCCACCTATTGGTACGGAGCCAGCCAAAAACAGTATACCGAAAAGCATCTGCATCCACTTCCGGTATGGCACCTGTCTCTTCCAGTGTGACATCAGGGCACCCACGAGACTCGTACACAGAGGTACGCGTCACGCCACCAGCGCCCGGGTATACCATCAGATCACATGCTCCGGAGCGTGCAGCCACAATGTGCGGAGGAGAGGGAATCCACTTCCTTGCCGCCGGTGCGGACAGCGCAAAATCAGTGGGACACACTAGAACAGGGCCACACAGCACTAGAGGCAGCACAGGTACAGAGAGGAGGGGGCACACAATCAGTACCCCCCTACACTTCACCAGAGTCACCTTACAGAGGTTTAAGTCCGGTCATATATGACCTCATATCGCCAGTGCATGAAATGGCCATTCTAAACATATCTCAGCGCAAACAATGGATAACACAAGAGCAGTGCATACTCAACCACACACATTTCTGGCCCCATGCACTGCTCTGTGCTTGCCATTGGGCGACGACCAGCCTATCACCCAATAGGGTCCAGGGACACCCCTCCACTTGATATGTCCCCTTTACTTTTTTCCCTTAAAGCGGATCATCAGGTCCCCACAACTGCGGCCAACTATCAATAACTCATGGACAGCTCCGTACCCATCTCTCTCTTGGCAATACACCCATTACTATCCCTGCCCATCCTTCCCTAGTCCGGGCCTATACTCCATCCTGGATACCCAAAGGCAAAATGCACAATGACAGTTTCAGCCCATCCACGGGGGCGCCACCATCACCAGGGTCCCTACCGTTGTTGGATTTACGGCCACATAACCCACCAGCCCCCCCCCGTCTCCCGAGTCCGCTTATACACTTGCTTTAAATACTAATAATTCCTCTCATCTAGTTCTCCAGGTAGAGCTCCCGACCCCGAAGGTGCAGCTACCCACAAGAGAGAGATTACAGAGAGCGACTCTCACTCAACTGGATACTTCACACCTTGCAATAACTGATCAAGAGATGGTTACAGACATGGGGACTCCTCCAGACACAGCTGGTAGTAAGAAACAGGAAGACTTCATGCGCTTGCACACCCAGCCCACCCATTTCCGCAAACAGTGACGACTCCTCTTCATCGCCCAACAGAGTACCCTGCAAGCTTATAAAAATACTGAAGACCCATTTCGGGGGCAACAAAGCTAGGATAGTGGTGACTGCCCAATGAGCTAGTTAAGCACAAACAGGTTCCCTCGCGGTTAGATATGAGACCACTGCACTGTTAGGGATTTGCCTAGCATGAGGGATAAAAAAGGGTATTATGTGGATTTATTTAACCTGACCAACAATGCCCAAAAAGAGCTGGCAACAGCAGGGGCAAAGGGAGGCATAGGAATCAATGCATATAAAAACTTCCCAAACTGTATAAACAGGTATTGCTGCTTTGTGGCGTGTTATTTAGAGATTAGGCCAGAGGCCTGTATTGACATTGTTAGGAACCCCAACAGCCAGCAACACAAAACCCGGAGTCTACTCAGTGTCACGGGCACTAGGAGTCTTTACCCAGGGATCACCAGGTGATAGGCTTACCAGAGCAGTATAGGTGGTAATATGGTACTCTGGTAGCAGGGTGATCACGGAACAGGAAATAGCAGATGATGAGATGCTCAGGAAAGTCTATGACTAGCAGCACTGGCAATATGGAGGTAGTAATACACGAGGAACTGTATGGACAAAGGACACGTGAAGGTAGTCAGTGGTCTGCGGTAGCAAGTTGTACCACTGCTATAGTGAGGAGGAATGTCCAACAGAAACGAGGAGGTGATGAGAGTCAGCGGTCTGCGGATAGCAAGTTGTACCGCTGTCTGAGTGAAGGAATGGAATCCAAGTGGAGGTATCCGGGGAGTCAGTGGTCTGCGTTAGCAAGTTGTACCACTGCTATGTGAGAGGATACTGGAACAGGTGAAACTGTAAACAGGAGTCAGTGGTCTGCCACTAGCAAGTTGTACCACTGAATATATATGTGAGGAGGTGCACGGGGAGAGACTGCAACACAATATATACACGGGCACCTTGACTTTGATCCACAGTAATATGCACAATATAAATGTATAAATGACTGAACAACACTGCCAATATAGAAAGTCTCTTGAAGTAATCCAGCATGAGATAACACAGTCAATGATGGCAGTAGAGTCAGCAGATAGTACACTCCAGAGGAGAACCAACACAGTCCAGCAAGGTATGCAATACACAGCACAGTCAATGGGAAGTATGCATACCGTGGTTCAGGAGAAGGCAGTCAGACAGGAGTGCAGAGATACCTGAAGGGCAGGAGGCCAGCAGGATACAAGTCCCTGGATGGGTGAAGCGGATCAGCAGTAGATGGATGAGTAGCGCTGAGAAGTCACAGCAGCGGGTCTCTGCGGGAACACGGAGGTAACCAATAGCAACCAGCAGGTGCAGTAACGATGGGACCCCGGAGCAGAGTTGAACTGGAACAGATGATCACGGAGAGTAGCGGGTAGCAATAGTGGCAGCAGACTCAAGGAAACACGGTAGAGTTGACGAGGACTGAAGACTGAAGCGCACAGAGGCAGCGGATAGGAATCAGCTAGCAGTCACGATGATGAAACACAGACGAGTTGCAGGTTGAAGACTGTAGTGCACGGAGGCAGCGGATAGGAATCAGCCAAACAGTCACGATGATGAAACACAGACGAGTTGCAGGTTGAAGCCTGTAGTGCACGGAGGCAGCGGATAGGAATCAGCTGGCAGTCACAATCATGAACAGGTGAGTGGATGTGGTTGAAGCCTGTAGTGCACGGAGGCAGCGGATAGGCATCAGCTAACAGTCCCAATGATAAATGGTAGAGTTGAAGTGATTAGAAGACTGTAGTGCACGGAGGCAGCGGATAGGAATCAGCTCACAGTCACGATGATACAGTAGATGGTAGAAGTGGTATGGGAACCACAGTAGTAGAAGTGGTTTGGAAACCACAGAGGTAGAAGTGGTTTGGAAACCACAGGAATCAGCAGGGCTGAATAAACAAGGAAACACAGGAACACCTTCAGAGGCTCATGGGGAATGAGACTCCAAGATCAGGCAACGTGGTGTTGACCACAGGTGCTTAATATAGGGAGGTTGCCTGATCTGCCAATTAAGTTAAAGGAACATACACTGAAGGTTTGGAAAGGGCTGCGCATGCGCAGTCCCTCAGGATAGAGGACGTCCACGGTTCCTAATAGTCCGGGAAGAAGCACTCACAGTCCGGTGAGTGACAGTACCCCCCCTTTTAAAGGTGGGCACAGAACGCCTGGAACCGGGCTTGTCCGGATTTTTGGAATAAAACTTCTTCAGAAGGGCAGGAGCATTAAGATCTTCAGCTTTGATCCATGAACGCTCTTCAGGACCAAAGCCCTTCCAATGAACGAGGAAACGGAGGACTCCTCGCGAAATTTTTGCATCCAATACCTCAGTAATCTCGAAATCCTCCTCCTGATGAACTTGAACTGGCTGCGGTGCTGAGGAAGGAGTCGAGAAACGGTTGATGATGAGAGGTTTGAGCAAGGACACATGGAAGGCATTGGAAATCCGAAGATTCTTAGGAAGAAGAAGTTTAACACATACTGGATTGATAACTTGAATGATCCTATATGGACCAATAAAACGAGGGGCGAATTTCATAGATGGAACCTTCAAACGAATATTTTTGGTAGATAACCAGACACGATCTCCAATTTTTAGTGGTGGAATAGCCCGCCTCTTCTTATCTGCGAAAGACTTATATTTGTTAGATGTCTTCTTTAAACAGGTTTTGACCTGAGACCAGATATTTTTGAAGGTCTGACAAGCAGTCTCCACAGCAGGAACTTGGGTGGGCGGGAGGGCAGGAAATTCCGGAAAAGACGGATGGTGACCGTAGACCACAAAGAATGGAGTTTTGGATGATGACTCATGATACATGTTGTTATGGGCGAATTCAGCCCAAGGGAGCAATTCTACCCAGTTGTCTTGGTTGGCTGAAGAGAACATCCTAATAAAAGTCTCAAGATCTTGATTGACTCGTTCCGTTTGTCCGTTAGATTGCGGATGGTAAGACGATGAGAGTGCTAATCGTATGCCCAAGGTTTTACAAAGGGCCCGCCAGAATCTGGAAACGAATTGTACTCCTCTATCTGACACAATCTCAGACGGACATCCATGGATGCGGAAGATTTCTTTAATGAAATGTTCAGCCAGAGTAGACGAGGAAGGTAAACCGGACAGAGGGACGAAATGAGCCATCTTCGAAAATCTGTCTACCACTACCCAAATAGTATTGTGATTCTTACTTGGTGGCAAATCAGTAACGAAATCCATACTAATATGGGTCCAAGGCTTGGACGGAATGGGTAGTGGTCGCAGCAACCCTGCTGGAGTTCTGCGGGAGGATTTGAACTGAGAACATAAATCACAGGAAGCAATAAACTCTTTGACGTCTCTCCTCATTGAAGGCCACCAGTAACTACGAGAGAGAATCTCAAAGGTCTTATGTTCACCGGCGTGTCCAGAAAAACGAGAGGCATGGAACCACGAAAGGATTTTCCGCCTCAGAGTAGGAGGCACGAGGGTCTTCCCAAATGGTAGCATTTTGGTGGATGAAGCAGCCAGAGAAATACATTTGGGGTCTAGAATAGCATGGTTGGGAACCTCTTCTACATCAGAGGACGTCACAAAAGCTCGAGATAGAGCGTCAGCTTTCTTGTTCTTAGCAGCTGGTTTGAAGGTTATAATTAATTCAAAACGGGAAAAGAAAAGAGACCATCTTGCTTGACGAGGGTTCAAGCATTGAGCAGATTGCAAATATGACAAGTTCTTATGATCCGTGAAGATCGTCACCGGATGGCGAGCTCCTTCCAACAAGTATCTCCATTCCTCTAATGCAGCTTTGATGGCCAGCAACTCCTTGTCCCCGATAGTATAGTTTTTCTCTGCGGGCAGAAGACCCCGAGAGTAGAAGGCACAAGGATGTAATTTTTGTTGCTCCGAGCGTTGGGAGAGAATAGCTCCTAAGCCCACATTAGAGGCATCTACTTCTAGGAAGAACGGGAGTGTCACATCAGGTTGTCGCAGAATGGGAGCAGACGAGAAGGACTCTTTGAGGATTTGAAAGGCTTGGAGAGCCTCAGATGACCATTGCTTAGTATTAGCCCCTTTCCGAGTTAAGGCCACAATGGGAGATGCAATGGATGAGAAGTCTTGAATGAAGCGTCTATAGTAATTGGCAAAACCTAAAAAACGCTGGATGGCACGAAGAGTAGTTGGCTGAGGCCAATGTAGTACAGCATTTACTTTGTCTGGATCCATCTTCAGGCCAACTCCGGAAACTATATACCCCAAGAATGGAATCTGGGGTAACTCGAATGAACATTTTTCCAATTTACAGAACAACGAGTTTTTCCGTAGTCTGGAGAGGACCTCTGCCACATGTTGGTGATGAGAAGGCAGGTCCTGTGAGAAGATCAATATGTCGTCCAGGTAGACAACGACACATACATATAATAAGTCCCGAAAGATCTCATTGATGAAACCCTGGAAAACCGCGGGGGCATTACACAGCCCGAAGGGCATTACTAAATATTCGTAATGCCCATCTCTGGTGTTAAACGCGGTCTTCCATTCGTCACCGGAACGGATTCTTATTAAATTGTAGGCACCACGAAGATCCAACTTAGTAAATATCCGAGCTCCCTTGATGCGATCAAATAGCTCAGTGATCAGCGGAATGGGATACCGATTCTTGATAGTAATGGCGTTGAGTCCACGAAAATCTATACAAGGGCGTAATGATCCATCCTTCTTTTTGACGAAGAAGAACCCAGCTCCAGCGGGAGAGGTGGAAGGTCGAATGAACCCACGCTGGAGATTCTCCTGTATGTACTCAGATGTGGCTTGAGTTTCAGGTAACGAGAGAGGATAGACCCGACCCCTGGGAGGAGTCTTGCCAGGTAGAAGGTCGATCGGACAATCCCAAGAACGATGAGGAGGAAGACGTTCAGACTGAGCTTTATCAAACACATCGGCAAATGAAGCATACTGAGGAGGGAGTCCCGGGGAGGAAGATGAGATGGAAGATCGCTGTACTTTAAGAGGAATAACTTGAGAGAGACAACGATGGTGACATTCAGACCCCCAAGACGTAACTTGAGGGGTGCGCCAGTCAATCTGGGGAGAGTGACATTGAAGCCATGGAAGGCCTAAGACAATCGGACTTGTCGTAACTGGAAGAATTAAAAACGAAATTTCTTCATGGTGTAGTACACCAATCTGAAGGGTTACTGGAGACGTACTCTGGGTGATGAGACCATTGATGAGACGTGATCCATCTATAGCCGTCACAGTAATGGGTGTTTTTAAAGTGATCACTGGTAGGGACCATTGATTCACTAGTGATTTAGAAATGAAATTTCCTGCTGCTCCGGAATCAATCAATGCCTGTGACTCAAAGGATTTGGTAGCAAAGGAAATCGTAACATCGAAAGCGCAGACTTTAGATTTCATAGACAATGGAGAGGACTCCAGGGACCCTAACTTTACCTCTCCAGAACTAGTTAGGGCCTGGCATTTCCCGATTTCTTAGGGCAAGAACTGAGCATATGTGTGGAATCAGCACAATAGATACAGAGTCTATTCTTTACTCTTCGTTTCCTCTCTTCTAAAGATAATTTGGAACGTCCTATCTCCATGGGAATCACAGAAGGTGAAACTGGACGAAATTGAGGGTTTAAACGAAGAGGTGCTTTAGCAGAAGTTGTTTTCTCAGATTCTCTTTCACGAAATCTCATGTCTACACGATGGCAAAGAGAGATCAAATCTTCTAGTGACGAAGGAAGCTCTTGGGTAGTCAGTGCATCTTTAATTTTATCGGAGAGCCCCTGCCAGAAGGCGGCAACTAATGCTTCAGTATTCCACTGAAGTTCAGAGGCTAAGATCCTAAATTGAATGACATACTGTCCTACTGTATGGGAGCCTTGTCGCAAACGAAGAATGCTGGAAGCAGCGGAGGTCACACGACCTGGTTCATCGAACACACTTCGGAACGTGGAAATGAATTTGGCACTATCTTGTAGAATTGGATCGTTTCTTTCCCACAGAGGGGAGGCCCAAGCCAGGGCTTGTCCAGAAAACAATGAGATAAGATAGGCCACTCTGGAACGATGGGTAGAAAAATTTTGAGGTTGGAGTTCAAAATGGACTGAACATTGGTTAAGGAAACCTCTACAAGTTTTGGGGTCCCCGTCATATTTTGACGGAGTAGGCAGGTGAAGCATAGGAGCTGTAGACACCTGGGATGGCACTGGGGAGACGGAGGAAAGCACAGGAGCTTCAATATTAGCTGTAACAGTCTGTCCAGATGTTCCTTGGGAGGTTAACGATTGGTAACATTGAAGTAACAGCTGTTGGCGAGCATCCTGTTGCTCCACACGGCTGACCAGATGCTGCAGCATCTCTTTAGCAGTAGGTTCCGTATCTGGGTCTGTCATGGCCTGATCTTACTGTCACGGGCACTAGGAGTCTTTACCCAGGGATCACCAGGTGATAGGCTTACCAGAGCAGTATAGGTGGTAATATGGTACTCTGGTAGCAGGGTGATCACGGAACAGGAAATAGCAGATGATGAGATGCTCAGGAAAGTCTATGACTAGCAGCACTGGCAATATGGAGGTAGTAATACACGAGGAACTGTATGGACAAAGGACACGTGAAGGTAGTCAGTGGTCTGCGGTAGCAAGTTGTACCACTGCTATAGTGAGGAGGAATGTCCAACAGAAACGAGGAGGTGATGAGAGTCAGCGGTCTGCGGATAGCAAGTTGTACCGCTGTCTGAGTGAAGGAATGGAATCCAAGTGGAGGTATCCGGGGAGTCAGTGGTCTGCGTTAGCAAGTTGTACCACTGCTATGTGAGAGGATACTGGAACAGGTGAAACTGTAAACAGGAGTCAGTGGTCTGCCACTAGCAAGTTGTACCACTGAATATATATGTGAGGAGGTGCACGGGGAGAGACTGCAACACAATATATACACGGGCACCTTGACTTTGATCCACAGTAATATGCACAATATAAATGTATAAATGACTGAACAACACTGCCAATATAGAAAGTCTCTTGAAGTAATCCAGCATGAGATAACACAGTCAATGATGGCAGTAGAGTCAGCAGATAGTACACTCCAGAGGAGAACCAACACAGTCCAGCAAGGTATGCAATACACAGCACAGTCAATGGGAAGTATGCATACCGTGGTTCAGGAGAAGGCAGTCAGACAGGAGTGCAGAGATACCTGAAGGGCAGGAGGCCAGCAGGATACAAGTCCCTGGATGGGTGAAGCGGATCAGCAGTAGATGGATGAGTAGCGCTGAGAAGTCACAGCAGCGGGTCTCTGCGGGAACACGGAGGTAACCAATAGCAACCAGCAGGTGCAGTAACGATGGGACCCCGGAGCAGAGTTGAACTGGAACAGATGATCACGGAGAGTAGCGGGTAGCAATAGTGGCAGCAGACTCAAGGAAACACGGTAGAGTTGACGAGGACTGAAGACTGAAGCGCACAGAGGCAGCGGATAGGAATCAGCTAGCAGTCACGATGATGAAACACAGACGAGTTGCAGGTTGAAGACTGTAGTGCACGGAGGCAGCGGATAGGAATCAGCCAAACAGTCACGATGATGAAACACAGACGAGTTGCAGGTTGAAGCCTGTAGTGCACGGAGGCAGCGGATAGGAATCAGCTGGCAGTCACAATCATGAACAGGTGAGTGGATGTGGTTGAAGCCTGTAGTGCACGGAGGCAGCGGATAGGCATCAGCTAACAGTCCCAATGATAAATGGTAGAGTTGAAGTGATTAGAAGACTGTAGTGCACGGAGGCAGCGGATAGGAATCAGCTCACAGTCACGATGATACAGTAGATGGTAGAAGTGGTATGGGAACCACAGTAGTAGAAGTGGTTTGGAAACCACAGAGGTAGAAGTGGTTTGGAAACCACAGGAATCAGCAGGGCTGAATAAACAAGGAAACACAGGAACACCTTCAGAGGCTCATGGGGAATGAGACTCCAAGATCAGGCAACGTGGTGTTGACCACAGGTGCTTAATATAGGGAGGTTGCCTGATCTGCCAATTAAGTTAAAGGAACATACACTGAAGGTTTGGAAAGGGCTGCGCATGCGCAGTCCCTCAGGATAGAGGACGTCCACGGTTCCTAATAGTCCGGGAAGAAGCACTCACAGTCCGGTGAGTGACACTCAGAAGTCTGGTTTTCGCTGGAGCCCCTAGTGGTGGGGACAGACTTGGCCGCAGACAGCTGAGGGTCGTGAATTGTGTGCTGACTGGGGAGAACCCAGCGATAGAGGATAGGAGCAATAGCAGAGTGAGGTCCAGGCAAGTGTCGAGGCCGGCAGCAGACAGAATATCCAGTACACAAACCGGGGTCAGAAGTCACAGGCAAATCAGCAGCGTAGGAGTCCAGGCAAAAAGGTCAATGGGCACAGGCAATCAAACGAAGTCAGGAATCAGGCAAAAGGTCGGCAACAAGTAATCAATCCAATGGTAACAGAAACCAGGAACACAGCAGGCTAGTCAGCAGCAAAGCAGGAACTATAACCGGCAGGGGAGGATTGCCCCTCCCTGCCTTAAATACTAGCACTGGCCAATAGAAATGCCTAAATCACAGGAAGGTAAATGGGCCAACTGGTTAATCTCTAATTTGCGCACGCGCCCGGCTGCCCTGGATGCCGGGACGCGGTGCTACACATAAGGAGCGTTCCGACCGTAAGGCGGAAGTGACGTCCCGGTCGTCATGACGACGGCCGGGACGCCAGGAAACAGAGGGGAGCGAGCCGCCGCGGCTCGTAACAGACATATGGAAATATTTACATATCATCAACGAAATGTTTGTATACGATCACCCAGGAACGCGGCATCGTGTATGATTAGCAATTCCGAGAAAAAGTTATCTGATGGACAGATATCCCATTAGGACATAGAGATGTTGAGATTTGGATGAAACTAAATTGGGCCAGTATGTCCCCGGTTCAGGTAGGACAGGTTTCCCCCAAGGTGGGAGAAACGTAGCGTTCCCCACTTCTATAAAAATAGATGCATTGCATTCAACAACTCATCATGTGGCAGAGGCGAAGTCTGCAGATATAGACACATATGCTCAAATTGTCGTGGAGCCCACCCAGTTAAAGAGTGCCCAAAAAATAGTAGAGGGGCTGGCCGAGTCAGCAGCAAGCCAGAATGTGACCTCCCAGTTCTGAATAGACAGAGGTGCCTTTCCATGGGATGCTCGGCTTTATGCGCGTTCTTTGAGACATTCATCTCCTTCCTGCATTGGTGCATACAAGCAGGAATGCGCAACCATGGGATAGCACACTATCAAGATGATTTTCTTTTAATCGGTTTCCCCTCTGTCACACTCCGTTAACCTGGTGTCTCTGCTTGTGCCCCTAAACATTGACTGTCACTTTAAATCTTTCTTCTTAGTACAGGCTGTCAGCTATGCCTTGTATCTGTGTGTGTGTTGGGCAGTTCTGCTATTGGTCAGTCTCTCTTTATAAGGTCCCTCCTTTAACCTGTGCATTGCTGGTTCTTCAAATCATACCTGACCTGATTCTGATGCCTGCTCTGTGTTCCATATCTCTGTGGCAATTATGCTTCTATGCTGCTGGGTGCCTGGACTTTGCTGACCTCTACACATCGGTTTGCTTACCTGTGTTATTGCTGTGATTAACATACACTGCCTACTCGGCCTGCACTACTGGTTACTACTGCCGTGTTCCACATTTCCGTGGTAAGCTGTACTTCATCGCTGCTGTGTTTGGATTATGCTGACCTTTATGCACCTATTCCACTTACCTGTGGTAAATTGCTGTGGTCAACATCCATTGCCTACTCGGCTTACACTATTGACTACTACTGTTGTGACCCACATCTCCGTGGTAAGCTGAACTGCTTTGCTGACTTGTTTCTGGACTTTGCTGATCTCAACGTACCTGTTCCGCTTACCTGTGGTAAATTGCTGTGATCACCATCCACTGCCCACTCGGCCTGCACTCCTGACTTCTTCTGTTATGTTCTACATCTCCGTGGCAAGCTGTACTTCTTCGATGTTGTGTGTCTGGACTCTGCTGATCTCAATGTTCCTGATCTGCTACTTGTGTTAATTGCTGTTATTAACATCTCCTACCTATTCGGCCTGCATTACTGACTGCTGCTGGTTTGTTCTATCATCTTGTGGCGGTTACCTGTGGGAACAACATTTGCTAATTATGTCATCTACATTGTTGTCTATGCTGGCTCGTTGACATCCTTATAGTGAGCTGTTGCTCATCACTGTTGCATTTGGATTCATTGAACTGTTCATCTCCAGTACTTCATTGAACTTTGTATTATGTTCCACTTCTCAGTGGTATAGTGATGATTTGCTATTAGCCTTCAGTCTGCATTATTGAATTTCATTGATGGTTCCTATTCTCTGTATATTATCTTTTATCATCATCTACAGTTTATTTAGCCTTCAGTGAACTTTGTACTATATTTTACAATAAAGTGGTAATCGTTCTTATCACCATTTGATACTTCTATTGGATTTCTTCTGTTATCTTGTATTCTCTATTTGTCTCACTGGGAACTTTCCTAGAGGGCCGCGACCTGCAGGGTGGATGCCGCTGAAGCCCAAATTCCCTTGCGGGAGTCTCTGGTAAATACCTTCCACCTTGTTAGACTCCGCTCCTCTAGGGAAGTCTAGCCAACTCCTACTGAGACAACAGGATCTCACTCATCTATTCGTGAGCTCTCTGACAGATCCTGAGAGAGAACCCTCTTCTAAAGATTTACTTCAACATATGCTTGGTAGATTGGAACATCAGGATCCTATGCAGACTCAATTATTCCAGTGTCTTCAGTCATTGGCTGTTCGTATGGACAAGCTTCAAGTTGTTACACCTTTGTCTACTACAATACAAGCACCAGTGCATCCAGTTGTTCCAGAAACGTCCTTAAGTTCTTCTACTCTACGTTTGCCAACGCCTTCTAAATTTGATGGCAATCATAAGTCTTGCAGAGGCTTCCTGAATCAATGTCAACCTTCTAGCAATAACAGAAACATGGCTCACGCAATCAGACACTGCCTCACCTGCAGCCCTTTCACATGGTGGCCTCCATTTCACCCACACCCCCAGACCGGGAGGCAGACAAGGAGGGGAGGATGGACTACTTCTCTCCCCAAAGTGCACATTCACAGTTCTACCAAATGTCCCATCACTCACGTTCACATCTTTTGAAGTACATGCTGTTAGGATTTTTAACCGGTTCTCTATGCGTGTTGCTGTCATCTATCGCCCCCCTGGTCCACACCAACAATTTCTTGAACACTTCTCTGCATGGCTCCCTCACTTCTTATCTACTGACAACCCCACCATCATCATGGGTGATTTCAACATCCCTTTTTCTAATCCACGTTCCAATGCGGCTTCCAAACTACTCTCTCTAACATCCTCACTTGACCTCTCCCAGTGGATTGAATCCGCTACTCATCAGTATGGCCACTGTCTTGATCTTGTTTTCTCTAGACTATGCTCAGTTTCTCATTTCCTTAACACTCCTTTGCCCCTCTCGGATCATCACCTTATTAGCTACTCGCTCACCCCCAGTTCTTTACCCTCCCTAGTGTCTAACTCTTCCAAGCCTCCTCCCAACCTCAGGAATTTCAACTCTATTGATTTTCAACAGTTTTCCACCTCTCTCCAACACCTTCTCTCCCCAATTTCTACATTCTCCCCTGATCGGGCAGTACCCCATTTTCATTAAACCCTAGCAACTGCCCTGCATCAAGTGGCTCTAGCGACACTACACACTTCGCATAGAATCCGTTGCCAACTGTGGCACACTACAGTAACACGAACTCTACAAAAACTTTCTCGTAAAGCAGAACGTCACTGGCGTAAATCTTGTACCTCTAAAGATTTCATCACATATACTGATATTTACCCCTCCTATAGAAATTAGCAACCAGACGCGGAAGTTCCGGACGCTTGGAGCGGCCTTCTGCGCATGCGCGTCCTGTTGCTAGGCAACGGGGCGCTACTCTCAAGTCTCGGCGGCAGCCAGGAATAGCGCTGCCGCCCACCAAGTTTCCTATTGGGCCCTGATACTTTATAAGGCACTTCCTGTTACCTCATCAGTGAAAGAGTATCAGGTCTTCCTGCCTCCAGCATATTGTGTGTGTACCAGTATTCTGCACTTGTTCCTGACTATCCCTGTGCTGCCCGTGATCTTTTGACCATCCCTATTTGGATTCTCCCTTGTACTGCGTTACCTGAACGTTATCGACCCGGCGTGTCTTACCATTCTTCTGGATATCCTTGTATACCTCGTACTACCAGAACGTTACCAACCCGGCCTGTCTGACACCTCTTTGTATCTCGCTGTTGACTCGTGGATGGACTGCAACCTGCGTGTCCCTGCAGCGGAGTCCATACTTCCTTGCGGGGGTTCCTGGTGAATACCAGGGGCACGTTAGATTCCGCACCTTCCTCTGAGTTGCGCCAACAATAGCAGGTACGCATATAGTTGTGACAGAAATGCTCTGGACACTGCTAAACAAACCTACTTCCAATCTCTCATCTATGCGTAGGCTTCTAACCCCAAACGCCTCTTTAACACATTTAAATCTCTTCTGAATCCTCCTGCCCCAAATCCTCCAACTACCATCAGTGCACAGGATCTTGCTTCCTATTTCAAGGACAAAATTGATAAGATCAGACTTGAAATTATATCATCTCCCTTGACAAGCAATCAGCTCAATTCCTTTGTAGCACCCTCTGACACTCTCTTCACTTGATCCCACAAATGAAGAAGTTTCTACTCTCTTCTCATCTTCCTACTTTACCTCCTGTCCTCTTGATCCCATTCACTCACAAATTGGTATGTCCCTGTCTCCTGTGCTCATTCCCCCTCTAACTAAAATCTGTAATCTATCTCTTTCTACTGGTATTTTTCCATCACTATTCAAGCATGCAGTGATTACTCCCTTTTTAAAAAACAGAATTCTGACCCTAACTCTCTCGTAAATTACCGCCCCATCTCCCAGCTCCCATGCCCGTTCAAGCTTCTCGAGAGAATTGCCTACACTCGCCTCACACACTTTCTTACAGCAAACAACCTATTGGATCCTCTTCAGTCAGGCTTTTGCTCTCAACACTCCACAGAGACTGCGCTGACCAAAGTTGTCAATGATTTGATCACAGAAAAAAATAATAACCATTACTCTCCTGGATCTCTCTGCTGCAGTTGACACTCTTGACCACTCTCTCCTCATACAAACGCTACAATCCCTAGGTTTTGAAGGCACTGTCCTATCCTGGTTCTTATCCTACCTATCTAATCGCTATTTCAGTGTTAATTTCTCTGAATCCACCTCTGCTCCGCTTCCTTTATCAGTTGGAGTACCACAAGGCTCAGTCCTAGGTCCTCTGCTATTCTCTATCTACACCACTTCTCTTGGAAAACTAATAAGCTCCTTTGGATTTCAGTATCATCTCTATGCGGATGATACACAAATCTATCTATCCTCTCCTGATCTTTCACCATCTGTGTTGTCTCGCGTTACTGACTGTCTCTCTGCCATTTCATCTTGGATATCTTGTCACCAACTCAAACTCAATCTTTCAAAAACTGAATTAATAATATTCCCACCCAAAAACAGAAGTTTCCTGCCTGACATTTCTATTTCTGTTGATAGCATGACCATAAATCACCGCTTGTTGCCTAGGTGTAATCCTTGACTCACAACTTTTGTTTATTCCCCACATCAACTCTATATCTAAATCATGTTACATACATCTAAAGAACATTTCCAGAATACGCACATATCTGACAGAAGACACCGCAAATACATTAATTCATGCACTCATCATCTCCCACATCGACTTTTGCAATTCTGGTCTTCCCAAAGTCAGACTTGAACCCCTACAATCTATTTTGCACGCAGCAGCTAGATTGATTTTCCTTGCAAACCGTTATTCCTCTGCTGAGCCACTCTGTCAGTCTCTACATTGGCTGCCTATATTTCAACGAATCCAATAAAAAAAATTCTTCTACTAACATATAAGGCCATCAACAAAATTGCACTGACATACATTTCCTCACTTGTCTCAAAATATCTCCCAACTCGACACCTCCGTTCTGCACAAGATCTTCGTCTCTCTTCCACTCTCATCACATCCTCCCATTCTTGGTTACAGGATTTTTTCCGGGGTGCACCCACTTTGTGGAATTACCTCCCTCGTACAGTAAGACTTTCCTCTAGTCTTCAAACCTTTAAGCGTTCACTGAAAACCCACCTCTTCAGACAAGGTAATGATATTCTGCAACCACCATCTTAATTTCCCTAGATTTCCCTATTACCATCCTCTACACAGCGAACGCAAGACAACAACCCTCTGACCAACAGCTGGTCCATTGTGCAATATGATGTAGCACATGCCCTTGTGTTTCAAACTCCCATTGTCCTATAGATTGTAAGCTTGCAAGCAAGGTTCTCTTGCCTCTCTGTCTGTATTACCCAGTATTGTCTTATTAATGTTTGTTCCCAATTGTAAAGCCCTACGGAATCTGCTGGTGCTATATAAATAAATGTTGATGATGATGATGATGAATGTTTCATTCAGTTTGAACGTCTTCCATTTAATTTCCCTTCTTCAAAGGTTAAAGTTGCATATATTATTTCTCTTTTATCTGGGTAAGCATTTGTCTGGCCCTCCCCTCTGTGGGAGTGGAATGATAATCTTTTGAATGACTGTTTCTGCCTTTATTTCTAGGTTTAGTAGGATTTTTGATGAACCAGGTGTCACGAGCCGCGGCGGTACGCTGCCTCCTGGCGTGAACTAGCAGCCGGCCACGTACTCTGATTTTATCCTTGTGGCATAGATGTAGGAGGGTGTAGGGATATCCTCCAACTCCAGGGGGAGCTCTCATATTATTTAAACTAGTTCATTTATATTTGTATACATGGTTCCTGGTTTGTGTTATTACCTATGCTAGTTCTAGTTAGTAATTAATTAGCAGCATCCTGAGCCTGATTGTCAGCTCTGTCCTCCTCTGTCCGGATTGGCTCTTGGTACTATTTAAGGCAGTGCAGCCTCACTGACGGTTATAGCTTCTGTTACCAGTCTGCTGACCTGCTCTGCTCTTTGCTCATGTCCTTTGGATATTCTGTTGGATTGCCCTTGCCTGGATTTGGACCCTGCCTGTGTTTCTTGTGACCCCGACCTCTGGCGTGTTTACCGACCTTCCTGTTTGCTCGTGACCCTTGACCTCGGCTTGTTTATTGGATTCCCTGTCTGCTGCCGGCCCTTGACCCTTGCCTGGACTTCTCTCCGCTTTCCCGGGTTCTCCCCAGCCGGTGCGCACTTTACGACCCTTTGTCAGTCTGCGGCCCAGTCTGTCCCCACCACTAGGGGCTTCAGTGAACACCTGATTGGCAGAGTAGATTCCGGGTTGTGCAGTATCGGCTAGTGGGGTTCCTAACACCAGGACGAGTTATTTCTTCAGCTTCCAGTATCCTTAGTTTACGCCAGGGTTCGCACTCTGTGGTTCAATATGTAATAGAATTTCGGAATCTTTCTTCTGAATTACAGTGGAATGATGAAGCCCTGGTGGCTACTTTCTGGCATGGTCTCTCATATAAAATCAAGGATGCCCTGTCTTCTCAAGAACTACCAGCAACTTTGGATTCTTTAATTTCAATGCGTAATAGAGTGGATATTAGATTCCGTGAGAGATCTTCTGAGAAAGAGAATCCTAGATATCCACCTTTTCGAGTAATTCCTCGATTTCAATTTTCTGGCTCCTCAGTTGAATCTATGCAGTTGGGTCATTCTCGTTTGACTCCTGAGGAAAGGTAGAAGAGAATCAAGAATAAACTCTGTCTTTATTGCGGGGATGCCAGACATGTTCTTAAACCTTGTTCTAAACGGTCGGGAAATGCCAGACCTTAGCCTGTTCAGGAGAGGTTAGGCTAGGGGCATTTCATCACTCTCCGAAATTTTCTTTTGATCAAGTTTGTTCGTTTCCTGTCAGTTTACATTGGTCTTCTAAAACTGTTCATACTACTGCTCAGGATTCAGGAGTTGTGGGAAACTTTATTTCTCTACACCTTGTCAAACAGTTGAATCTTCCTACATTGCCTTTGGAGAATGCTATTACGATTACAGGAATTGATGGAATTCGCCTCACCAATGGTTCTATTCAGTTTTGTACTAAGCCACTTTGTTTACAAAGTAGGAGCACTTCATAAGGATGACATTTCCTTTCCTGTTTTGCCTTTTTCTACTAGTCCACTTATTCTAGGTTTACCATGGCTTCATCTCCACTCGCCACAACTAGATTGGCCTTCCTCTGAGATTACAGTATTGGGAAAAGCCTGTTCAGGAAGATGTCTCACTCAAGTCAAGCCTTTGAGGACTCTTACCGTACCAGATTTTAATATTTATTTTTTGTCATCACAGTATTCTTCCTTTGCGGATATTTTTAATAAATCTAATGCTGAACGGTTGCCTTCTCATCGTCCATGGGATTGCCCTATTGACCTTGTTCCAGGTAAAACACCACCCAGAGGACGTGTTTATCCTTTATCATTGTCGGAGACTGAGGCTACTACTAATTATATTAAGGAAAATCTACAAAGAGGTTTTATTAGACCTTCCACTTCTCCAGCTAGAGCTGGTTTCTTTTTTGTAAAGAAGAAAGATGGAACTCTTCGTCCTTGCATTGATTATTGAGGTTTGAATGCCATCACAGTAAAAACAAAAAACATATCCTATTCCATTGATTACTGAATTATTTGATCGTCTTAAAGGTGCAATTTTTTTTTCTAAATTAGATCTTCGAGGAGCATACAATCTTATTAGAATACGAGCTGGAGATGAATGGAAGATGGTATTCAACACACGAGATGGCCATTATGAATATCTTGTTATACCCTTTGGTTTGTGTAATGTGCCTGCAGTCTTCCAGAGTTATGTCAATGAAATTTTCTGTGACCTTTTGAATTCTTCTGTAGTGGTGTACCTAGATGATATACTAATTGTTTCAAAGGACTTCCAGTCCCATCTTCATGTTACTGAAGTTCTTTCTCGACAACAGGAGAATAGCTTGGATTGTAAATTGGAAAAATGCTCCTTTGAAGTAGTTGAGATACTCTTCTTGGGGTATATTGTGTCCAGAACGGGTTTGCGGATGGATCTTACGAAAAGTTTGGGCTATTCTGGAGTGGCCTCGTCCTAACACACTTAAAGCTATCCAACGCTTTTTGGGGTTTGCCAATTATTATAGACGTTTTATTTCTGGTTATTCCACCAATGATGCTCCATTGGTGGCTCTTACCAAGAAAGGTGCTGACTCTCAACATTGGCCTACAGAAGCATTTGAAGCATTTTCCTTCCTTAAAGAGACTTTTTCTACTGCTCCTGTTTTGAAACAACCTGACCCCTCCCTTCCATTTTTTCTCGAAGTTGATGCATCTACAATGGGAGTTGGAGCCGTTCTTTCACAGAAATCTACTCATTCTGAAACCAAAGTGTCTTAATGCTATTAATCTTTCTAAGAATCCTACTCCTCCTCCAGGAAAAAACTTTTCTTCCGCTCAGTTTACGGAAGAGACTATTAATTTGGTTTCATGCCTCACATTTTGCTGGACATCTGGGAGCTCGGAAGACTTTTGAATTGATATCCTGACAATATTGGTGCTGCTTCACTGTGGGATCATGTGGGATTGTTACAAAGATGGAATATCAAAAGCAATGATGAAAAAAAATATATATTTAAAAAAAAACACTTTGGCAGGAATCTCTTTCATGGCCAAATCACAAGGCGTCCCTGACCCCACAAAAGGTTTCCTCATATGCAAAGCCCTCAAAGGTTGGGCAAAACTCCACTCTGTAATAGCAGATAGCTGCAGACCAATTGACGGCCCCATATTATACCTACTGGTTTTAGCACTGACGGACATTACCACAGATGAGTACAAAGCTTTGCTGTTCAGCGCTGCATTTTCTATGGCATACCAAGGGGCATTTAAAGTTAGTGAACTAGCAGCACTATCCAGAGAACATCCAGGTACAACATTACTAACAAAAATACAATATGTTTACCCTTGGTTATAAAAACTAAAATATCCAGTTGCAAAACCGACCAAATAGGAGGATGCCACTGGTTATTTTTATCAGCCCAACCCAACCAAAATATTTGCCCCGTAGCTCTATGTTGTAAACTTTCCAACATTTGCCCCAAAAGTGCTATACGGTTGATACACAGGGATGGCAGGGACGGCTCTCCCCTTTTCAGGTTCCAATTTATTGCCCTTTTAAAATGAATCCTAGCCCACATAGGCCTAGACCAGGCTTCATATGGCACACATTCCTTCAGGATAGAGGCAGCCACTGCTTCGGTCGTAGGCGGAGCTACAGTCCCTGAGATACAATCATTAGAGCTGTGAAAATCTGACATACAAAAGATGCATAAGACCAGAGAAATAAGTTACCTCCGTCTGCAGCTTTTAGCGGAGACACAAAAGGATTTTTTAATTTTTTTCCTTGGATCAAGGCCTGCTTAGTGGTGTGCCTCCGAGATTTTATGGGTCTTTACCTGTGTTTGGATCAAAGGCCCCCTTTTTCTTCCATTTTCTCTGTCAGAGTCGCGTTCTAGTACTAGGGTGAATAGTCAATGTTGTATATGTCTTTTGTCCTAGGCTTGCCAAACAAGCGGACCCAGATATGGATATTTGAGCATTGTTTTGTTTTGGGCGGCCAAACACAAGATGGCCACCAATTGGTCCTGTTTCCCCACCTCGATAAACATAAAATGGGTAAGGAGGAGTGGTATGAACTGGTCAGCCCTCATGCCCATGCTAACTCAGGAAATAACTTCACACTGTACTCTTGACATACTAGCGATAGATTTAGGGGGTAATGACATTGAGTCATGCTCAGCACTGGCTCTCATCCTCCAGATAAGGGAAAGATATTGTGGCACGATGGCCAACAATTCAACCTTGTTGGTCAGACATAATACCATGTATAACATGGAGATCAGACATCTCCCCCCAATGTCATGGCACACATAATTAAGAAGGCCAACAAAGCCATAGGATGGGTCCTAAACAAACTAGGGGGAACAGTCATAGAGTATTCCTTACTGGCCACAAAAGCAGCCTACCTCTTCAGAACAGACATTTTACACGTGTCAGAGGAAGGGACATGGATATTCATAGAAAAAATTATCTAGAAGCTTAGGGCAGTGGTTAGGAAGTCAGATGGCTGGCCATGATTCTCCAAGGTTCACAGCTTTTGATTATTTGGTAGGATATCAGCGCAGTCAGCAGGCAGATAGCTTATGATGCTTGTTTACCAGCTTTCTCGAGTCAATACACCTCTCGAAGTCACCAGACTCTTGGACCTCTAGCGAGAAGTTCCCCTTGGCCTGCTGAACGGTCACATGCCACTGTCGAGTCCAGAAAGGGAGTAGTCACTGCTTGACCCATTTAGTACCGGCCAATAGATAAGGTATAGCCTGGGTTGGTGGTACAATGGTCTGACTTTTACACCTTTATTGGTTTTGCAAATGTAGCTTACTGCCCTGCTCTCGCCACCACCGAGGGTTCAATATTAAGGTTTAATAAACTGTGTTCTTTTCCAAACTTAATTACGTGTCCTGTCTTTATTTTAGTTAGTATAAGTTATGTAGAAACGTAAGTTTGTGAGCAGGGGTCTTGAAGGAATAATCAACGCTATACATTTTAGTAATTTAAGGATAGTTATCAACTCTATCACAGTCACACCTTGATAATTTTTCTTCCTCTAATAATTTGCATTTCCTGTTGCATGAGAATATATCATTCTTAGTAGTCAGGCACTGCAAACAGATGTTTCCTAATCAATGTGGGATAGTTTACAGTTCTCCCGTGAATAGTAAATAAAAAACTGCATACAAGACAATGTACATTTCATCAAATATGTGACCCAAGAATAAATATATTCTAGCCATTGTTGGCAACAGAATACATTACAGACAGTTGTTTTAACAAATGGTTTGATTAGTTACTGTGCGTCTTGCATTGTATTTTAACCTCAGTAGTGGAACAATAAAAGCCAGTGAGCCTGAGTCATTAAGGAAAGTAATGCAAAAAAAGAAGTAAATTTTCTCAGAGACAAACCACGTTACAATGCAAGGGGTGCAACTTAGTTTATTATTGTGCACATAAGTTAAATACTGGCTGTTTTTTCATCTAGCGCACAAATACTTGATAGCTTTATTTTCACACTGAAATTTAAAGCTGATCTAGGACATGCCCTTCCCCAACTATAAATGTGTCCCCACATTTTGAATTTACCTCCCCCTCCAATGCAACATGGTTTTGCCCATGTGCAACATTATTCCTTTTTTATGGTTTACTCTTCTTAATGACTCAGGCCCAGTGTGTTACGAGAATGCATTTGACTGGTTATGGTAAGTTTCAAATTGTACTGCAAAATTTTTCTCTGTTACATAATGGAGCCTTGTTATGAGAAGTATAAAGATAATACAGAATGACATAATAGTTTATCATCATGTTGTACTTCCACTTCTTATAAATTAATAATTTTGTTCATCCATTCCATATAAATTAGATTGATGATTTTAAGCTAGGCAATGGTCAAAACAACATTTCTACTCTTAGACACCTCTGGAGAATCTCTTTCTCACCAATGGTAACGCTCTACACAAAACCACTGATTTGACACTCTCTTATCATGTGGTTGTCATCACTTAGCATTTCAGTTGCATCAGGGTCTCTTTCCCCTTCCCTTGGCATCACATACTATAGGTTTCCTCCTCTTTAGATGTTCTACATTTAGATGTTTCTCCTCTTTAGATGTTCTACACTCTGCCCCACATGTTACTTAAGTGAAACTTAGCGGTATATTTACTATACTGCAGGTTTGAAAAGTGGAGATGTTGCCTATAGCAATCAATCAGATTGTAGCTGTCACTTAATTAGTACATTCTACAAAATGACAGCTAGAATTTGATTGGTTACTATAGGCAACATCTCCACTTTTTCAAACTTGCAGTTTAGTAAATATACCACTTAGCTCCTTACACTTACCTTCAAGGCCCTCTCCAACTCCACCGCCCCCTACATCTCCAGCCTCATCTCCATTCATGCTCCATCCCGCCCTCTGCGTTCGGCCAATAACCGTCGCCTCTCTTCCCCCCTGGTCACCTCCTCCCACGCTCGCATCCAAGACTTCTCCCGTGCTGCCCCACTCCACTGGAACCAGCTCCCCTGCTCCATCAGAATTTCACCCAACTTGTCCAGCTTCAAACGGGCCTTAAAAACCCACCTCTTCCTTATAGCCTTCCAGTCCCCCACTTAACTGCCCTCCTTCCTGTCTCCCACCTACCTTCCTCCTCGTCGCTCTCCTCTTCCCCCTTCCCCTCCGTCTTTGCCTCCACTCTCCCCCTCTCCTCCTCCTACCCTTGCGTCTCTGTCCGTCCTACCCTCCCCTTAGATTGTACGCTCCTTCGAGCAGGGCCTCCTCTCCTCCTGTTCTCCACCACCTTAACTCTGCTCTCCAGCTCCTTGTCTCTTCCGTGAGGCCCTTCTACCCCTCTAGCTACCCCGCTGGGGCTCTCGCCTGTCATCTAGCTGTACTTTGAGCTTCTGAGTTACTGTGCTTTTTGTTAACTGTTCCGTGATGTCTCACCCTGTACTGTATTTCTGTCTGTCCCTGTACGGCGCTACGGATACCTAGTGGCGCCCTATAAATAAATAATAATAATAATAATAATAATAATAGTCTCTGGATTTAAATACATCACTCATTACACTTGAGTATTCATGTTGGAATTCACCCTGACTAACCTGTCAAACATGGCTTTCAATATCTTTTGTTCCCTCCTATATCAATAGAACACTGGGTATGAAGGGCTGTGGCACTGAAATGAGAGGTCATATCCAAAGGTAATGATTTGGGCTCAAAGGGAAGGTAGTAGATATTGTCGAAGTATTGATGTAACACCTGTGGGTGTCCCTTTGAAGGCTTCCCCAAGGTTTTGCATAGGGAAACATATTTAACAAGTAAAAAGGCTGTGCTTGCATCGACAAGCCGGCTCATGCATGAACATTTTTAAAGGATTGGCAAGCTAAATTGTTTCGACAAGTGATTGTGGAGATAAAAAAATCAGCCTTATGACTGCAATTGGGACTCTAATAATAAATAGGCCCCTTAAACTGCTTACCTCTTTACTTTACAAGCTGAATACAAGATATTTCACAAGAACCACACATCATTTTTCTGTGCTGTTGGGAAACCTTCATCCATTCACTATTTACTTTTCAGTCCATGGCTTCCTGATTAACTCAACTCTCCTCTTCATATCATGATTTGCTCCTTTCATATGCAGCTGTGTCCTAACATGATCACACAAGTGAATATATCGCTGCCTATCACAAGATCAGCACAATCATCTCCTAATATAATCTGTGCTGCTGTGCACATCCAGATCTTTCTAGACTTTGTTCTCTCCCTACTTCAAAACTGGAGGTTTAATAGTCAATCAATAGTTGAAGACTGAATACAAGTGAAGTGTATGAATTTATTTCATATACAGGTACAATTGACACCATAATACATTTTTTCTCACATCAATTAGACAGGACCTTCCAATATCTAACTCAGACTCTGGTTGAATTCAAGCCTTTTGCAGTCAGAAAACTGCTGTGTACCCTCTTGGAAAACATGGAATGCCCCTTAAATTTTCCTTCTAAGCAATTTAAATAATCTTGTCCTGCAAAAAGCTATTTCTTTTATCCATGTGGATTTATTCGGAAATAGAAATAAATGCCCCTGATCCACCATCTCCTCCCATCATAGGATGCACAATTTTGTATAACCACAGACACCACAATCATGACCTGTAGACCCATGCACTTCCACTTAAAAATGGACGCGTGACATTACCAAGTGACTGCAATTGCTGACATCCCCTTCACTGCATTTGTACTTCATTGGAGCCATATGTGTAAAGTAGGGATGTGCACCGGCCACTTTTGGTGTCTCGTGTTTTGTGTTTTGGATTCGGATTTGCTTGAGGTTTTGGGTTCGGATTTGTTTCGCAAAACACCTGACGAAAGGTTTTGGTTCGGATTTAAGGCTTTGGATATCGATTTATTTTGAAAAACACATAAAAAGTGTTAAAATCAAGTTTTTTTTGTTTATTTTCACTCCTACGCTATTATTAACCTCAATAACATTCATTAGCAATCATTTCCACTAATTCCCAGTCTATTCTGAACATCTCACACCTCACAATATTGTTTTTAGTCCAAAACGTTTCACCGAGGTAGCTTTCTGGACTGCATAGTGCAGTGGTCCCGATACACAATTTGGTACCGGGGCCACAATATATCACCCTCAACTGGTCTCAATTCCACCAAAAAAGTATCTGGACTGCGTAGTGGAGTGGTCCCCACAATATAATAAAAAAAACCCTCAACTGGTCTGAATTCCACCAAAAAAGTATCTGGACTGCGTAGTGGAGTGGTCCCCACAATATAATAATAAAACCCTCAACTGGTCTGAATTCCACCAAAAAAGTATCTGGACTGCGTAGTGGAGTGGTCCCCACAATATAATAAAAAAACCCTCAACTGGTCTGAATTCCACCAAACAAGTATCTGGACTGCGTAGTGGAGTGGCCCCGGTACCCAATTTGATACCGGGGCCACAATATAATAAAAAAAACCTCAACTGGTCTGAATTTTACCAAAAAAGTATCTGGTCTGCGTAGTGGAGTGGTCCCCACAATATAATAAAAAAAAACCTCAACTGGTCTGAATTCCACCAAACAAGTATCTGGACTGCGTAGTGGAGTGGCCCCGGTACCCAATTTGATACCGGGGCCACAATATAATAAAAAAAACATCAACTGGTCTGAATTTTGCCAAAAAAGTATCTGGACTGCGTAGTGGAGTGGCCCCGGTACCCAATTTGATACCGAGGCCACAATATAATAAAAAAAACCTCAACTGGTCTGAATTTTACCAAAAAAGTATCTGGACTGCGTAGTGGAGTGGTCCCCACACTATAATAAAAAAAACCTCAACTGGTCTGAATTCCACCAAAAAAGTATCTGGACTACGTAGTGGAGTGGTCCCCACAATATAATAAAAAAAAACCTCAACTGGTCTGAATTCCACCAAACAAGTATCTGGACTGCGTAGTGGAGTGGCCCCGGTACCCAATTTGATACCGGGGCCACAATATAATAAAAAAAACCTCAACTGGTCTGAATTTTACCAAAAAAGTATCTGGACTGCGTAGTGGAGTGGTCCCCACAATATAATAAAAAAAACCCTCAACTGGTCTGAATTCCACCAAACAAGTATCTGGACTGCGTAGTGGAGTGGCCCCGGTACCCAATTTGATACCGGGGCCACAATATAATAAAAAAAACATCAACTGGTCTGAATTTTGCCAAAAAAGTATCTGGACTGCGTAGTGGAGTGGCCCCGGTACCCAATTTGATACCGGGGCCACAATATAATAAAAAAAACCTCAACTGGTCTGAATTTTACCAAAAAAGTATCTGGACTGCGTAGTGGAGTGGTCCCCACACTATAATAAAAAAACCCTCAACTGGTCTGAATTCCACCAAACAAGTATCTGGACTGCGTAGTGGAGTGGCCCCGGTACCCAATTTGATACCGGGGCCACAATATAATAAAAAACCCCTCAACTGGTCTGAATTCCAGGGAACAGATGGCGGACACCGGATGGACGTCTAAAACCAACATAGCAGTTAAGGGCGCAGTTCCTCTTTTTTGTGACTGCACAAACAATTAACGTAGTAATAGAAATGACAGGTTTTTTTTTGTTTTAAATATAGAAAGAAAGAAGATAGTACTAGAAATGGCAGTTATTTTTTTTTTTTTAAATAGAGAAAGAAAGAAGGTAGTACTAGAAATGGCAGTTATTTGGTTTCTTTTAAATATAGAAAGAAAGAAGGTAGTAATAGAAATGACAGGTTTTTTTTGCTAGTCTGCAATATAACAAAGTTTACTGATCCTGCAGTATAAGTCCATTGGTACTGCTATATAACAAAGTTCACTGATCCTGTAGTATAAGTCCATTGGTACTGCTTTATAACAAAATTCACTGATCCTGCATTATAAGTCCATTGGTACTGCTATATAATAAAGTTCACTGATCCTGCAGTATAAGTCCATTAGTACTGCTATATAACAAAGTTCACTGATCCTGCAGTATATGTCCAGTGGTACTGCTATATAACAAAGTTCACTGATCCTGCAGTATAAGTCCATTGGTACTGCTATATAACAATGTTCACTGATCCTGCAGTATAAGTCCATTGGTACTGCTATATAACAGATAGTCCTGCAGGCCATGTCACCGGCATGACTGAGTCCTGTTCAATCCGGGATTCTTCCGGAGGATCCTGCAGCAGTACGCCTACTACTGCCTCTGCTGCTGTTGCTGCTGGGAGTCGGTCATCTTCCCAGAGGGGAAGTCGTAAGACCGCTCCGTCTTTCTCTAAGCAATTGACCTTACAACAGTTGTTTGCCATGACCACGAAGTACGACAGCAGTCATCCTATAGCAAAGCGGATAACTGCAGCCTTGACAGCTATTTTGGTGTTAGACGTGCGTCCGGTGTCCACCATCAGTGGAGTGGGATTTAGAAGGTTGATGGAGGTATTGTGTCCCCGGTACCAAATCCCGTCGAGATTCCACTTCACTAGGCAGGCGATACCCGGGATGTACAGAGAAGTACGAAAAAGTGTCTCAGTGCTCTGAAAAATGCGGTTGTGCCCACTGTCCACTTAACCACAGACATGTGGACAAGTGGTTCAGGGCAAACTAAGGACCATATGACTGTGACAGCCCACTGGGTAGATGCATCGCCTTCTGCTGCAATAGCAGCAACAGCATCAGTAGCAGCATCTCCGAAACGCCTGCTCGTTCCAAGGCAGGCAACGTTGTGTATCACCGGTTTCAGTAAGAGGCACAACGCTGACAACCTCTTAGAGAAACTGAGGGAAATAATCTCACAGTGGCTTACCCCACTTACACTCTCCTGGGGATTTGTGGTGTCGGATAACGCCAGTAACATTGTGCGGGCATTACATATGGGCAATTTCCAGCACATGCCATGTTTTGCCCACACAATAAATTTGGTGGTGCAGCATTATCTGAAAAGTGACAGGGGTGTGCAGGATATGCTTGCGGTGGCCCGCAAAATTGCGGGACACTTTCGCCATTCTGCCACTGCCTACCGAAGACTGGAGCACCATCAAAAAAGCCTGAATCTGCCCTGCCATCACCTCAAACAAGTGGTTGTAACGCGCTGGAACTCCACCCTCTATATGCTGCAGAGGATGGAGGAGCAGCAAAAGGCCATTCAAGCCTACAAAGCCACCTACGACATAGGCAAAGGAGTGGGGATACGCCTGAGTCAAGCGCAGTGGAGACTGATTTCCGTGTTGTGCAAGGTTCTCCATCCGTTTGAACTTGCCACACGTGAAGTCAGTTCCGACACTGCCAGCTTGAGTCAGGTGATTCCCCTGATCAGGCTGTTGCAGAAGCAGCTGGAGAAAGTGAGGGAGGAGCTGGTAAAGCATTGCGATTCCACAAAGCATGTAGCTCTTGTGGATGAAACCCTTCGTACGCTTTGCCAGGATCCGAGGGTGGTCAGTCTTTTAAAGTCAGAGGAATACATTCTGGCCACCGTGCTCGATCCTCTGTTTAAAGCGTATGTTGTGTCTCTGTTTCCGGCGGACACAAGTCTACAGCGGTGCAAAGACCTGCTGATCAGGAGATTGTCATCTGAAGAGGACCGTGACATGGCAACAGCTCCTCCTTCATCTTCTTCCACACCTGTGGCTGTGAGGAAACAGCTGAGATTTCCTAAACGACCCGCTGGCAGGGATGTAGAGAACATCTGGTCCGGACTGAAGGACCTGCCAACGATTGCTGACATGTCTACTGTCGCTGCATTGGATGCTGTCACAATTGAAAAAATGGTGGAGGATTACTTTGCTGACAGCATCCAAGTAGACATGTCAGACAGTCCTTACTTGTACTGGCAGGAAAAAAGGCAGTTTTGAAGCCCCTGTACAAACTGGCTCTATTTTATCTGAGTTGTCCCCCCTCCAGTGTGTACTCCGAAAGAGTTTTTAGTGGAGCGGGGAACCTGGTCAGCGAGCGGCGAAGGAGGTTGCTTCCGCAAAATGTTGAGAAGATAATGTTTATCAAAATTAATTATCAATTCTTCAATGAAGACCAGCAATGGCCTCCAGAGACTACAGAGGGACCTGTGATTGTGGAGTCCAGTGGGGACGAATTGATAATGTGTGAGGATGAGGAAGTACACACTGAAGGGGGCGAGGAATCAGAGGATGAAGATGAGGACGACATCTTGCCTCAGTAGAGCCAGTTTACTTTGTACAGGGAGAGATGAATAGCTTTTTTTGTGTGGGGGCCCAAACAAACCAATCATTTCAGCCACAGTAGTTTGGTAGGCCCTGTCGCTGAAATGATTAATTTGTTAAAGTGTGCATGTCCTTTTTCCGCAACATAAGGGTGGGTGGGAGGGCCCAAGGACAATTCCATCTTGCACCTCTTTTTTTGGCATTATGTGGCAGCACAGTGGCCTAGTGGTTAGCACGTCTGCCTCACAGCACTGGGGTCATGAGTTCAATTCCCGACCATGGCCTTATCTGTGTGGAGTTTGTATGTTCTCCCTGTGTTTGCGTGGGTTTCCTCCGGGTGCTCCAGTTTCCTCCCACACTCCAAAAAAAACATACTGGTAGGTTAATTGGCTGCAATCAAAAATTGACCCTAGTCTCTGTCTGTCTCCCTCTCTGTCTGTCTTTGTGTGAGTGTGTGTATATATTAGGGAATTTAGACTGTAAGCTCCAATGGGGCAGGGACTGATGTGAATGAGTTCTCTGTACAGCGCTGCGGAATTAGTGGCGCTATATAAATAAATGATGATGATGATGATGATATGTGCTCTTTGGGGCCTAGCTTTTCAAACTGCCATCCTGTCTGCAACTGCAGTGCCACTCCTAGATGGGCCACGTGTTTGTGCCGCCCTCTTGTGTCGCTTAGCTTAGACATCCAGCTACCTCGGTGCAACCTTTTGGCCTAAAAACAATATTGTGAGGTGTGAGGTGTTCAGAATAGACTGGAAATGAGTGGAAATGAATGTTATTGAGGTTATCAATAGCGTAGGAGTGAAAAAAAAACCAAAAAAATACCCCAAAAATCTGGATTTTAGCACTTTTTATGCTTTTTAAAAAAAAAATCAGAACCCAAAACCCAAAACCTAAAACCCAAAACCTTGAGGGGGTGTTTTAGCAAAACCCATTAGAACCCAAAACCTGAAGGTAATCAGAACCCAAAACCCAAAACCCAAAAAGTGGCCGGTGCACATTCCTAGTTTTAAACTGCACATAACTCAACTCTGCATAGTCCCGAAGTAAAAAAGGAATGGATCTAAAGATACATGTGGTGATTACCACGGGTGCAGGTTTACTCTGCTCTACTAGACCAGACACAGCAGGATACGTACAATAGCTACAGTATGTGGAATATAAAATCTCAAAAGAATGCATAGAAAAAATATATATATTCAATTAATGTTACATGTCAATATTATAATCATTTATTATACATGGACGTTTTAAAAAAATGTATTAGAGTGCACTTAATGTCTACTGTACATAACAGATATTTTTTACAGTTGCTCCTGATTGCAAACATGTTATAGCATGCATACAATACTGACATAAGTAGGACTTAGGGCTAGATTTACTATCAGGCGTGTTTGTAAACCCGCCGACTTTTGGCGGGTTTGGCGGCGGTTTAGCCATCGCCGGATTTACTAAGGCTAAACCCGCCGTCCAAACGGCCAAAAATGATGTTTCCAAACCCGCCTCTGTATAAAGCGCCATGACGGTTTCAACAATGTTCTGCATACAAACAGCCGGATTTACTATTAGGGGGTTTATAAAGCCGCCGGAAAAGCGCCATTCAATAGACCAAAATGAAAGCGCTGCTTGTGAGCAGCGAGATTGTTCAAACAGTGTGCTGTTTGAACTATTTAGCCATTTCTAACATAAGAGAAAGAGCCATTTTGTGCAAAGTTTCCTCCTTTAGGATTGTATATGGGAAATGGGCAAACTGGCATGTAATTTGAGGTTTTTTGTTTTTTTTTCCCATCCTGTATTATTGAATCCTATTTACTGATGTAAAGGTTTACCGGCCACTCTACATGCATTTAAAGTGCGTATGAATCTGGAATCTTTGCCTGATGTGGACGTAGTACCAATGTTTGTACTCATGTAAACCAGGTTCCTAGATATATTTGGTGGGGTGCTTATGTATGCACCTGTTAAGGTGTCTGATATTATCCTGGCTTGCTGTCTGATACATAATCTAGCTTTACTTCAACTTACCCCACCACTGTGCAGTACACAGTGAACAAGTAGGGGCCCGTGTCCCATTTGGTGATGTGCAGAGCACACAAGGGTGAGGCAGATTTGAGACCATCTCATTACAAACTACTTTAAATGTAAGTGCATACAATAAAAAACATATATTGGTTTTTGATTTTATGTCAGTGCAATGGTTTTATTAATGGAATATTTTAATAAAATTGGACCCTTTAAACAGAGGATAGTGTGTACTGTGAATGTTGTAATTGTTAAAATCCCTGTAAAGTGACAGTTAGAGGTCAATGTGTACGTGAAATTAGTGCATCGTTTTAAAGAAAACAGTATACTCTTGTTTAATGGGAAGAAAAGAAAGAATGATATGATTAAAATATAACAGCATTTATTGCATTACAACATAATAAAAGAAAAAGTATAACGCTTACACAACACATTCCCCAAGAATACATTTTTTGCCCTAGCGCCGTCTTTTCGCTGGCATATCACTGTGCTTAGCCCCACTCTCTACCCTCCCTCGCCCACCCCTGGTGCGAGCACCTCTCCTTGGAGGAGTGCTATGTGTGGATCTGCTCGGCGTACTAGCAGTACTGGTGGAGGCCGATGAAAAAGGGGCCGGCAAGCGGGCAATCAGTTCCTGCTGGAGTTGGCCTGTCAGCCGGATAACATTGGCATTCCCCTCACGAACGGAGGAATGCATGGCGTCCACAGACCCAGACATTTGGGCCAGCTGCACATTCGTCTGCTCCAAAGCGCTTGCCAGCCGGTTTATTGCAGCAGGGATTTGGCTAGTGGAGCGGTGTATTCGCCTCAACTGGGCCGCAATTTGTGCCATGTGGCCAGTTTGCCTGTCCATGAACAATGTCTGTTGCTGCTGGAATGCGCCAATAGACAGCGCCATTTCTCTGGCTGGGTCCATAGTTTCAGGTGCAGGTTGGTGGTGTGATGGTTCAGCAGGGCCAGGTGAAACTTCCTGGAGGCCAGACACAGGGGCATCCACTGTTACCAGGGTGATGGTCGTTAGATCCTCTGGCTCAGGGGACATTTCCAGGGACTCCGCCTGAGGTGGCTGGTATGAAGAGGGCCCTGTGTATGAAAAATGACGGTAAGTATATAGTATATAATATGTTTGTATATTGCATTCTGACCACTGGATAGGAAAGAATATTCTTTAGCAACTACAGATTCTTTCACAATGTTTGCATTCCTGATTTCTAGTCCTATGCTATCTGCTTACGGATGCACTTATTATCCTTTTAATACCCATTATCATTTGGACTGTGTAGTACATGCTGGGTTATTTTGACTAAACTGCATGCTATAAAAAGTGGAGATGTTGCCTATAGCAACCAATCAGATTTTAGCTGTCATTTTGTTGAATGCAATAAATAAAGTAAAGGTATATTCTGATGGGTTTCTATAGGCAACATATCAGTTTAGTAAAATGTAGCCCTAACTTCTCATTGCAAACAATAAAAAGGAAAAAAAAACAACATTGACAGCAACATTTGCACAGAAAATCAAGTAACTCCATTATTTCTCTCCTAAACAGAAATCACGCACCTGCTTGCTCGTCTGTGCCCGAATCTCTCGCTGAAGGTGGAGGTGTAGGTCTGGCACTGGGACTGAACTGCGGTCCTGGCGATTCTGGATGTATTAGAAAAAGCATACAATGTATTTCCAGAAAAAAACAATTTCCAAATATACTGTTTATTGCACAAATGTGTTTGCAATTTTTTTTTTTTTTTTCTATGAGAAAAAAAACCTTTACAAACTATTAGAGGCAAAAATACACTTTGAAAAACAAAACAAAACAAAAAATTTAAGAAAAAGCGTTTGCAAAGAGAAAAGCAGTTTTGCAAAGAGAAAAGCAGTTTTGCAAAGAGAAAAGCAGTTTTAAAAAGAGAAAAGCAGTTTTAAAAAGAGAAAAGCAGTTTTAAAAAGAGAAAAAAAATATAAATACTGTTAGAGTAAAATATGCAAATAACTCACCAACTACTTGTCCAAAAGAGGGCGAATCCGTGTCTTGGACGTTTATCCCCTCGACAATCTCTGCCGGCATTATCTGTCGCAGCTCCTCCTCGTACGTTGTGTACTCAATACGAAGAGGGGGGCCACCACCCGTGCGCCTGGTTGCCCTCTTTTCCTGGGCCATCTTCTCTTTCAGCCTCCTTTTTATATCCGAAAACCGCTTGCGGCAGTGTGCCACTGTCCTCTTTAGTGGGCCCACTGCGTTCACGGCATCACAGACACGCCCCCACAATTAGTGACGCCGCCTTAGAGGACTCCGGGCTGCCAGGTTGCCTAGTATGACCTCATAACAGGGAACGATATTGTGCACCAACACACAATTCTCATCATGTGAGAAGCGCACATTCCTCCCTCTCTTGGTCTTCCTGCCCTGACCTGTCTCCTCAACCTCTCCCTCTTCCTTCTCTGACCCCTCAACCTCCATCTCCCTCTTCTCAGCCTGTTCTCCCCTCCTATCTCTGGACATAATGACAAATAAATGCCAAACACAGAAAACACAGAAAGACTTACAAACACAAAGGACAAACTACACTAAATACAGACACACTCTCCACACAGGCACACACAAGTAACACAGACAAAGGACAAGTCAAATACAAAAAATACAAGACAGAAAATAAAAGAGAAAATAAATGTACAAAACAGAAAAATACCACAGGACTACTCACACTTCAATCAGATATCGCTCCACCAATCCACCAAACTCCAACTCTCACCAACTCTCACAAAGCACAAACCAACTAACTCCTCTCTCAAAACTCCTCAAAACCCTATCAGAGAAAAAAGTGTCAGGCCAGTGGTTTATATAGGGCTTGTGATGTCAAATCTCCTGAGTTTGAAAATAGCCAATAGTAACAGGCCAGGAGACAGGTGTAATTTTCAAAAAAACCGCCTTTACACAAAAGCGCCGTCATTTAAAGCAAAAGCGCCATGTTCTATTCAAAGCAGCCGGCGGCTTTGAGCATTACATCCTGCCGTGACATCGCCGGCGGCTTCAAATTGAAGCTGATATGCGCCCATTAGTAAATCCGGCTGTTTGCAATGCAAACCCGCCGGAAAACCGCCGCGATGCATGGCGGCTTCAAGCCGCCATGCATCACGCCTGATAGTAAATCTAGCTCTTAGACTAGATCTCTAGCTGGAGCAAGAGACATGGCAGGAAACCAGCATACTTCTGTGTGCACCTGAGTTTGACTTGGATGTGGCTACACTGGAACGCCATACTTGCCAACTCTCCCGGAATGATAAAAGATAATTTTGCAGAAATATCAATGTATCTAAGGCACTCTGGGCCTGAATCATTAAGGCATGCAAATTGAGTGCAGCATGCATTTATTTTAAATAGGGATGAGCGGGCTCAGATTGCAGAAATCAGAACACCCCCTGAACAGTGCAGATCCGAGCCTAATTCGAGCACTTTTCGCGGATTCCCGCCGATCGCAAAACTCAAAACGAGGCAAAACCTCATAATCCCGCCGTCGGATCTCGCGAGATCCGGATTCATATTAGTCCCCGCTGCCCGCCGCCATCCTCACTCGGGCATTGATTAGGGAAGAGGGAGGGTGTGTTAGTGGTGTCCTCTGTCCTGCTCATTCCTGTAGTTCTGTCCTGGTCAGTCCAGTGGTGGTGTCCTGTGCTCTGTCCTGCTGAGTCCAGTGGTGCTGTCCTGTGCTCTGTCCTGCTCAGTCCAGTGGTGGTGTCCTGTGCTCTGTCCTGCTCAGTCCAGTGGTGGTGCTGCCATAATTCCAGTGGTGCTGTCCTGTGTTCAGTACAGTGGTACTGCTATATAAGTTCACTGATCCTGCAGTATAAGTCCATTGGTACTGCTAAATAACAAAATTCACTGATCCTGCATTATAAGTCCATTGGTACTGCTATATAACAAAGTTCACTGATCCTGCAGTATAAGTCCATTGGTACTGCTATATAACAAAGTTCACTGATCCTGCAGTATAAGTCCATTGGTACTGCTATATAACAAAGTTCACTGATCCTGCAGTATAAGTCCATCGGTACTGCTATATAACAAAGTTCACTGATCCTGCAGTATGAGTCCAGTGGTACTGCTAGTCTGCTATATAACAAAGTTCACTGATCCTGCAGTATAAGTCCATTGGTACTTCTATATAACAAAGTTCACTGACCCTGCAGTATAAGTCCATTGGTACTGCTATATAACAATGTTCACTGATCCTGCAGTATAAGTCCATTGGTACTGCTATATAACAAAGTTCACTGATCCTGCAGTATGAGTCCAGTGGTAATGCTATATAACAAAGTTCACTGATCCTGCAGTATAAGTCCATTGGTACTGCTATATAACAAAGTTCACTGATCCTGCAGTATAAGTCCATTGGTACTGCTATATAACAAAGTTCACTGATCCTGCAGTATAAGTCCATTGGTACTGCTATATAACAAAGTTCACTGATCCTGCAGTATAAGTCCATTGGTACTGCTATATAACAAAGTTCACTGATCCTGCAGTATGAGTCCAGTGGTACTGCTAGTTTGCTATATAACAAAGTTCACTGATCCTGCAGCATAAGTCCATTGGTACTGCTATATAACAAAGTTCACTGACCCTGCAGTATAAGTCCATTGGTACTGCTATATAACAAAGTTCACTGATCCTGCAGTATAAGTCCATTGGTACTGCTATATAACAAAGTTCACTGATCCTGCAGTATAAGTCCATTGGTACTGCTATATAACAAAGTTCACTGATCCTGCAGTATAAGTCCAGTGGTACTGCTAGTCTGCTATATAACAAGGTTCACTGATCCTGCAGTATAAGTCCATTGGTACTGCTATATAACAAAATTCACTGGTCCTGCAGTATAAGTCCATTGGTACTGCTATATAACAAAGTTCACTGATCCTGCAATATAAGTCCATTGGTACTGCTATATAACAAAGTTCACTGACCCTGCAGTATAAGTCCATTGGTACTGCTATATAACAAAGTTCACTGATCCTGCAGTATAAGTCCATTGGTACTGCTATATAACAAAGTTCACTGATCCTGCAGTATAAGTCCATTGGTACTGCTATATAACAAAGTTCACTGATCCTGCAGTATAAGTCCAGTGGTACTGCTAGTCTGCTATATAACAAGGTTCACTGATCCTGCAGTATAAGTCCATTGGTACTGCTATATAACAAAATTCACTGGTCCTGCAGTATAAGTCCATTGGTACTGCTATATAACAAAGTTCACTGATCCTGCAATATAAGTCCATTGGTACTGCTATATAACAAAGTTCACTGATCCTGCAGTATAAGTCCATTGGTACTGCTATATAACAAAGTTCACTGATCCTGCAGTATAAGTCCATTGGTACTGCTATATAACAAAATTTACTGGTCCTGCAGTATAAGTCCATTGGTACTGCTATATAACAAAGTTCACTGATCCTGCAGTATAAGTCCATTGGTACTGCTGTATAACTCCAGTCCAGTGGTACTGTCCTGTGCTGCATATAATTTTTAAAGGCTTTGCCGGGTGTGTGTGGTTTAGGGGTACGCTCTCTTATGCTGTATATAATGTAGTACAAAAATTGAAGGTTAAAGTAGGGAAAGATCAAGAACCACTTCCTCCTAATGCTGAAGCTGCTGCCACTAGTCATGACCTAGACGATGAAATAGCATCAAAGTCGTCTACCAAGGCCGATGCCCAATGTGATAGTAGAGGGCATGTAAAACCCAAAAAGCCAAAGTTCACTAAAATGATCAAAAAAAAGAAATTAAAATCATCTGAGGAGAAACGTAAACTTGCCAATATGCCATTTACGACACGGAGTGGCAAGGAACGGCTTAGGCCCTGGCCCGTGTTCATGACTAGTCGTTCAGCTACACCCAATGATATAAGCCCTCCTCCTCCCCCCCCCCTTCTAAAAAATTTAAGAGAGTTAAGCTGTCATCAAAAACACAGCAAACAACTCTCCCTTCTAAAGACATGGCATCACAAATCCCCAAAGCGAGTCCAAGGGTGTTGGTGGTTGCGAAGCCTGACCTTCCCATCACTGTACGGGAAGAGGTGGCTCCTTTCACCATTTGCAGCACGCCCTCTGCATATGCTGGAAGGATCACCCACAGTGCAGTTACAGATTTGGATAATGAAGGTGTCATTGTTGTACACCAGGAGGAGGATATTGATGTAGCTGGCGCTGAGGAGGAACTTGACGAGGAGGATGCTGATGTGGTTTTCTTAAATGAGACACCAGGGGGGGAAACAGTTGTTGTCCATGGGATGAAAAAGCCCATCGTCATGCCTGGCCAGAAGACGAATAAATCCACCTCTTCGGTCTGGAATTATTTCTATCCCAATCCGGACAACGAATGTATTGCCATATGTACCTTTTGTAAAGCTGCAATAAGCAGGGGTAAGGATCTTGGCCACCTAGGGACATCCTCCCTTATACATCACCTGAAGAACCTAAATGTGTGTTTAGTTCAGGAACTGTGGCTAGGACCGTCAGCAGTCCAGGGACACCTAAATCCCTTGGTGCCATTGTAACCACACCAGCAACACCCTCCTCGTCAATTTCCTCCTCGATCTGGATGGGAGATAGTCCTGCAGGCCATGTCACCGGCATGACTGAGTCCTGTTCAATCCGGGATTCTTCCGGAGGATCCTTCAGCGGTACGCCTACTACTGCCACTGCTGCTGTTGCTGCTGGGAGTCAGTCATCTTCCCAGAGGGGAAGTCGTAAGATCCCCACGTCTTTCACTAAGCAATTGACCGTACAACAGTCGTTTGCCATGACCACGAAGTACGACAGCAGTCTTCCTATAGCAAAGCGGATAACTGCAGCCTTGACAGCTATTTTGGTGTTAGACGTGCGTCCGGTTTCCGCCATCAGTGGAGTGGGATTTAGAAGGTTGATGGAGGTATTGTGTCCCCGGTACCAAATCCTGTCGAGATTCCACTTCACTAGGCAGGCGATACCCGGGATGCACAGAGAAGTACGAAAAAGTGTCTCAGTGCTCTGAAAAATGCGGTTGTACCCACTGTCCACTTAACCACGGACATGTGGACAAGTGGTTCAGGGCAAACTAAGGACCATATGACTGTGACAGCCCACTGGGTAGATGCATCGCCTTCCGCTGCAATAGCAGCAGCAGCATCAGTAGCAGCATCTCCGAAACGCCTGCTCGTTCCAAGGCAGGCAACGTTGTGTATCACCGGTTTCAGTAAGAGGCACAACGCTGACAACCTCTTAGAGAAACTGAGGGAAATCATCTCACAGTGGCTTACCCCACTTACACTCTCCTGGGGATTTGTGGTGTCGGATAACGCCAGTAACATTGTGCAGGCATTACATATGGGCAATTTCCAGCACGTGCCATGTTTTGCCCACACAATAAATTTGGTGGTGCAGCATTATCTGAAAAGTGACAGGGGTGTGCAGGATATGCTTGCGGTGGCCCGCAAAATTGCGGGACACTTTCTCCATTCTGCCACTGCCTACCGAAGACTGGAGCACCATCAAAAAAGCCTGAACCTGCCCTGCCATCACCTCAAACAAGAGGTTGTGACGCGCTGGAACTCCACCCTCTATATGCTGCAAAGGATGGAGGAGCAGCAAAAGGCCATTCAAGCCTACAAAGCCACCTACGACATAGGCAAAGGAGTGGGGATACGCCTGAGTCAAGCGCAGTGGAGACTGATTTCCGTGTTGTGCAAGGTTCTCCATCCGTTTGAACTTGCCACACGTGAAGTCAGTTCCGACACTGCCAGCTTGAGTCAGGTGATTCCCCTGATCAGGCTGTTGCAGAAGCCGCTGGATAAAGTGAGGGAGGAGCTGTTAAAGCATTGCGATTCCACAAAGCATGTAGCTCTTGTGGATGAAACCCTTCGTACGCTTTGCCAGGATCCGAGGGTGGTCAGTCTTTTAAAGTCAGAGGAATACATTCTGGCCACCGTGCTCGATCCTCTGTTTAAAGCGTATGTTGTGTCTCTGTTTCCGGCGGACACAAGTCTACAGCGGTGCAAAGACCTGCTGATCAGGAGATTGTCATCTGAAGTGACATGGCAACAGCTCCTCCTACAAACTGACTCTATTTTACCTGAGTTGTCCCCCCTCCAGTGTGTACTCCGAAAGAGTTTTTAGTGCAGCCGGGAACCTGGTCAGTGAGCGGCGAAGGAGGTTGCTTCCGCAAAATGTTGAGAAGATGATGTTCATCAAAATTAATTATCAATTCTTCAATGAAGACCAGCAATGGCCTCCAGAGACTACAGAGGGACCTGTGATTGTGGAGTCCAGTGGGGACGAATTGATAATGTGTGAGGATGAGGAAGTACACACTGAAGGGGGCGAGGAATCAGAGGATGAGGATGAGGACAACATCTTGCCTCAGTAGAGCCAGTTTACTTTGTACAGGGAGAGATGAATAGCTTTTTTTGTGTGGGGGCCCAAACAAACCAATCATTTCAGCCACAGTAGTTTGGTAGGCCCTGTCGCTGAAATGATTGGTTTGTTAAAGTGTGCATGTCCTTTTTCCGCAACATAAGGGTGGGTGGGAGGGCCCAAGGACAATTCCATCTTGCACCTCTTTTTTTTTCTTTGACAGCTCGTTTTGTGGGGGTCCAAACGAACCAATCATTTCAGCCACAGTTTTGTAGGCCCTGTCGCTGAAATGATTGGTTTGTTAAAGTGCGCATGTCCTATTTTACTAACATAAGGGTGGGTGGGAGGGCCCAAGGACAATTCCATCTTGCACCTCTTTTTTTGGCATTATGTGCTCTTTGGGGCCTAGCTTTTCAAACTGCCATCCTGTCTGCAACTGCACTGCCACTCCTAGATGGGCCACGTGTTTGTGCCGCCCTCTTGTGTCGCTTAGCTTAGACATCCAGCTACCTCAGTGCAACCTTTTGGCCTAAAAACAATATTGTGAGGTGTGAGGTGTTCAGAATAGACTGGAAATGAGTGGAAATGAATGTTATTGAGGTTAATAATAGCGTAGGAGTGAAAAAAAAAAAAAAATACCCCAAAAATCTGGATTTTAGCACTTTTTATGCTTTTTAAAAAAAAAATCAGAACCCAAAACCTTGAGGGGGTTTTTTTTGGCAAAACCCATTAGAACCCAAAACCTGAAGGTAATCAGAACCCAAAACCCAAAACACAAAACAGAAAAAGTGGCCGGTGCACATCCCTAGTTTTAAACTGCACATAACTCAACTCTGCATAGTCCCGAAGTAAAAAAGGAATGGATCTAAAGATACGTGTGGTGATTACTACGGGTGCAGATTTACTCTGCTCTACTAGACCAGACACAGCAGGATACGTACAATAGCTACAGTATATGGAATATAAAATCTCAAAAGAATGCATAGAAAAAATATATATATTCAATTAATGTTACATGTCAATATTATAATCATTTATTATACATGGACGTTTTAAAAAAATGTATTAGAGTGCACTTAATGTCTACTGTACATAACAGATATTTTTTATAGTTGCTCCTGATTGCAAACATGTTATAGCATGCATACAATACTGACATAAGTAGGACTTAGACTAGATCTCTAGCTGGAGCAAGAGACATGGCAGGAAACCAGCATACTTCTGTGTGCACCTGAGTTTGACTTGGATGTGGCTACACAGGAATGCCATACTTGCCAACTCTCCCGGAATGTCCGGGAGACTCCCGCATTTTGCGAGAGTCTCCCTAACTCCCGGGCGAGTGGGGCAATCTACCGAATTCTGCCCACTTCACTAGGCAAGCTGCCGGCTTGCCTGTGACCTGTTCGACCTTTGCCTGGACCTCACTTCGCTTCCCTGGGTTCTCTCCAGTCAGTGCACAACTTACGACCCTCTGTTGTCTGCGGCCAAGTCTGTCTTCACCACTAGGGGCTCCAGCGAACACCAGACTTCAGAGCAGACACCGGGTTTTGTGGTGCGGATATTAAAGAATACATATTATCTTGTGATCTGTGCTCAAAAAACAAGGTTCCTCAGAGATCACCTACCGGGCTATTGTTACCATTGCCTGTTCCAGTGAGGCCTTGGACCCACTTGTCCATGGATTTTATTGTCGATTTACCTCCTTCCTCCGGGTGCAACACCATATAGGTTCAGTAAAATGGCTCACTTCATTCCGTTGAGTAAACTACCTTCAGCACGCACCCTAGCGCCATTATTCATTAAACACATATTCCGAATCCATGGCCTCCCTGAAAATATAGTATCGGATCGAGGCTTTCAGTTCGTAGCAGCCTTCTGGAGGTCATTTTGCTCTCTGCTGGGTATTAATCTTAGTCTGTCATCTGCCTACCATCCGCAGTCAAACGGACAGACTGAAAGAGTGAACCAATCTCTTGAGCAATACCCGCGATTATATATTTCTAAAAGCCATGACAACTGGGTGGACCTTCTTCCATAGGCAGCCCCTATTCATCGATGGTCATCAAGAATTTGAAGTCGAGAAAATCTTGGACTCTAATTAAGTCCAAGGTCAAGTCCATTTTCTTGTTCGTTGGAAGGGATATGGCCCTGAAGAGTGGACCTGGGTGCCACAAAGGAATCTACATTTGGACAAACTACTTTTTGAATTCTTTAAAAAAATCCTGGGAAAACCAGGTTGTTGGGGTTCCCTGACCCCTCCTCAAGGGGAAGGTACTGTAACGAGCCGCGGCGGCTTCAGGCACCGCCGCGACTCGCTTCTCCTGGTGCCCTCATGTCCCGCCCGTCATCATTGACGACCGGGACGTCACTTCCGTTTTGTCCCTGCCGTTGCCAAGGCAATGGTCGAGACGCTCTCTGCTCACAGCGCCGCGTCCCAGCATCTAGGGTAGCCGGGCGCGCGCGCAATATAAAATTAGTTACGTGGCAGCTGGGCTGTTCCTCCCCCTGCTGCACAGGACAACATTCTATTGGGCCACATCTGTATATAAGGCAGGAAGGGGCTAGCTTTCTCTGCCGGTTATAGTACCTGCTTCCTAGCACACTACCCTGCTTGTCCTGTCCTCTGTATACCTTCTGGATCCTGATTTTTGTTGCCAACTTATTGCCTGAATTTTGACTACGATTTATTGCCTGTGACCCTTGACCCCTTGCCTGGATATTGACCACGATTGTTATCTAGTGACCCTTGATCTTTTGCCTGGATTTTGACGCTGTCGGCTTGCCTGTGACCTGTTCGACCTTTGCCGGGACCTCACTTCGCTTCCCTGGGTTCTCTCCAGTCAGTGCACAACTCACGACCCTCTGTTGTCTGCGGCCAAGTCTGTCCCCACCACTAGGGGCTCCAGCGAACACCAGACTTCAGAGCAGACTCCGGGTTTTGTGGTGCTGGCTGTTGGGGTTCCTAACACAGACTTACTTTTGGAGTGAGACCCAGCGTTGGAGATAAAATAAGGAGAGGAACTTTCATAGATATGTTTAGTATTACCGTGACAGCAAAATAGAACCTACAAGTAGCATGCGGTAGGAACGGCATAGGGAAAGACGTGTACCGCTCCTTCCCAACTGGTTGAAGGGGTATTGTATTTTTGCGGCCATATATATTGAGTATAGAACGGAAGAAAGCATTGATGTCTGGAGTTACTTGTTCATGATTAACAACTAGAGATGCTCAGGCTCGGTTCCTTAAGAACCGAACCCACCCGAAATTTAGCAGATCCGAGTAACAAACTGAGCCAGCTTGGTACTTTCGCGTGCCTTCGAAATTGAAAACGAGGCAAAGCTTCATCGTTATGCCGTCGGATCTCGTGAGTTTTGGATTTTATTAGTAGCGAGATCCAGCGCCATTTCACAGAGAGATACAGAAGGGGAAGCAAAGTTCTTGGCAGTCTCTAGTGCAGTTGGGCAGCGTCATAGCTAGAAAATAAAGAGAAGCAGTAGCAGTGTTCGTCAAAGTCTCCAGTGACTTTCTACTGAGTTATAGCTCACACAGAAACAGGACAGCTCCATTGCTAATTGTCATTGATGAAATAGAAGTAGTAGGGCTGGCAGTATTGTTTTAAATCTGCAGTCATATTGAACTGTGCCATAGCTCACTCAGAAACAGCACAGGTGGCAGTGTTTAGCGCTGAAACAGAAATTCAAATAATAGGGTTGGCAGTGTTCTTAAAAGTCTCCAGTGACATTCTACTGTGCCATACCTCATACAGAAACTGGAGGGGCGGCAGTGTCCTTGTCACTCTCCAGTCTTCAGTCACATTGTTCTGTCTCTCTCCAGTCACATTCATGATGATACTAATCCCTCTACCTCATGTGAAAAAGCCTGTGTTCAAGTGCATAGTGGTTTTAAGTCAGGAAAACAAAAAAGCTAGTACCTTTTTAAAGAAAAAATACCTGTCTAATAAACGTGAAAGTTTTCTGTAGAAAAACATAAAATTGCCAACATGCCATTCTACCCAAAATATTACCAAGCAAACCAGCATCAGCTAGCTCCCTTCTCTCAGCTAGATCTTAGCACCTGCAATCTACACAGTCATCATATTCACCCTCATCAGTGTATACATCAACCTCAAACAATACTAATTCATTCCCACTGGAATCCACCATTACAAAAGTCTGTGAACTTTATGTAATGGCCGGTAATGGCCTTCCTTGTGGAATTTGTAGTTCATTTTACGGCAGAGTTGTCATGATTTTTGGGCAATTCTTTTAGACCAGACCAAACATCAAAATGTTGTGCTGACTCATCTGCATCACCACTGCATCACCACTGGGTGTCTTGGGAAAGCTACGCTTTTTCCAAGCAGCAGTACCAGAGAAACTGAAGGAGGAGACGTCATTGTGTCATGTACCACTGGAGCTGTCAGCTTGTTGACCAGGAGCTCATTGCATCTATTGAGATCTGGGTCAGTTGGAAAGAAAGAGAAGACATAGCTCTTAAACCTAGGATCAAGCACAGTTGCCAAAATGTAGTGATCCGATTTCAAGATGTTGATAACTCTTGGATTCTAACGAAACTAATAAAGTACTTGGTCTACAAGTCCAACATAGTTTGCGGAATTGCTTTGTTTCATGTCCTCCTTCGATTTCTCTAGCTGCTTTCCATAAAATCTAATTAGGGGAATCATTTGACTCAAGCTAACAGTGTCTGCACTCTCTTCAGAGGTGACTACTTTGAGTGGTTTCAGCACCTTGCACAACACAGAAAGTATTCTCTACTGCACTGGACTAAAGTACATTCCCCCTAAATTCTATTCTTCTTGCAGCTGCTGCATTCTCCTACTAAACTAAGGGCATATTTAGGGGCATTTTCTGCATTCTGCAACAGCATGTTGCAGAGTGCAGAAAATGCCCCTAAATATTTTGGGCCGTAGACAGCATGTCACTGTCATTTTTTAAAAAGTTCTGCACCACCAAGTTGTGTGAGCAAAACAGGGAATGTGATGGAATTCCCCCTGCTGTAATGCTTTAACAATATTGGTGGCGCTATCAGAAATTACATATCTTCAGGAGAGTCCAAGCCATGTTGCAGTGACAGCCCTTAGTTTTTCAAATAGGTTGTCAGCAGTATGCCTCTTAGTGAAGCAGATGATCCACAGAGTAGCCTGCCTCTGAAAGATCTGGCATTATTTGTTAGATGCTGCTGCTGTTCCTGATGCTGAAGGCGATTTACCAACCCAGTTGGCTGTCACAGTCATATAATCTTTAGTTTTCCCAAATCCGCTTGTCCCCATATATGTGGTTAAGTGTACAGTGGGTAAAATTACATTTTACAGTCCAATAATTTTCTTTTTTGTAGCCTCCTGGTACAGGTGAGGAATTGCTTGTCTAGTAAAATGGTGTTGAGATGGAATTTGGTAACAGGGATACAGGACCTCAATTAACTGTCTTATTCCTGCTACATAAATGGTGGATATTGGACGCAGATCTAATACTAGTATAGTCGCCATAGCGCCTGTGATCCTCTGTGCGACTGGTTGACAGTTGCCATACTTGCTTCCTCTTGCAAAGGATTGTTTAACAGTCAATTGTTGTAAACTACTAGTAGTCTTCTTCTTGGTCTCCTTCTGGGTTGAAGATCCACCCCCAGGAGCAGGAGCAGCAGCAGTGGGCGTAAAGCTCTAGGATTCTTCTGAGGAATCCTGGATAGGGGAGGATTCATCTCGCCTTAGAAACTTGGATGCAGGATTAACTCCGATCACTTGTGAGTATATTGATGATGAAGGTGTTGGGGGTGTAGATTGCAGGTGCTGGGATTTAGCTGAGAGAAGGGAGGTAGCTAATGCTGGACTGCTTGTTGTTATTTTTTGGCATAAGTTTATGATTTTCACAAAAGATTTCCATGAACTCGCTACAAATGGCGTAACATGGATGAGGTTCCTAGATGGTTAAGGTCCCTGCCTCTACAATGCAACAAATGGCTAGACAAATGTTGTCAGGATTTGTGTAAAAATAATTCTACACATAAGAGGTGGATTTTTTGGTCTTATGCCCAAACATGACAATGGCCTTCTTCATATCACTGGCAAGAACTGCTTCCACTGGTACATGACTTGCTACAGTAGAATTCCTTAACAGCACTGTTTTCTGTTAGGTGCCTTAAGCCCATTGTTAGCTTGTTTTATGGGGGCCCTTACAAACCAAGCACTTCAGCTATAAAAGTTGCACTTCTTGCAGCTGGAGCACTTGCTTTGTTAAACTGTTCTTGGGAGGGCCCAAGAACAATTTTATCTTGCAACACTTTTCTTTTCTGCCACTGCTGTGTGGCAATGTTTCCTAGATGTGCTATGAACTGCTGTGTGTTTGTGTCGTTCTTCTTTCACTTAGCATCCAACCAGCTCACTGCAGTCTTTTTCCGAGAGTGGATGGAAATAATATTGTGACCTGTGAGTTGGTCAAAATTGACTAGAAATGACTGGAAATTAGTGTTATTGAGGTTAATAATAATGTAGGAACAAAAAAAGAGCAAAATTATGTGATTTTAGCTATTTTTTCTTAAAAATACAGATCCAAAACCAAAATATGCAAGGACGGTTTTGCCAAAACCAAAACCAAAACACATCAAAGACGAGGGCCTCATATGGAGAGCTTACAATTAAATATTTAGGCATAAAATAAGCGGACGTTTCAGTATCGCCCTTAGCTATAAAGACATTGACACATGGCTGGAGCTGATGCATCCCATTAGTCAGGCCAACATAATTCCAGTGCAAAAGCGATTTCAATCAGGGGGGAGGGCAACAGCAACCACCCCTCAAAAAAATATATGCTTCGCTTTCAATACAGGGTCCTGCTCAAGAGGCACGGGATGTAAATACAGACATGTGTGCTCCACTTGTGAAGTGCCCACCCCATCACAGAATGTCCCAGACCCACTCACTCAACTGGCAGAGGAAGAGGCTGTCAGGCTTCATCTACGCATTAAAGCTCCCTCCCTAATTAATCTAGTAGCATTGAATAGATGGCTTATATTAACACCTGTTCACGAATCTGCTTCCTTCTTGAGAAATGGCTTTCATTATAGCTACCATATCCTGGTGCAGGTTACCTTACAGCTCCCTATACCACGCAATTTAAAATCCCCCGACATCTTTCCACGCGATGGCCGACAAAATTGCAAAAGAAATCAGCGTGGGTCGGTTGATATGCCCATTTGATCACCCTCCTCTCCACAATTTAGTTGTATCCCCAATGGGGGTAGTCCCCAAATAAACAGCCGGCAAATGTCGTCTGATACAACACCTATCCTATCCTGCCAGTGGTTCGATAAATGATTTCATAGACCCCTCACATAGCTCAGTGAACTACCAATCATTTGAATCAGCACTTTCACTAGTGCAAGAACAAGGCCACGGCTCACTCCTAGCCAAACTAGACATTGAAGTGGTTTTCCGCTTACTGCCACTTCACCTTACTCCTTTAAATTCATGGGCTTTCGTTACCAAGGCGGTTTCTACATAGACCGCTGCCTACCCATGGGTTGTGCTATCTCCTGTGCATACATTGAGAGGTTCAGCTCATTTCTTCATTGGTGCATACAGGCGGGAACGGGACACCATGGTGTTGAAGTCGTATAATTGGATGAACGAAAGTATATTGGTTAATATTGTTTTACCATGTGATTGTGATCGATACGCCACGTAACACATGGCATGGTGCAATCACACGATAAAATACGCACACATACACTCACACTCTCACATTCATTTATTTATATATTTCATATTAAATTAATATTAAAGAACAATTTTTTTTTACTTTGAAGACCACTATTACCTTTAAAGAACAGGCACGGCCATGGATACCAGGTTTGCCCCAAGTTACACCAATTTGTTTACGGCGTACTGGGAGAAACAATTCTTGGGTGTTCATAACCCATTTGCGGCAAACCTGGTATCCTGGTTTCGATATATTGATGACATCTTGTTTATTTGGTCTGGAGAAAACGAACAACTTGAGGCATTTTTTTCCTATTTGAACAGTAATGATTGGAATATAATCATATATTTTAATGCAGGAGCAAGGAGAGTATCTATTTTTTGGATTTAGAGATATATATTAAGAACTGACAAATTCAAACCAAATGTTTCAAAAAACCTACAGATGTAAATTCTTACATTTTAAATAACAGTGAACATCATGAGGGGCCTACAACCTGATCCGCATTCGGAGAGGCGACGAGTGGAAAACGGCATTTAACACCCGTGACGGGCACTATGAGTACTTAGTGATGCCTTTTGGACTTTGCAATGCCCCAGCATTTTGTCAACGAGATCTTCAGGGATCTCCTGTATCAGTTCGTGATTGTCTACCTGGACGATATTTTAGGATTTTCATCTGATATACATTCTCATCGTCTTCATGTCAAGACTGTTCTTTCTCGTCTCAGAAAATATTCCTTATATTGTAAACTGGAGAAATGTATTTTAGAATGTTCACAAGTTCCGTTTCTGGGGTACATAGTTTCTGGCACCAGTCTGCTGATGGATCCAAAAAAAGTAGAGGCCATTATCAGCTGGCCATTACCAACTGGCCTCAAGGCTACTCAACGCTTCATCGGGTTTGCCAACTATTACCGTCAGTTTATTAAAGGTTTTTCGTCCATCATCTGTCCCATTACAGCGTTAACCCGCAAAGGTGCCTGCAACAAACCGTGGCCTGTCGAAGCTATACAGGCTTTTAAAACTCTTAAAGAAGCATTCCTTTCGGCCCCTATACTCAAACAGCCTGACCAAGGGAGACCGTTTTTTCTTGAGGTAGACGCTTCTTCAATAGGAATTGGAGCGGTACTGTCCCAGAGATCTTCTTCAGGTACACTGGAGACTTGTGGATTCCTGTCTAAGAAATTTTCCGGGGGTGAACTAAATTATGGAATCGGCGACAAGGAGTTGCTGGCCATCAAGATTGCTCTTGAGGTGTGGCGCCACTTGCTGGAGGGTGCCTTACATCCCGTCACGGTAATGACAGACCACAAGAATCTTACTTACCTCCAGGAGGCACAATGTCTTAACCCCCGTCAGGCTCGCTGGTCTCTCTTCTTTTCCAGATTTCAACTTATCCTGACTTTCCGTCCCGGTTCCAAGAACTATAAGGCCAATGCACTTTCCAGGTCCTTTGATAATACTGATGCTCTCCCCTATCCAGACAACAAGATGATTCTAAATCCGATACAAGTAGTGGCTATTACTAATTCCTCAGCAACCTCTCCCCCTCTGGGGTGTTCGTTTGTGGAACCACATCTCCGCTCTAAATTACTATGTTGGGCACACGAGTCCAAATTTGCTGGTCATGCCGGTTACAAAAGAACGAAGGAATTCCTTTCCAGATACTACTGGTGGCCTAAACTTGCTTCGGATGTTCAGAGATTCGTATTGGCATGTTCGGTTTGTGCCCGCCATAAAGTGCCAAGACAAAGTCCTCCTGGTCTTCTTCGTCCTCTTCCTATTCCTGACTCTCCCTGGACCAGCATCACGATGGACTTCATCACCGATCTACCTTTGAGCAACGGCTACAATACCATCTGGGTCTTGGTAGACCGCTTTTCTAAAATGTCACACTTCACTACTTGTAAAGGTCTCCCTTCAGCTCCTAAACTCGCAGATCTATTTTTAAAGAATATCTTCCGTCTCCATGGATGTCCTCAGGAGATCATCTCTGATAGGGGTGTACAATCTGTTGCTAGGTTCTGGAGAGACTTTTGTACTAAGATTGGAGTCAGTCTCAAATTCTCCTCCGGATACCACCCTCAGACAAATGGACAAACAGAACGAGTGAATCAGAGTGTTTTCTGCGGTGCTTTGCCTCTGATCATCAAACGTCATGGGGGGGGGGGGGGGTGCTGCGAGCAGGGGTGGGGGGTGAATTAGACAGATAATCAAAACATCATTGGTGGTCAGTGGCAGATTGCACCTCAGACAGGAAGTGCTCATTTTTCACTTCCTGTCTGAGCAGCTTGGACTGAGGCAGCAGAGAGCAAGGTAAGAGAGAGAGAGAGTGTTTGTGTGTTGTTTTTTTTTACACAGGGGCTTGTGTCTGACGGTAGCAGGGGGCTTGTCTGCAGGTCCAGCTGATATTACAGCACAGATTTATGTTTACATGTCCAATTTAAAGTACATAATGGTATTGCCAAATATGCTCACGATATGGGCAGAGCATGCCATGGCTTCAGTTGAACAAATGTGTGGGAATTTGTGTTCCTGGTTTTTTCCCATGGAGTGTTGGGCAATATAGATAATAACCAATAACGCCTTTGGAAAATATAACCATTTTTTTTATGTAAAACATGCAAAATATTACATTTGCATTCATGACCAGGGACTTCTAGTAGATTTAATAAAGAACTAACTATTACCCTCATTTGCAGACCTGTACTCACTTGATCACATGAATGGTCATATCATTGCCTCTCACAAGGTCATCACAGGCATCTCCTGAAATAATCTGTGCTACTGTTGTTCTCTACTTCCCCCCAACTTCAAAACTGGTGCCACCGAGCAGGAGATGAATAATGATAACTAAAAGGTGCACTCACTGCACCTATTAAAGCTCATTAGGAATGCAGCCCTTACCTCAAACAGCATAGACCCTAAGGGAGACTTACAGCAGCAATAGGTGAAGTACATAAATATGAAATTAGTAGACATATGGTATTAGCTAAAAAGTGCCCATGAGGAAGTCCACAATAGGAAAAAACACAGTGGATATCATCTAAGGACCAGTCTAGAGAGATCTGGATAGAGTACCATTCATATGTGGCTGCCATCATTGGAAAATGACTGTTAATCCTGGGAATCCACATTAAGTACAGCAGATAACCCTTTTTGTTTCTGATTTTGTATATCTGCATTTTGTTAAACTTTATTACATTTGATGATTTTATTACACTATATTGCTGCTATCTTTTTCTGTTCTATATAACTGCATCTATTGAGCTGCTTGCTACCTATGAGAAACAGATCCACTGGAAATCTACAGACCACAAGACATTTGAGATAAGCTTACATATGTATTCCATCTGGTGTGCATTTTTTCTTTTGGGCATAGCTGCAATTTATTAATATACTGCACTATAAGGGGGGGGGGCTCTCTGCAAATTATTTATCTACAGACTCTACACTTGTTGACAACCTCTAAAACGATGAGGAAGTAACTGTATTTGTTTTACCATGTGGAAACTTGTGTCTATTTAGTACAGTTTCTATGTTTACTGGCACCTTTTCACTGTATTTTGGAACAGCATCTTATTTTACACTTTTTTTTAGTCTTTTAGCAGACATTTATGAAGAGGTGGGAAGGATTCTCTACTCACATTATTCTACATTAAATTGTTAAATTAAAAAAAAAAAAAAGGGTACACGAACTGCAGTACTCAGGGAAATCCATTTTAAAATGAATATTAACACTTGTAGATCAAAAAAGCGTTTGTAACAATTTAAAAAAAATCTGAAAAATAAACATAGGCAACATAATACACAAGCACCAGACTTTTATCATATATTATATATGCATGTGGCAAACTATAAAATAAAAACAAGTGGCTATAAAGATTAACTAATTTACAAAATATTTAAAAAATAAATGATGTGTTCATACTTACCAGATCTGGACTATACATCTTAAGGATGGTTAAATAATAATATTATACTTCTTGTAAAATAGAATAAAATTTCCCACTTATTCAGTTGAAAAATGTGGTACTATACCAAATGACTCTACAAATGATTGATGATGATTTTGCATTGCAAAGGAATTCCCTTAAGAAAACCCCCCAGAAAGGAATGGAAACTTCTAATTAATATGTTACCTCAATCGCTTCCTAAATTCTGGATTATCCTTTGCTGAGTTGACACAGGGGCTTGTGTCAGTTTAATGTGTGTGAGGCCACAGGGGGCTTGTGTCAATGTAGTGTGTGTGACGGCAGCAGGGGGCTTGTGGCAGTATAATGTGTGTGAGGGCAGCAGGGGGCTTGTGGCAATGTAGTGTGTGTGAGGGCAGAAGGGGCTTGTGGCAATGTAATGTGTGTGAGGGCAGAAGGGGCTTGTGGCAATGTAATGTGTGAGGTAGGTAGTGGCTAATTAATGGGTGTTATTTTGTTTGTGGGGTGATGGTGGGGCAATTTAATTTAATAGTGGGGTGGGTGCAGACTTATCAATGTAGAGTGGGATGATTAATTTAATGTTGGAGTGGTTTGGGCGCTATTAATTAAATGTATGGCAGAGTTTTGGAAAAAGGATTGCTATTTCTTAAAAGTGAATGCAAGTTATTTAATGTATAGTAGGAAATTGGTTTATTTAATAAATGTGATTACTATTAATTTAATGTTGGGGTTGTTTGGCGGCAATTAGTCTTTTTATTAAAGATGAATACAATTATTTTACAGTCGGGCTGGTTACAGGAAAGGGGCACTAATAATAAAACATGAATTGTTTTGATTTAATGTCGGACTGCATAGAGGCAGGGAGGCCTACTGTGTTCACTCATTGCTGGTATTTCTATATGTCATGTACCTATTCTATTTCCAAACAGGGAACCAACATTCAGGATCCAGACAAGCACAACTGAGCTTCAGACCCAAGCAGCAGCAACAAGTATTGAAAGCGGGAAGAACAGGTAGGAGCAAGCAGGACATTCTGCCAACTGTCCTGATTCTGGTGGGGCAGTCCTGGGGACTGACCCACTCAGTCAGGACTTTGTCCCGACTACAGGGATAGTTGGGAGGTATGGCCCACTTCACTCTGCTCTGCTCATGAAGGGGGAGCTGCCTGCACTGCACACAGTATTGTATGTGTATTAGTCTAAAATTATAGCCATAGTACACTTTAGGGGCCCCCCTGTCCAAAGTGCCCCGGGCCCCCCCAGAGCCTTAATCCAGCTCTGATTCCTCCTCAGGTCGTTCACCATTCTATGGCAGACATCCCACTCCTCCTTTCCTATCCGAGGCTCCATCTTCTCTAGTTCCGGCGGCCGACACTCTCATCCATGACTTTTCTCAAATTTGGTCTCAGACTAAAACAGCACTTTCTACTTCAGTACAAAGACAGAAGAGTGCGGCTGATCATCATAGGAGAGATTCTCCAATCCTGAAGGTGGGAGACCGTGTTTGGTTGTCTACTCGCAACCTTCGACAAGTTCCATCCATGAAATTGGCTCCTAAGTTTATTGGTCCCTTTGCCATATCACAAATCATCAACTCCGTTTCTTACAAGCTTTCATTACCCCCGTCCCTCAGAAGCCATAACTCATTTCATATTTCATTGTTGAAACCTCTAATTCTCAACGAATTTTTCAAAGAACCTGTTCCTCCTCCACCTGTCAAGACATCTTTAGGTGATGAATTCGAGATCGAGAGGATTCTGAAGAGACGTTTCTTCCAGTGCAAACCTCAATACCTGGTACACTAGAAGGGCTACGGTCCTGAGGAGAGATCTTGGGTCTCGGAGGCCGATCTCCATGCTCCTCGCCTTCTTGCTAAATTTCTCAAGAAAGTTAATCCTTTTACGAGAGGGAGGAGGGGAGGGGGTACTGTCAGATGCCGTCCCCACTGATTCCCTGTCAGACGGGGAACGGACGTCTGACTTCTCTGTCGGCTGCCGTGGGACTCGCTTCCGGGTACTCGGGCGCATGCACCCTGTCCTCAGTCCCGTTGCTAGGCAACGGGACGCCGATTCTCCCACCTGTCACGCCTCCTCCTCTCCGCCAATCACTGCAGTTAGCCCTCTATTTAAACCTGTCTCTGGCGCCATTAGGATGCCAGAGTAACAGGTTCACCACCAGTGTTCCTGGCTTCCTTATTCTCCATACTCCTGAGTATCCTGCTTCCTGATTACCTGTTGTGACCCCGGCTTGGCGACTATTCTACTCTTCTGTGTGACCCATCCTGTACTGTGACTTCGGCTTGGCGACTATTCCTCTGGATTACCCTCTGTACCTGATATTCATGATTGCTGTGACCTGGAACCGTCTGACCTTTCTACACTACACTGGTGACTGGCTAATAGGACCGCGACCTGCGTGCCCTGTGCAGCAAAGTCCAAACCTCCTTGCGGGGGTCCCTGGTGAACACCAGGAGCACGTTAGACTCCGCACCTGTTAGACCAGTTGCGCTAATACCGGTTAGTGTTTACTCCTCTCCAGTATCCCTAGGCTTGCGGCCTGACAGTTTTGGTATAAAATTTGTTCATCTTAAAAAATTGTATTATACTCGAACCTGAAGCTCCTGGTGGAACAGAAACTGTAAATTCTTGATGTACCTACTATGGAAAATGTTCTATCATTGTATATCATATTAATGTTACACATATTATATAATGACTTTGGTATGCAATTTCTATTGTTTTGGTATAAAACTTGCCTCTTTTAAGAAATTGTGTAATACCTGAACCGGAAGTTCCCATTGAACCATAAACCGGAAGCTCCTAGTGGAACACAACCCGGAAGTTGTCAATGGACCGCAAACCGAAAGTTCCATTGATTATGATCGGCACGGAACGAACACTATGGTATCTTAGATTTATTAGATAAGGTTTTTTTTCTAAAGATGAGAGACAAGTTTACCAAAACATTACAAGTGGCTTGAAAACATTTGTTATGTACATTGAATACTATGAAGTCCGGGATCCCTAGTCTGTCCTGTTCATAAAATCAATTTTGATTGGAGGAGAGAAAGGAGACGATGATTAGATACAGGGACTATAAAATGAAGACACTATTGTTTGGACTCATCCACCTTGATAAAGACATCACTGTCGAAACGCGTTGGGTAATGAGACTACAAAGTTACTGACCGATTCACACTATCATATACCTTGCAGTTTGTTACTATCCCGGGAAGGATATAAGATCTGATTCTGCCTGAATAACCGTAGTTTTCGGTATGAGTATTCTGTACATGTAATTTAGGATATTTTATCATGTTTTTTTATTATGCCTCTTTTGTGTGTTTATATGTATTTTTATTAAAATCTGTTTGCCCTACAATATCACACAAGGCTTTCTCCGCGTTTTTTCATCTTTTCTACTATGATCGATTAATGAGGGGAAGAGAATTATTTATCTTCAAGATCCACATAAGGGAAGAGTTCAATATATACGTTTAAGGTGCATTTCTCTTCTTCTTTTGGTGAGTGTGATACCATTGGGGGCACTGGATCTACTACCCGGAAAAAATTGAAGAGCATCATGATTACATCATATATAGCTGTTAGGAACTTACCTTGTTCCCGTTCCGCTGCGCTGTCAGCGGGAGCTGACAGCGGTGTCCATTTCTTCAGCGCTTCTTCTGTTAGCGCTGTCGCACTTCCGGGTTCTCTCTGCTGCTGATCATGTGACTCCTGGGCGGGGAATTCAAACTCCTATATCTTCCCTGCTCTGACACGCTGCCTGTGTCAGAGCAATGTGTTTCCTGTTCCTGGCTACAGTTCCTGTGTCCTGACTCCTGTGAACCTGCTCCCTGTTAACCCCTCTATTCCTCCTACTCCTGTGTACCTACCTGGCTGTGACCTGACTATTCTTTGGCTTATCCCTGGCACTACGCAACTGGACTATCTTCTGTGTACCGACTCGGCTGTGTTACCAACTATTCTCTGGATCTCCCTCTGGCACCGCATACCTGATACCTTCTGTGTACCGACTCGGCTGTGTTACCAACTATTCTCTGGATCTCCCTCTGGCACGTATACCTGATACCTTCTGTGTACCGACCCGGCTGTGTTACCAACTATTCTCTGGATCTCCCTCTGGCACTGTATACCTGATACCTTCTGTGTACCGACCCGGCTGTGTTACCAACTATTCTCTGGATCCTGCCACGCACCCATTGCCTCCGTGCATCTACCGGTTACTGTTCCAGACCTACTACGCCTGGAATTAACGGTTAGTGCCTGTACTTGCACCGCATTGTCTATTTTCTTGTCTGCCTGCCATCACTTAGAACTTTCTCCCTTACGTCAGTAGGCTAATCTGGGGGCCGCGACCTGCGGTTCTTCGGCAGCTAAGCCCACACTACCTTGCGGTGGTTCTTGGTGAAGACCGGAAGGCCGTTAGACTCCGCGCCCTAGGTAAGCCTGTGCTAATACTGACTAAGGCATCAAAATCGTAACAGTTTGCTCTGACCCTTATCTAACTGATGGAAGCGACAGGGAATCCCACTGCGAGAGTACTACTGGATAACTTAGCGGCTCAGGTTGAGGAACAGGGAAAAAATCAAGAACAGTTATTACAGATTCTGCAGACTCTGTCTAACAGGTTGGATACGCTCCAAGCAGCTCAGGTGGCAGCTCCTAATCCTCCACCTGCTCCGGCCCCACAGCCTGCCCCCGCTCCAAGCGGTTCAGCTGTATCTGCTCCCACCACCTCTCAACTCCGCATACCTAACCCACCCAAGTTCAATGGACATCCTAAGGAATGCCGAGGCTTCTTGAACCAGTGTGCTATTCAATTCGAACTTTTGCCCGGAAACTTTCCCACACAGAAAACTAAAGTCGCTTATATTATTTCCTTATTGTCTGGTCAAGCGCTTGCCTGGGCTTCTCCTCTCTGGGAACATGATGACCCCATTCTCCATAATTGTGCCACTTTCTTGGAAACCTTCAGACGCATCTTTGATGAACCCGGACGAGTCTCCAGTGCAGCTTCTGGACTCCTCCGTCTGCGCCAGGGTACCCTTACTCTGGGCCAGTATGCCCTTCAATTTCGCACTATGGCGGCCGAACTTCGTTGGAACAATGAAGCTTTAGTGGCCACATTTTGGCAAGGCTTGTCCGATCGTATTAAGGACGAGCTAGCAGCCCGAGAGTTACCCACTACCCTGGATGCTTTGATCTCTCTCTGTAACCAGATTGATATACGTTTCCGTAAACGCACTCAGGAGAGAGAGAGTTCCCGTCGATCTACTTTCCGTTTGGCTCCTCGCTTCCAAAGTCCTATTACACCGGAGGAAGAGCCTATGCAGTTGGGAAGAGCACGTTTATCCCAGGAGGAAAGAGAGAGGCGGTTCAAGAATCGTTTATGCCTTTATTGCGGGGAACCCGGTCATGTCCTGAGTCAATGTGGGAAGCGCCCGGGAAACGATCGGACCTAACTGATGACGGAGAGACTAAGTTAGGTATGAACATTCTCTCTCCTATGGATTCTAGTTTTTCTATCCAAGTTATTCTGCAATATACTGATAAACAATTGTCTCTTCCAGCGCTTATTGACTCCGGTGCAGCGGGGAACTTTTTACGAGCTGACATTGTAGAGCGGTTATCATTGCCTAGGCAACCCTTAGATCCACCTATTGCCATTACAGCTATAGATGGCAGTCGTATCATTGGAGGATCCATTAAGAACAGAACTGTCAACATGTCTCTACGCATTGGAGCCTTGCACACTGAGGAAATCTCCTTCTTAGTCATTCCAAAGGCTATCAACCCGTTGATCTTAGGCCTACCTTGGCTCAGACTTCACTCCCCCACTTTAGATTGGCAGAAACCGGAAGTTCTTGCATGGGGTTCAGAGTGTCATTCCCGATGTCTTCCCAGGATTCATAGACCCGCTATGGGCTGTCTTCCAACACCCTCCGGTATTCCTCCTCAATATCATTCGTTTTCTGATGTCTTTTGTGAAAAGAAGGCTTCCAAGTTACCCCCTCATAGACCTTGGGATTGCTCCATTGAATTGTTGCCGGATAAGATACCACCTAGAGGACGGGTATTTCCATTATCTCTACCCGAATCAGAGGCCATGTCCCTATATATTAAGGAGAATTTAAACAGGGGTTTTATCCGGAAATCCTCGTCACCAGCAGGAGCAGGTTTCTTTTTCGTAAAAAAGAAGGACGGCGGATTGCGTCCTTGTATAGACTACCGTGGCCTCAACGCCATAACGAAAAAGAATAGGTACCCCTTACCATTAATCTCTGAACTCTTTGATAGGATCAAGGGAGCTTCAATTTTTTCTAAACTGGATTTGAAAGGGGCCTACAACCTTATCCGTATTAAACAAGGGGATGAATGGAAGACGGCGTTCAATACGCACAATGGGCATTTTGAGTATCTTGTCATGCCATTTGGACTTTGTAACGCTCCTGCGGTTTTTCAAAATTTCATTAACGAAGTTTTTCAGGATTTCCTGTATCAATTTGTTGTCATCTACCTAGACGATATTCTTATTTTTTCACCTGATATTATTACTCATCGCCATCATGTCTCCTTGATTCTTCAACGCCCTCGGTCGCATCATCTGTACTGTAATGTGGACAAGTGTGTCTTTGAAAAAACGCATCTACCTTTTCTTGGTCACGTGGTTTCTGGCTCCGGATTACGTATGGACCCTGAGAAATTAAAGGCGATTTCTGATTGGCCCCAACCGGTTAGACTTAAGGCCATCCAGCGTTTTATTGGGTTCTCTAATTATTACCGCCACTTTATCAAAGGGTTTTCGTCTGTTATTGCACCCATCACTTCCCTGACCAAGAAATCTGCCAACGCTAAGACCTGGCCACCAGAGGCGGTAGAGGCCTTCAAGTATCTTAAAGAAGCCTTCATATCGGCACCTATTCTTCAACAGCCAGTTTCTTCCTTCCCCTTTTTTCTCGAAGTTGACGCATCCTCCACTGGAGTAGGAGCTATTTTGTCTCAGAAGAATTCTACTGGAAAGTTTTCTCCCTGTGGCTTCTTTTCTCGTAAATTCTCATCCACCGAAAAAAACTACGGCATTGGAGACAGAGAACTACTTGCTATCAAATTGGCCTTGGAGGCCTGGAGACATCATTTGGAGGGAGCCAGATTTCCTGTTACTATTTTTACGGATCACAAGAACCTGCTTTATCTACAAACTGCATCCTGCCTCAATCCCCGTCAGGCCAGATGGTCTTTATTTTTTTCACGATTCAATATGATCATTACCTTCAGACCAGGGTCCAAGAACAAGAAGGCTGATGCTCTCTCTCGTTCCTTTGATTCTATGGATACCGAAGAAGAGAGTGTTAGGTCTATTCTAGATCCAGAATGTATTTTGGCTACTACTCCTACTCGGGTGATCATTCCTCACGGGAAGACTTTGGTTCCTCCACATCTCCAAACTAAACTCCTTAAATGGGCTCATGCCTCCCGTTTTTCTGGTCATGCCGGTATAAAGAAGACCTTGGAATTTATCTCCCGTAGTTATTGGTGCCCGGCTATCCGTTCGGACGTTCGACAGTTTGTGACGGCGTGTTCCACTTGCGCTCAGAATAAAGTTCCTCGTCAAGCTCCATACGGTCTGCTGCAGCCTCTGCCAATTCCGGATCGACCTTGGAGTCATCTCTCCATGGATTTTATCACAGATTTACCCTCCTCCAGAGGGTTCTCAGTAGTGTGGGTGGTCACCGATCGCCTTTCCCGAGCCGCTCATTTTGTGGCATTAAAAGGTCTCCCTTCTGCTCCTATTCTGGCTCAACTCTTCATTAAAGAAATTTTCCGCCTACATGGCTGTCCAGATATTATCGTTTCTGATCGAGGAACTCAGTTCGTGGCAAGATTTTGGAGGGCCTTTTCTCGTCTTTGTGGAATTAAGTTAAATTTCTCTTCTGCATATCATCCGCAAAGTAATGGTCTCACGGAAAGGACGAATCAAGAATTGGAGAAATTCCTCAGATGTTTCGTTTCAGCTAAACATGATGATTGGGTTGATTTATTACCTTGGGCAGAATTCGCCCACAATAATAATTCACACGACTCTACCTCCATTTCTCCCTTTTTTGCTCTTCAGGGATTTCATCCTAAAGTTCCACCCTTCAAAGAGTTAACCGCTTCTGGGGTTCCTGCAGTGGATTCCCTTCTATCAGACTTCTCGTCTAGGTGGGATCTTATCAAACACAAATTACTTCACACCTCTGCCATCAGTAAAAAAGCATTTGACAAAAGAAGAAGACCGTCTCCACTACTTACTCCTGGTGACAAAGTGTGGTTGTCTACAAAGAATCTTCGCTTGTTGGTTCCTTCTAGGAAATTCGCTCCCCGATTTATTGGTCCCTTCAAGATCATTGAGGTCATTAATCCGGTGGCCTTTAGATTAAAATTACCCCCTACCTTGAGGATTCCCAATGTCTTCCACATTTCCCTTCTCAAACCACTTGTTGTTAACAAATTCTTCTCTTCAAGAAGACCTCCTGCTGCTATTTCTGCACCAGATCAGGAATTTGAGGTGAAGGAGATTCTAGATTCTCGGATTTCCAGAGGTTCCTTGCAGTTCCTGGTTGACTGGAAAGGTTACGGTCCTGAAGAGCGTTCTTGGATTCCTGCACGAGACCTTCATGCTCCGAGTTTGTTGAAGAAATTCCATACCAAGTTCCCTCTAAAGCCTTATAGGTTGTCCGGAGGCCACCCCTGAAGGGGGGGGTACTGTTAGGAACTTACCTTGTTCCCGTTCCGCTGTGCTGTCAGCGGGAGCTGACAGCGGTGTCCATTTCTTCAGCGCTTCTTCTGTTAGCGCTTCCGCACTTCCGGGTTCTCTCTGCTGCTGATCATGTGACTCCTGGGCGGGGAATTCAAACTCCTATATCTTCCCTGCTCTGACACGCTGCCTGTGTCAGAGCAATGTGTTTCCTGTTCCTGGCTACAGTTCCTGTGTCCTGACTCCTGTGAACCTGCTCCCTGTTACCTGACTATTCTTTGGCTTATCCCTGGCACTACGCAACTGGACTATCTTCTGTGTACCGACTCGGCTGTGTTACCAACTATTCTCTGGATCTCCCTCTGGCACCGCATACCTGATACCTTCTGTGTACCGACTCGGCTGTGTTACCAACTATTCTCTGGATCTCCCTCTGGCACTGTATACCTGATACCTTCTGTGTACCAACCCGGCTGTGTTACCAACTATTCTCTGGATCTCCCTCTGGCACCGTATACCTGATACCTTCTGTGTACCGACCCGGCTGTGTTACCAACTATTCTCTGGATCCTGCCACGCACCCATTGCCTCCGTGCATCTACCGGTTACTGTTCCAGACCTACTACGCCTGGAATTAACGGTTAGTGCCTGTACTTGCCCCGCATTGTCTATTTTCTTGTCTGCCTGCCATCACTTAGAACTTTCTCCCTTACGTCAGTAGGCTAATCTGGGGGCCGCGACCTGCGGTTCTTCGGCAGCTAAGCCCACACTACCTTGCGGTGGTTCTTGGTGAAGACCGGAAGGCCGTTAGACTCCGCGCCCTAGGTAAGCCTGTGCTAATACTGACTAAGGCATCAAAATCGTAACAATAGCTTATCTTTGATACATTGTTATCCTGATGTTGTTACACTATATTGTATTATTTTTTCATTATATATGATCCACATTGGGTGTTCACTATCAATATAAGAAGACAATTGGGAATACACACCAAATATCAATTGAAGTATTTTTTGTTTTCTTTTTTTTTTTTTTTATTACATGTATTTTGTGTATTTTCTTTATGGGGAATATTTGGAGCGCTTGAATCACCTCTATTCTGGTTTTGTTTATCCGTTTTTTCAATTGGTGTATGGTTGTGTGAGGAACATTTTAACTGCACCAGATTGTAGAGTGCCGGTGGGATTACAATTTTCCTTTTTTAATGATTAAATCTTGCTTGTGTTTTTTGTTAAACAGCATAAATGAGTTTTTTGTTGTTTAGTATTTATGTTTGCATTTTTTATTTTTGTTTTTATTCTTATTTTTGTTTTATTTCTGTTTTACATTTTGATTTTATTTATTTTTTTATTTTTATTCTTATTCATGTTAGTGGGGGGATTCGTTAAATTGAATTTCAATTGGAAATAACGGTTTTAATGTGGGGTCACTGTTATAATCAGTTTTAAAGTGTTAGGTCTGTCTGATCACATGACCAGAGAGGCGGGGAATTCAAACTTCCCCACTATTTCTGAGGTCCGTCTGATCCCGTGACCTAAGAGGCGGGGAATTCAAACTTCCCCACTATTTAGTCTTCACTCTGACACTCTGACACTCTCCTGTGTCAGAGCCACAAGTGTACGTAGTGTCTGGATGCTCCTGATTCCTGTGCTTTCCCTGTGCACTTCTCAATGTGAATACTTGCTGACTTTTTGTGTACTGGCCTGGCTTGTCTGATTAACCCTGCATCTGCTGAATCCCTGGCAACACGCACTGGCTGACTTTCTGTGTACCGACCCGGCTTGTCTATTTAACCCTGCATCAGCAGAATCCCTGGCAACCCGCACTGGCAGACCTTCTGTGTACCAAACCGGCTATAGTTCCTGACTCCTCTCGTGTTTGTCTCCTCATGCCTCTCTTCTAGACAGCAAGGTACGTCTGGCTTCCTACTTCTTACAATTAAGCTGTTTAATATCCAGCTAGACAATGCTTTTTGCTGTGTTCCCAGAACCGTTCACCTTACTACTCTCTCGCTACCACACTGGTGGGTTAACCTAGGGGCTGCGACCTGTGGGCCTCCGGCAGCTAAAACCATCCCGCCTTGCGGTGGTTCTCGGAGAAGACCGGGGAGTCCGCGCCAGTGAGACGTAACACAAAGTGATTAGAAAAACAATGGGTTTCCTTGCTTAATATTTCTCATGTGGTCAAAGATACGTGTTATCAGTTTTCTACACATTCTCCCTACATATTGTAGTTTCTTCCTACATATTGTCACTAGGTAATTTGCATTCTTGCTGTCGCAAGTAATCCTGTCTTTTATATTGTACTTTCTACATGTAATATTTGGACTAAATTCTTCTATTGGTTAGTGTTTGTGATGCATCAGGTTCTACACGATATACATTTGGTGCATGGATAAAACCCACTCTTTTTAGCTAGCCAGCTGGTGTTTACCGTGTTTCCTCTATTTCTCCTTTGGTCTCTCCCAGTCTACCTCATTTCCGACCCACTGTGATAGACACTCCCTTGATCTTGCCTTTACCTGCAACTGCTCAACCTCTAGTTTTACCAACATAGCTTTCCCACTTTCCAGCCACAACCTCCATTCCTTTAGCCTCACTATACCTTATGCCCTCCTCCCTGCACCCGAGTCCACATGTACACAACGCCACCTGTTCACATAACACAATCCACTTCTCAATTTCACTAAAAGAACTATTATCTCCTATGTGTTACAAGCCGCGTCGGTCCTCAGCCACCGCGACTTTCCACTCATCTGCATCCTGGTCATCTCCATGATGACCGGGACATCACTTCCGGTTCTCACCCCGTCCTAGGCAATGGTCGGGACGCCATGTAGCTAGCGCGTCCCGGCATTAGGGGCAGCCGGGCACGTGCGCAGATCTGCCTGTCTAAATTATATTATAAGCAGCTCCTGAGGCTGATTACCCCTGCTGGCCTCCTCTGCAGCTATTGGTCAGTCCCTGTATTTAAGACAGTGAGGGCTTAGTCTCCCTGCCGGTTATAGTGCTCAGTTACCTGTCTGCTTGCGTGCTCCAGTGCTGTTGCTGAACTTTGAATTTTCCTCTGTGTTTTGACCCTTTGCTTTGTGACCCAGACCTCCTTCGATCGCTGCCAGCCCTGACACCTTGCCTGTTTCTGACCACATTGCCTGTTTCGGAACTATGACCTTGTCCTGTTTCCTGACTACTCTTTATTCTACACCCCGATACTCTGCGCTACGGTACATTCATAAACCTGTGCTACTTCGAGTATAAGACCTGGGGGCATCCGAGTACCTGTGAGCATAACGAGCTCTATGGGAAAGGCGGCTGCTAAAGGTGAAGGCCTCTCCATCTGGTTCTACGGGTTTATGATAAGACCGTTAGTCATAACACTATGTTTTCACTGTCCTCCCTAATCAGGCCTCCTCTTTCAATAGCAAAACACTCACTTCAGCCCTAGATAATGCAGCTCCAGCTACCACATACAGTCTCTAAAGATCTAAACCCCAACCATGGCACACCAAACAGACTACCTGCAAAAGTGTTCCTGCACTGCAGAGCGCCACTGGCGGAAATCTCATTCCCATCCCAATTTCCTCCACTATAAATTAATCCTTTCATTTTACAGTACTGCCCTTTTTATTGCCAAACAAACATTCTTTAAATCTCTAATATCCAATCAGTCCACTAACCCACATTGCCTCTTTGCCATCTTCAACTCATTTCTTTGCTCACCTGCACCTCTTCCCCCTTCCTCCCTCAGATCCCATGATTTTTCCACCTACTTCTTGCCAAATTACACACACTCTACTCACTCTACCCACTTTCACGTACGCTCCCCAATCCATCTTTAAACTAGTAACTGAAGTTGAAGGGCTTGAGTCATTAAAGAAAGTAAGGCAAAAAAAGGAGTAAATGTTCTCCGGGACAAACCATGTTACAATGCAAGGGGTTCAAATTTTTTGTACATAATTTAAATATTGGCTGTTTTTTCATGTAGTACATAAATACTTGATTGCTTTGTTTTTACACTGAAATTTAAAGTTGATTTAGGACATGCAACTATAAATCTGTCCCCACATTTTAAATTAACCTCCCCCTCCAATGCAACATAGTTTTGCCCAGGTGCAAATTTACTCCTTTTAATCCTTTACTCTCCTTAATGACTCAGGTTCGAAGTGGCTACACTCATTTCATCATCTCACCCTACAACCCTATTCCCTCCCAACTACTCGGCTCCCTCTCCACCACTACATGTTCACCTCTAGCTCACCTCTTCATCTTGTCTGTCTTCACTGGCACCTTTCCATCCTCCTTTCAACATGCACTCATCTCATCAATTCTAAAGAAACCATCTCTCGACCCAGCCTCTCTCTCCAAATACCGCCCTATTTCTCTTTTACTCTTTGCCTCCAAACTACTTGAGCGATTAGTGTACAAATGTCTGTCTCACTTTCTCTCCTCTCATTCCATTCTTGACTCTCTGCAATCAGGCTTCTTTCCCAATATTCCACTGAAACTGCTCTCACAAAAGGGATCGATGAGCTACTTACTGCAATGTCTAAGGGTAATTTCTCCAAATTCATTCTCCAGTATAACTATGCTATTTTTGATAATGTTGATCACCCTCTTCTCCTACACAATCTTCACTCCAGTGGCCTTTGTGACACAGTTCATTCTTGGTTCACTTTCTACCTATCAAACTGCTCCTTTAGTGTTTCTACCTCTGTCACATCCGCCGCTAGACTCCCACTATCTGTTGTGGTCCTGCAAGGCTCAGTTCTAAGTCCTTTACTTTTTCATTGTACACCTCTTCTCTTGCGGCGCTAATTCACTCATTTGGCCTCCAACACCACCTCTACATTGATGACACACAAATCTATATCTTTACCCCTGACCTCTCCCCTTCTGTACTATTTCGTGTAACCAATTGTCTTCCACATGGATGTCCCAGCGCTACCTAAAGCTCAACATGTCCAAAACAGAATTTATTATTTTTCCTGCTGCCAAAATCTCCATCTCCCCTCAAATCTCCCTCACTGTCAATAACCCCACAATTTGCTGCCTTGGTGTCAGACTTGATTTTGCCCTCTGCTTAACCCTTCACAATCAGACTCTCTCCCAGTCCTGTCGACTCCATCTTATAAACATTGCCAGAATATGCCCTTTTTCTTACTCTACATGCTACCAAAACTCTTATCCATTCTATCATTATCTCCAGTTTTGACTACTGCAACCTCCTGCTATCTGGCATTCCTGACACCCATATATTCACACTTTCATCCATCTTTATGCTGCTGCAAGACTGATCTTCCTCTCTCACCACTCCACATCTGCTGCACCACTTTGCAAATCCCTACAGTGGCTCCCTGTGTCCTCCAGAGACCAATTCAAATTACTCATCCTTATCTACAAAGCCCTCAACAACACTACCCCTTCATACATCTCAAATTTCATATCAAAATACTCTCCCTCCAGCCCTCTTAGATCTACCTCTGCCCTGCACCTTGTCTTGTACTTGGTAACCACCTCTCACTCCCGCCTACAAGACTTCTCCTGTGCTGCTCCCCCCTTAAGAAATTCCCTACCACACCAATTAGGCTTTCCCACATCCTTCAATCTTCATCATCATCATCATTTATTTATATAGCACCATTAATTCCGCAGCGCTGTACAGAGAACTCACTCACATCAGTTCCTGCCCCATTGGAGCTTACAGTCTAAATATCTTTAGATGTTCTCTAAAAACCCATCTCTTTTTTAGAGCTTACCTTATGCCTGATTATACTATTCACACTAATACACAAATAATAATATGCCACCTGCTCATTGCCAGATGGAAGAGTTGTTGGCAGCTGATATTTACATCTAAGTCTCATGTATGCAGCCAGCTCTTAACATACAGGGATTGATTCAAACCAGAACGCAATGCAAGTTGCAGTTAAAAAGAGCATGGAATATGAGCGTAGTTCTGACCATATTCAAATCCAAGTGGATTTCCAGATGCGTTTCTATTTGAATCTGAGTATAAGTACACTCTGCCTAAATGCTACTTGCTGCATGTTAATAGACAGGACAGAGTGCAGTATGCATATGTCGAATATAAATCAGATTGTTCACCTGTAAGTGTCAGTTTATCAGTTATGAGCTCATCAGCCAGGAGAATAAAAGACACTGCAAGTTCTGCGTGTACAATTAGCTCTCTAATTTATTAGTTACAGGCTCGTGTCTTTATAGCACAAAATCACGTATTACAGAAAACGACGCCCCAAATGGTTTTAACCACTCATGCTTCTTTACTTAAATCTTGCTATATTCAAACATTTTCAAAGGAATACTCCCAAAAGGGGGTGTTGGTTTTATCTTACACCTGCTATATCCAAGGTCATAAGCATGGTTCTAGAAAATAATGAATTACTCCTACAAACTAACTGTATCTAATTGTTATTAAGCTATAAGAGAATAAAATGACTATAAGGCAACAAGATGGCGTCAGCTTAGCAAAATCATATTTCTCATTTCCCATCTTTTTATTCATTATTTGCCCTAACACTACCTATCAGAGATCACATTCTTGTTGTCGATTTTAATGGGTACTTATACACATACACCCTTCTAACAGAACATATGCATAGGGATGCCTAAAACTGGATACATAGAACAACCCATCCTCCATCAATAACAAGTCCATGATCCCTCTTCTAGCTGATATTAATAGATGGTCAATGAGTCGACAACTGTCTTGCATCTGACGCATGTTCTTTTTTCAGTTGGTTTTAATAGCTTTTTCACAGATGGTGCATTTAGATGATCCTTCAGATAGCTGCAGCATCCTGAATTTGCTAGTTTGCTCAGAAGTCAGATCTTCACATATATCTGCGATCATAGGAGTCTCTGCAGATTCCAACGTTGTCATTTGTTTCTTAAAAGAGCAACATTTAAGTGTCAGTAACTTCCTTATCAACCATATTACAAGCTTTACTATTATATAAAACAATAATAAGATAACTAAGCCTTTTGCAATTAGCGATAATATATCAGATATCCATTCACCTATCCCCCCAAACCATGTGGCGGGATTGAGCCAGGATAGGCCACTAATATCAAATCCCCACCATGGCTTTGCATGCTCCTCAGAAATATTTTTCGTAAGTTCTCTAATCTCATCCATATGTTGTGTGATGACATATTCCGGATCTGCAGTGCTATTATCAGTGAAGTAGGTGCAACAGACAGATCCTGTGTGTGTGAAAAGGGTTAGCAATAGCCACCTGTTTGTGCTGTGAGATAATCCAAAATTAATCGATGTTGTGGAAGCTCCTTATGTATAATTTTCCACTCTGTACCCACATATCTGAATGTTTCATCATAAATTTCTGTAACATTATCTAACAGTCATGCTAGATCTTTAATTTGCTTAAGGGTATAGGCTGTTCCTGTGGTACCAAATGACACAATGTTACCTACAGACAGACATACTTTCATCCAAAACCCTGTGTGAAAAAGGTCCTGGTACTTTCCCTTTGTCTTTGAGGCACTTTTAATTTCCCTTTTACCTCGGTAGTGATGCATAAGACTTGTTTCCTCAGTAATCAAGATTTTCAGCTCCTCATGTGGTATCAATATCGTTTGTGTAGTAAGCTTACCTAAAGTACATATTCCTGTGTATCCAAAAGGCAACCATTTATATGCCTTCTTCCCACATATGATATAAACATCTTCTGGCAGTTGATAAGGCCAGGTAACAGTAAGTGTGAACATTATAGCAGAGAGGTTATGATTACCTGTTGGAAGGCAGGTTTCTACTCCTTCCTTACTGGTATACTCCCCCTTCATACCTTGTTTCTGCCAGTGCTCTAAACTAGAGATGGTCACTGACCCCCGTGTTTTGGTTGGATTCGGTTTTGGATCTGGATTTCCATCGTGTTTTGGTTTTTCAAAACCGCCATTGCGTGTTTTGTTTTTGGTTTTGTTTGGTTTTGTTTTACTATTTTGATGGAAAATCAATGTTTTTCGGCCTAAAATAACCCAATTTAGTGCTCCAACTGTTTCATAGATAAGTAATCTAATTGTAGAGGTAATAAATCATCCAAAAAACAGTTTAATTCCTGGTAGGTAGGCCTTCATTTATTCTACACAGAAAACAGATTGTCTTCCTCTCCATCTATGCATATTGGCAATGCAGCCATCGTCTTTGGATGTATATTACACTCTACACTTATAGTTAAATATGTAAAGAAATGCAAAAAGGCAGTTTGCTTTCTGTCTCTATAGGCCCCCCGTCCACTTGTTTAAAAAAACCAAAAATTCAGCCGTTATAGACTGTACAATATTAATTGAAATGGACAAAGCCAGTTTGGGGTCACTGTGTCTATGACACCCTACCCTTAAGAATAAATTGCCCAAACAGCAGCCTTTCAAGACGGTACATGATATGGAAATGCCACAAGTCCCTTTCCTCTTTGGGGGTAGATTGCACCCTACACTTACATAGAAAGTTTTAAAAAGATGTTATCGTCATTATCTTCAGCTTCATCCTCACCCTCATCAGTGTGTACGTCATCATCACTGACTATCAATTCATCGCCGCTTGAATCCGCCATTAGAGAACAGTCAGTGCTTGGATGTCTTGGATGGTGAAGACCTTCCTCGTGGAAGATGTAGTTCATTTTTATATTTTTATAAACATCATTTTCTCCACATTTTTGGGAAGTAACCTTCTACGGCGATCACTGACTAAGTTCCCTGCTGTGCTGAACACTCGTTCAGAGTAAACACTGGAGGGTGGGCAGCTTAAGTATTGCAAAGCAAGTTTGTACATAGGTTTCCAAATGGCCTGCTTTTCTTCCAAGTAAGAAAAGGGACTGTCTGACATTTCCATATCAACTACCTCTTGAAAGTAATCCTCCACCATCCTTTGCATGTTTATACTCGTATTGGATGGAGTTATGGGCAACGTGACACATTTTTTGGAAAAATCCTTCAAACCAGCCCAGATGTTAAATTGTTCTGGTCTGCCCCCTGCGTCTTCCCTGCTTCTTTTTGGGAAATTTAATTTTTTACGAACAGCAGCAGCTTGAGAAAGTGAAGGTGGACACGTCGTCAAGTCGAGGCCCAGTTCAGCGGCCAACTTGCTAAGCAATAGCTCCTTGCAAAAGTTCACATCTCGCTCATTTACAAGTAAAGACTCAATGTAGGTTTTAAACCTTGGATCAAGCACTGTGGCCAAAACGTACTGATCCGAGTTCAAGATCTTAATAACTCGAGGATCATTGTGAAGCGAATTAAGTACTTGATCGACAAGGCCAACATACTTTGCTGAATTGCTTGCTTTCAGCTCCTCCTTCATTTTCTCAAGCTGCTTTTCCAATAGTCTAATTAAAGGAATGACTTGGCTCAAACTAGCAGAGTCTGCACTCACCTCACATGTCACAACTTCAAATGGTTTCAGCACCTTGCACAGCACTGAAAGGATTCCCCACTGTGCAAGAGTGAAATACATCCCCACTTATTTCCCAATGTCATAGCTTGTGCAATATGCTTGGATGGCTTTGCACTGTTCCTCCATCCTCTGAAGCATGTACAGGGTGGAATTCCACCTAGTTACCACCTCTTGCTTAAGTTGGTGGCAATGCAAGTTAAACTGCTCTTGGAGCTGCTGTAATCTCCTAAATGCTGTGCTGAATGCCTGAAATGGCATGAAATTTTACAGGCCACCGAAAGCATCTCCTGCACCTCACGGTTATTTCGTAGGAAGCTCTGCACCACCAAGTTGATGGTGTGAGCAAAACAGGGAATGTGTTGGAAATCACCCAGCTGTAATGCTCTCACTATATTGTTGGCGTTATCAGAAATGACATATCCTGGGGAGAGTCCAAGTGGTATAAGCCATGCATCAATCACATCTCTCAGTTTGCGTAACAAATTGTCAGCTGTATGTCTGTTAGTGAAGCCGGTGATACAAAGAGTGGCCTGCCTGTGACAAATGTTACGTAGTGGTGTACATGCTGCTGCTGTTCCTGCTGGTGAAGGTGAATGACCAACCCAGTATGCTGTCACAATCATATAGTCTTTGGTTTGGCCACTTCCACTTGTTCACATATCTGTGGTTAAGTGGACAGTGGGCAGAATGGCATTTTTCAGCGCAATCTCTACATTTTTACACACTTTTTGGTATCGTTGTGGAATTGCTTTACGGGAGAAATGGTGTCGCGATGGAATTCTGTAACGCAGACACAAAACCTCAATTAACTGTGAAAAACCAGCTGCGTTTATTGTGGAGATTGGACGCAGATCTAACACTAACATTGCAGCCATGGCGTCTGTGATTCGCTTGGTGACTGGGTGACTGCTGTCATATTTGCTTCCCCTTGCAAATGATTGTTTCACAGTTAATTGCTGAAATGTAGGACTGCTCATTTTCTTGACCTGCCTCTGGGATGACGATTCACCCCCAGCAGCAGCAACAGCAGCAGCAGTGGGACTAACGCTTTCTTCAGAGGAATCAATAATAGTACAGGAGTCATCCAGCCTTAAGTGGGATGCCGGGCTAACTCCGAGCGCTACTGAGGATATTGATGAGAATGATGTGGTGGGTGTATTTTGTAGCCGTCGGGATGTCGGTGAACGGAGGGTCTTAGCTGATGATGGAGTGCTTGTAATTTTTTGGGAAGAACTTTCAGCTTTTCCCAACACTTTGCCATGAACTCTAGTTAAATGGCGTAACATAGACAAGGTTCCAAGATGGTTAAGGTCCCTCCCTCGACTGACTGTGGGTTGACATACACTACAAATGGCTATACAATTGTTGTCTGGATTTGGGTAGAAATAATTCCAAACATAAGAAGTGGATTTTTTTGTTTCATGCCCAGGCATGACAATGGCCTTTTTATTGTCACATGCCAAAACTGCTGCCACTGGTGCAGGACTTACACAAACAACCACATCCTCATCAACATCCTTATTAGCACCCTCGTCATTTCCACAAATCTCCCCCTCATCCTCTTCTAATTCCAAAGTGGCATCCTCAATTTGTGTATCACCGGCTACACTCGGGCTATTAAAGCACACAGCAGCAGAATGCTCACGATTAGACATCTCACTGTTGGATGGACTCTCCACAGGGATTGGTGTCATTTGTGAATCAGAGCAAACATTATCCTCTAATGCCTTACTGTTATCTTGCAGCTCGGCTTTGACGCGTAACAGTAGTTGTGCACCAATTGTAGGCTCGGTAACTTTTTGGGATCTGCCACTAATAGCCAAAGGTGAAGGCCTCATTCTCTCTTTGCGCCTGCGTGTGTAGAATGGCATGTTGGCAATTTTTTTTTTATCGGCACTTAACTTTTGCTCAGTAACACTTCTTTTTTGCTTCAACACAGTAAAAAAAAAATGTTTTTGTTTTTTGGACTGATTTCGAAACACTCTGTAGTTTGACATCGCCTTGCCCACATGACGTAATGGGAACACTAACATCAGGACTGGTGACAGAACATGGTTGCTCATTCTGCTCATATGTGGACTGCTTTGAATCCATTCTCAGCCCAAAGCACTTGTAGTGCTAAAAATTATTTGGTAAGATACTGCTGACAGATAGTAATTTTGACAGCCAGAAATATTTATGCACAATTAGGGGGGACACCCCAAAAGCACTGGGGATTGCTAAAAATTAGTTGGTAGATACTGATGACAGATAGTAATTTTGACAGCCAGAAATATTTATGCACAATTATGGGGGACACCCCAAAAGCACTGGGGAGTGCTAAAAATTAGTTGGTAGATACTGCTGACAGATAGTAATTTTGACAGCCAGAAATATTTATGCACAATTATGGGGGACACCCCAAAAGCACTGGGGAGTGCCAAATATTGAAAAGAAAAAAAACCTCTATCCTCCTCTCTTCTCTAGCGATTTTTGTTACAACAATTGGAAAAAGAATATTGGATTCTCTGTCCCTGCTCTAATCAGCCTGTGACTACACCCTGCTCTCTCCCTCTATTCAGCTCGGTACTCGGATACCCAAAGTTCGGGTGGGTTCGGTTCTCGGGGAACCGGACCCGTCCATCTCTACTCTAAACACATTTGTGTTTTGTTACCTGGTGTTCTGAATCTTATAGCTGTGAGGCGATTGCTATCCTTCCCCACTCTTGTGTATATCATCTTTGCTTTTCTACAGTCAGTATGACCTGCTGACGTATTAGCCACAACCAGTGTCAAATTAATAGTGGGATCATTGTTTCTATTTAAAAACCAAATATTCATGTTAACCTTCCCCTTTACCGTGGCACTTACTCGAAAACACACATCAGGGGGGTGATATAATTGGCTTATTGAAACATAATGCGCCTCAGTAAGGTAATGACTTATCTGGGAAACATTATATACCCATTGATGGGGAAGCTGTAGCATCTCTTGGAAAGTTAAAGGAACAGCTGCCCATGAGTACAACCGTGACGTAGGCGGGCTTTGTGTACATATCCAGCATGAGCTATTGCTGACAATCTGACCAATAAGGTTATGCATTCGCAAAAAAACGTTTTCAGACTTTCCCTGTTTGTTATTGCATATGTTTTCACACTCCTCTTGTTTCTGTGCCTCATAGGGGCACAAACAGTTTTGTATATCATCACCTGTTTCATCAGTCTCAAAAAAGGGGAGTGTCCTGACTGCCCTGTGCAAGGCTTCTGAACCCTTTGTATGTTCCCATGCTAAAGATGCTGCATATATTGCAAGAACTATACCTATTGTCATTAATGATAGTCCTATCATTATTGCCCATGCAGGTTTTTTACATGTCAAAGCAATGTTTTTACACATTTTTATACTTCTGAACCTGACTTCCCTTGTGCAAAATTCTTGCAATGGGATGCGTGAATCCAGGTGTTTTTCCCCTCAAGTTTTGCTGATGTGGGAGTTGTCAATAGGACTTGATAAGGACCCTCGTATCTGGGCTCAAGACTTGTCCTGACGTGCTTTCTCACGACCACCCAGTCCCCAGGCTGCAGGTTGTGAGTTCCTGTATCAAAATTAGGGTCTGGAAATGAAGAAAACACTTGACCCTGTATTTTAGTTAGTTGTTTTTGCAACAAGGTTACATAATTCAACAAGTCACCATGTGAATGCTGTAGCTGCTGTGTAAAATAGCAGCCTGTCCTGTGTGCTGTGCCAAACAGAATCTCATAAGGTGTGAGCCCTGTGTCCTTTCTAGGTGTATTTCTTACTGAGTGCAGGGCCATGGGTACGCATGAAATCCATGGCAGGCCTGTTTCAGCCATTAATTTCTGCATTTTCAATTTCAGAGTACCATTAAGGCGCTCCACACAGCGCCGGTGCTAGGATTCACGGCGCCCTAGGCAAAATTTCGACACCGCCGCCCCCCCCCCCCCCCCAGCGAACACACGAAAAAAAAAAAGGAGAGTTTAATTACCTTTTCTCTAGCTGATCCGCGCCTTCTTCACGCAGAGGCAGAGTGATGCATTCTGGGAGGGGAGGGGGGTGCCGGGAAAGAACTTTATTCACACTGTCTGTCTGACAGACAGTGTGATACTTCACAGATGCCCCGCGGACACTGAAAAGCAGCGGCGGCGCAACCCTCTCCTGAGCCGCTGACTAGATTAGAAAATCTAGTCAGCGGCGCCCTGCAGGTCCCTGGCTCCACACATCCCTAACTTTGGAGTCTGTAAGGGGCATATATGATTCCCATGTCTTTTAACAGTTCCTGGAATGCTTGCCCTGTAAAGTGTGTCCCTCTGTCACTTTCAATGACCTCTGGTACCCCATATCTGCAGATTACTTCACTCATAATTTTCTTGGCTACAGTTTTAGCATTTGCTGTCCTGCATGCCCAAGCCTCTGGCCAACGACTGAAGAGGTCGACACACACGAGTACATACTCGAATCCTGAGCATTTGGGAAGCTGTATAAAGTCTATCTGTATCCTATGAAATGGATACTGTGTCTGGGGTGTGCTTTTCCGTGGAGTTGGGACAGACTTCCCCGGGTTATTCTTTGCACAGATTAGGCATCCTGCTACTAATGCCTGTGCTGCTTGGGCGAAACCTGGTGCTATCCATAACCTGTTAGTGAGTGCAACCATTGCATCTTTTCCCAGATGCACTTTCCCATGCGCTATATTAGCCATAATGGGATAAAGGGCTTTTGGTAGACACAAACACTGACCTTTACACCACTCCCCTTGTACTTCTAGTGCTCCATGTTTTGACCTCGTGCGGCCTGGTCTACCAGTCTATTTCCCTCAGCTACAGGGGTAGTGTCTCTAGTGTGTGCCTTCACCTTCATTACTGACAATTTGGAGGGCTGCTGGAATGCGGTGAACAGTGCCCTAATGTGTTCTGCATGCTTGACTGGTTTGCCTGCTGAACCCATAAAGTCCCTATTTTTCCATATAGGGCCATAATCATGTGCAATTCCAAAAGCATACCTTGAATCAGTGTAAATGTTTACTCTACGTCCTTCTGCATATATGCATGCAAGTGTCAGAGGCTTTAATTCAGCTTCTTGAGCTGACATGTGACTCTGTAAAGTCTGTTGAATCACTATGTCTGTGTGTGTGGTTACAGCACACCCTGTATAAGGGACACCATCTATGTAGTAGCATGAACCATCTACAAAAAGAGTGATGTCTGCATCTGGCAGTGGTGTATCTTTAATGTCAGATAAAATCAAAGATTCCTGACGCATTACTCATACTTGCCAACATTTTTTTTTCTGTTTCCGGGAGATGCCGGCTGGGACGTGGGCGTGCAGGGGGCGGGGCTGCGAAATCGCGTCATTTTGGCCCCGCCCCCGTGACGGAATGACGCAAATCGCGTCATTTTACAGTGGGGGCGGGGCTAAACGCCGCGATTCCGGGTGAATCGCGGCGTTTAAACTAAATTTTTCCCCCTTCCTATCAGGGAGATTGCCACACTCGTCCGGGAGACTCTCGCAAAATGCGGGAGTCTCCCGGACAATCCGGGAGAGTTGGCAAGTATGGCATTACTTCTACACAATCATGTTCAGAAAAATTTTGTGTTTGCATTTTTTCTTCCTGTTCAAGCTGGGATTCCCCCAAATCCCTAGGGGTACCCTGATATATACAGGTACTTTTCCCATCTTTTGAATCTTGCTGCAATAAGGTAGCAGGATTCAACATTGTGCACCGCTTAAGTGTAACGTTACAAGGAGTTAGCCGTGCTACTTCATATTTGGTAAGTCGGGCTGCTGAGAGGTGTTTTGTTTGTGCTTGATTTAAAATTTCTGTCATGGCATGTGGTACCATTAGGGTTACTGGGTGCCCTAGCACAATGTCTGTACTCTTTTCAAGCACTATGGCCGCTGCCGCCACTGCCTTAATACATGTAGGTGCTGCTCGTATGACTAGGTCTAATTGTGCAGAGTAGTATGCAAGTGGCCTCTGCCTGTGACCATGTACCTGTGTCAGTACTCCTTGCGCATGTGCACTGACTTCATGATAAAATAATGTGAAAGGCTTGTCATAATCTGGCAAAGCCAGTGCTGGAGCATTAAGTATGTCATGTTTTTCACTGTTGGAACACCTGTTGTTGTGTTTCTGTGAGCGTGATGGGACCCTGCTGTGTTGGTCCTTACAAAACCTCATATAATGTTTGCAGTTTGCTGGATGCTGCTGGAATCCATTCTCTACAGTATGTTAGTAGGCCCAAAAGTGCTCTTAACTCTTTATATGTTCGTTGTATTTTGACTTTTAGTATTACTTATTTTCTCTGTTCTGACAGATGCTTCGCCTGGTGTGAAATGCAGTGTCCTAAAAATTCTACCTTCTGTAGAACTAGCTGCACTTTGTCTTTTGAAACTTTACAGTTTTTGTCATAAAGAAACTGTAAGAGTGAAATTGTGTCTTGTACACAATTAGTGTGAGTGTCTGCACAAAGCAAAAGGTCATCCACATACTGTATGACTACTGTGGAGGTGTGGCATGGCAACCAGTCTTTTAATACAAGAGCCATGGCTTCTGAGTATTCACTTGGACTGGTCGCCCCACCTTGTGGTAATTTTGTCCAAGTGTATTGTTTGTCCTGATGTGTAAATGCAAAATACTGCTGACTGTCCTCTGTAATGGGGACAGAGAAAAATGCATTTGCAAGGTCTATCACTGTGAACCATTGTGACGTGGGGGGAAGTTGGTTCAACAATGTGTGTGGGTTGGGCACAATAGGAGAATTTACGATGATACGTTTATTGATCTCCCTTAGATCGTGTATCATTCTAAAAGATGGTGTCCCATCTGTATTGGGGGTCTTCTTCTGGATTGGGAAAACGGGTGAATTCCAACTAGATCGGCACTCCTTAAGTACCCCAGCTTTTAAATAGTCCCCTACTTGTTTACTTATGGCTGTTGTTTGATCAGGCCTTAAGGGGTACAGTTTAACTTTTACTGGCTGTGCCCCTGGTTTCAGTTTAATATGTACAGCTTGTACAGGAATACAGGCTGACAGTAAATCAGCCCCTAGTAGGTTCATGGGGCAACTGTCAGACACCAAAAACTGTGTGTCTATTGTTAGGGTGTCACTTACTTGTACATGTAAAGCCGTTGTCTTTTGTAGCAATTGTATCTGTCCATCTAACCCTGTGGCTGGCACTACTGCAGAGGAGATTAAATTGTGTGGTACCAGTTTAGATTGCAAAACAGAAATGGTGGCCCCAGAATCTACTAGTGCTGTGATTTCCTCTAGTCCCCTAATTTTTAACGGTACTGTACATTGTGGACCAGATGTGACTGATAAACTGGGGAGTATGTGACTCTGGGGGCCGTGTTCCTATGCTGCTTTCCCTTTGGGCTCAGGCCTAATTTTACATTAATGGTCTCAGGTGTCTGCTTTCTCTGTCTTGACTTAAATTGTGGACGCCTAGGTTGTGTAACATCAGGCTGTACCACATATATGGGCTGTGTCACCTTCTTCCTGTCCTGTTTCTCATTATTATACTCCTCAATGGATCTCAATACTGTCAGTAAGACATCAGGGGTTAAAGTTGCATATTCAGGCCGACTGACTTTAAGGGTCTTGAGGAGGTCGGAATTTAAGCCTCCCAAAAATGCATTTTTGAATATGCGTATGTCCCTAGCAGTGACATGACCAAACCCATAATCTTCATGTCTTTGTCGGCATTGTGTGAAATACTCTGTCACAGGTTCATTTTTACCCTGTGGCACATCTTGTAAAGTCATGTCCCTAATTTTCCCTTCACAGTAAGCTGTGCATTTTGCCATCCACCATTCACCACGAATACTCTCCTTTTTCTGTGCTTCTGTGGGCACAGGTATATCTGCAGCATTATACTGGGCTCGGGCTTCAGCTATTTATGTTGCTGTATAATTACCCACAGTGACCTTTGTCATTTAGTCCAAATCTAACCAAGTGGCATTATAAAATGTCTGTAAATGTGCCATATATCTGGAAAATACCATAGGATTTTTGTCTACGTTTGGGACATCTCTTGCAAATGACATTTGATCAGTGGGTGACCATGGTTTAAACCAATTGACCATGCGGTCAGGGATTGCTTGGTTACCACCTTCCGCAGGTCTACCTGGTGTGGTCTGGTTATATACAGGGTACAATTCTGTAACGGCGACTGTTGGCAGATTTTCGTGATCTGCACCTTCATAAGAAGGAGGAGGTGCTGTCGGGGCTGGAGAGGCTAATACCATATCAAATTGTGTTGCCTTGCACATGGTGCAGGCAGAATTTCTCCACAAATGTATTTTTGGACAATTGCACCTCCATATACTTTTTTCGGTCATTTGTATTATTTTCCCTGCATTATTTATATATCCCCTTAAGTCTGTCCTTGGTCCTGTGTGTGGCTGTGTGGTGTAACAAGATTTACAGGTTACTGTCCACGGGGAACCACATATTACACACAATTGATCTTTTGCTGAATTACAGTATTGACAATCATATTTGGGGCATCTCCACCCTCTCTCTCTAGCCAGATTTCTAGAACCAGATGTACTGGGATGGTTCTTAGTGTCACAGTGCTGACTTAGGGTAAATGTACTGATACTTTCCTCCATCTCTTGTGTCTCTTGCTCCAGTAGGATTTGTTCAGAGACCTTCAACCAATTTAAGAGTTTACCTTCAAGCTTGTGTGTCTGTATGAAAGGGCGATATGACTTGTGTATCTGTTGTATCTTTATGGGATCTAATGTACCTTCTTTACCTATCCCCGCTCTTTTGAACAGTCCTGGCAGACCTTCTACTCCCCCATTACCTAAGATTTTGCGCATCATGTCTATAGGGGAGTTGCCATCATCTATCTGCTTGCTGTCTATATTTCCCATATTGACAGTATTCTGTTAAGTCCCAATAGAGACTCTGATCTAGTTTATGTGGGTTGTCCTATTAATGGACGTCCCATTCTGTTGACCTCTTATAGTGAATGTCCGGTTCTGTGGGCTTCTTACACTAGATGCCCCTTTTGGGCTCCATACACTGGATGCCCCTTTTGGACTCCTTACACTGGATGTCCGATTCTGTGGGCTCTGTGCACTGGATGCCCCTTTTGGACTCGTTACACTGGATATCTGTACAGAATAGCCTTTCTGATAGTATCTGGGATGAAGGTCTGCAAATTCTTTCTAAACTTTGGACAGATTATAAAGTGTCCTCTCCATAAAATATTTCTGGGGATGGTTTTTAAAGTGTTCACCCAATGTTCTCCTACACGTGTCTTAATGTATTCCTTTTCAATGTGACAACCTATTATGGCAGTAATCTCTCTGTTGCTGTGTTCTGGGTTAAATCTATAGTATATGTCCCCTTGAACGTTATTATCTGTGACCGCTATCAAATCTGGACTTATAAATGCCTTTTCTTTCTGTAAAATCAGCAGGCATTGACACTGTTTGCATGAAAAAGAGGACATGTAGGTTACTTAAAAGAGTAAGTCCCTTATGCCTTCAATACCCTTGCGTATCTTCCAAAATATGTACAGAACCCCAAGTGTAACTAGGACTGCAATTAATACTATCACACAAATCTCAATAGCAATTTCCATGAGGTAGTAATGTTAGAAAGCAGCAGAATGTACAAGAAACACAGACACCCTCCGGTTTCTGGCACCTCCCACGGGTACCAAAAACACAGAGGACCCTAGCCATAAGCAGTGATCGACTTTATTACACTATTACCGTGTTTATTAGCGTCACTTCAATCAATCCTCATATGAGCTAGGAGACTTAAAGATTACCCAGGACCCAGTGTTCACAGTTCTCATCAGACAGGACAAGCCTCTAGTAGCATGTGAGAAGTGTAGTCTTTGATTGGGTATCTTAGTCTTTTTTTCCTTTATACATCATATGACAGATACAGAAACATTTATTCACACAAGCATACTGCAGCTTGGACAAGACAGTTAGGGAGTTAGTAATTAGTACTGCATAAATCTGAAACTTACAGATCTGTGTGCCTGATACCTTAGACGGAAATGAGGCAGCTCTAACCAGAGGAGTCTAACGAGTAGAAAACTACTCACCGCGGTTGAAGTCAGAGTCCTGTGTCCAGGGCGTCCTCCACTTTTCTGTCCTCGGTTCAGGGCAGCAGTCTCAGTGTTGACCTCCAATGCTGTGGAATCTGAATCAAATTGTTCACCTGTAAGTGTCAGTTTATCAGTTATGAGCTCATCAGCCGGGAGAATAAAAGACACTGCAAGTTCTGCGTGTACAATTAGCTCTCTAATTGATTAGTTACAGGCTCGTGTCTTTATAGCACAAAATCACGTATTACAGAAAACTACGCCCCAAAAGGTTTTAACCACTCATGCTTCTTTACTTAAATCTTGCTATATTCAAACATTTTCAAAGGAATACTCCCCAAAAGGGGGGTGTTGGTTTTATCTTACACCTGCTATATCCAAGGTCATAAGCATGGTTCTAGAAAATAATGAATTACTCCTACAAACTAGCTGTATCTAATTGTTTTTAAGCTATAAGAGAATAAAATGACTATAAGGCAACAAGATGGCGTCAGCTTAGCAAAATCATATTTCTCACATACAAACATATGTGCATTATAAGATTACATCACAATGCATAAAAAAGTATATTATTAAAAAATAAACAACTCTAAACAGTATTACCATTAATAAAAATATGGTTTGTTTAAAATAAATAAATATATAAATCATTGTCTATCTTACTTACACAAACATGTTCTGTGCTAGCTAGTGGCACACATACTTTTCCAAGCAAGACTGTGCTGTGCCAGTCATCCCTATCAGACTATACTTACACCTTCCCTATAAATTATATGGCTGAAACAAGTGTATTTAAGAGAAACCCAGTACTTGGATTGTCTGCATCTGCCCTTATTGTACAATGGCTACATCCATACCCCCCTACCAACCCCTGTTCTACCCTTCAAGTCATTGGCAATTGCTATTTCACATACGATATGGCATGCAAACGGACTTATGTCACTCTGGCCCACAATGTATATTAATCCAATACACGTTCCCCTTTTGTTTCTGTCTCATTATGATCATTTTGGCCACAGAAGAATCTCTACTATACAAAACTTACAACTAAGACTCTAAAAGCTTCTGACAAGCATTCATAATCTGTCTTGAGCAATGTAGACTTTTCTGTCCTGTGTTTTCTATTTCACAAGCCAGTGGCCAGTTACACCGTATTCTCTTACTCCCGCCTGGCTTTGACAAACTGAGTGGAAAATCTGTGACATTTATTGGAATAAAAAATAATTAGAAACAAAACAATACAGAATCTCCCTTAATGCTAAAAAGAAACAGGTTAATGAAACTGGAAGCAATGGCAGCTGTGGAATTCAGGGAGGCTTTCCTATAACTGCTGATGCTTTCATTCCTCTGTTATCTGAGTGAGCTTCCTGTCAGCAAATCTATAGCAGTATAGCTGAAAGAACCTCTTTTTTTTTTACGAGGAATAATATGATTTGTTAAGTGATGCTGGAAGGCCTTCCCAGCTTTTTGATATGCTGTGTTATTTAAACCATTGTGGCAGGTCAAAACTTCATACACCAGACATAATGTAGAATAGATACACTATTTGAATTGCAATAGGTCAGATACAGTACAACAATACTGTTACTACACACGTCTTCATTCCCTAACCAAGGGAAATACAGAATTTTTATGAGCGAGATTACACCTTCATAATTTTTCAAAAAAAAATTGGCAAATTATTTAAATCTTTTATGTATAGTAAAAATAATAGTTAATATATACACAGATACATATATATATTGTGAAAAGCACTCCAAACAAACTGCTCCTCACACAAGTTTTGCTGAACCACTTTGAAGTTTATTTTCTTGTCAGGGTGGATAAAACAGCCTCTGTAGAGTCTTCAGCAATCACATCAAACATATTCAAATATTTACAAAGTCCCATAACCCTAACACTGGCTATTACAGTTAGATCCCTAACTGGACACTTGTTGGCACCAGTCTTGCACACACAGCTCAAACTCAGCTATTTAAGTTTCCTGTGTAAGCATTGCTCTAGCTGATTCCTTAATTGATTAGGCCAGGTGCTCCACCTGTATTCCTGTGCTGTGCGTGTGTGTTTGTGAACGTATACCTGAGTTAACCCTGTATGCATCCTCAGCCTGCAGATTCCTAGGGAAACCACCAGTATTTTCTGTATTATTATGTGGCAAACTGCCCCTATCACCAGTGCTCGAGTCACAAAGCAAGGTTTGGGGCACATTGGCCTTGGGGGAAATGACTGCACACAAAAAACATTTTTTTTGCACAAAAATAAAACATTAGAACATAGTCTGCTGGTCTTTTTCAATAAGTCCTACATATGTAATGGACTAAAGCTGAGTATACACTGATCAGCCACAACATCAACCATCAACAAGTGAAGTGAATAAATTTGATTATCTCTTTTCAATGGCAACTGTGGGATATATTAGGCAGCAAGTGAACAGTCAGTTCTTGATGTTGGATGCAGTAATAATAGGCACACATAAGAATCTGAACAACTTTGACAACGGCTAAATTGTGATGGTAAGATGATGGAGTCAGAGCATCTCCAAAATGGTAGTCTTGTGGATCATTTGACAGCGACAGGTTTGTGGGTGCCTACAGCTCATCGATGCACGGGGGGAGCAAAGGCTAGTCTGTACCCGCAGACCAGTCAGAGTACCCATGCTGACCCCTGTCCACTGCCAAAAGTGCCTACAATGGACATGTGTACATCAGAACTGGACATGGACCAATGGAAGAAGGTGAACTGGTCTGATGAATCACGTTTTCTTTTACATCATGTGGATAGCCAGATGTGTGTGCGTTGTTTACCTGGGAAAGAGAAGGCACCAAGATGCACTATGGGAAGAAAAGAAGCCGGCGTTGGCAGTGTGATGCTCTGGCCAATGTGCTGCTGGGAATCCTTGTGTTCTGGAATTCATGTGGATATGACTTTCACATGTACCACTTACCTAAACATTGTTGCAGACCAAGTACATCCCTTCATGACAACGATATTGCCTGATGGCATTGGCCTCTTTTCAGCAGGATAATGCGCCCTGCCACACTGCAAATATTGTTCAGGAATAGTTTGAGGACCATGACAAAGTTCAAGGTGTTGACTTGGCCTCCAAATTCCCCAGATCTCAATCCGATCAAGCATCTGTGTGATGTGCTGGAATAACAAGTTCAAGCCATGGAGGCTCCAAATTGCAACTTACAGGATTTAGGATCTGCTGCTAACATCTTGGTGCCAGATACTACAGGATACCTTCAGTGGTTTTGTGGAATTCATGCCTTGACGGGTCAGAGCTGTTTTGGCAGAATGAGGGGGACATACACAATATTAGGCAGGTGGTTTTAAAGATGGGCAATACATTTGTTTGTGTAAAAAAATTCTATTTTGCATCTATCAACAAATCAGAATATGTTTTTGAGAAATACATGTGACAAAATGTTCACACATCTCAGCAAAATTTTCATGAGCATGTATTCTATGTATGAGTATGTATTCAATGTATACATATTTGTACCAAACTGTAATCCAAAATTAGCATGGTTTAGGTGAAAATTGGAGAATATGCACAATTTGTCTTTTAAAATATGTATTTTTAGTTTGCACTTCCATCTGAAGTATTGTGAAACCAGATAATCTTGAATGTTCTGACTTTCTCCCATGGTTGTAGGTTTCTGATCATGATTGTCATCTTCCTTCACAACAATCTCCATCTCCTCCTCAAAAGGTACATTTCTAGTCGTCATGTTATGAAATATGGCACACAGACCAATACTGTTGCACACAAAATCCGGTGCATACATAAGGGAGAAACTCAGATGTTCTTTCAGTCACCATACTGGTGGATGCATGTGCAGAATTGTATGCTGCTTGTTGGTCTGTGATTGGATTTAAAATGAGAGTGAGGAGGTAAGGTCAGAAAAGGTAGGCACTGTTTCTAAAGTAGCACACTTTATAAAAAAACAAATCTGTATGTGTGGTTCAATTGTGTGTTACTACAGACACTTTAAAGTATCAGAAATGTGTAGTGAGAGACAAAATTATGTACAATATATTTTAATAGGAACATGATTCTAAATAGGTTAGCTCCATTGTGAAAATTAGCTTAAATACATGGAGCATTGTGACAACTATAGTGTTCTATGTACTTTAATATTTACATTAACAATGCAATATTCACTAAGTAATTTTTTAAAATGACTTAACAGCCATTTTGCCTCTTTTTTTCTTGATACTTTTTACCATATTACTTATTGCCTCAAAAGGAGTCTTGGGTACTCCAGGGAAATTTTCCAACAATGCTACGGATGAGGAGAGATGCATCTCATATATCATGAACATTGATTGAATGAAAATATTACTGATTCTGAAAAATGGGTTAATGGATTACTTTCTTTTCAGTGGTACCCAGGCTACATGAATACCATCCACTACCATATGACATGAAAATATTTAGCAATGTTATAAAACTTCTGTTTTACAAACAAACGGAATTCTTCTTTCAATGGCAAATTAATTAACTGGTTGGTGCCTAAAATGAATTCCGGTGGAATTGTCACATTCCAGACCCAGGGTCCCAGCTTTCAGTTATCGGACACAGTCTAGTGCTTTCTACTTCCTTTCTCCGACCACCAAACTGGTCTACATGATAATTGTGTGGGGCAAGGCATTTCCATGGGGTTTTCTAGTTGTGATCAGCTGACTGGTGAAGTCATCAGGCCCACTTGACTCAAATCAGGCAGACCTACTTAAACTTAAAAGTGGTCTTCTAGCTCCAGCATTTGTACCTTGTCCTACCTTTCTCCTTATGTGTCTTTCTGCATTCCTGACTTGTTGGAACGTACTTCTGATTTGGTACATCATCTGTGTCATTATGTTGCAAATCCTAGCTCCTCCTTTGATTGCTTATCGGACTGCTGGATCTGCGGTGTGACTTCCCGTTTATCCAGTTTGACCATCCATCAGCTTGCTGATTCGTCATCTTGTTGTTCCCAGTTACCAGCTTCCTTTGCGTGGGGTCCATGGTGAATACCACAGGTAGTCCGTTAGACACAGAGCTTCTGTTCTGCCAGCAATAACCTTTGTTTGCAAAAGTGATTACACTAACTTTAGATCCTAAGCGTGACAATCTACTCTGGCCATGGATTCTGATGGCATTACATTTATTCGGGATCTGCTGCAGTACATGGTATGTCGAATCGAGAAGCAAATGGCAACTAGGATCAATAGATTGAATGCCTGCAGGCTCTTTCTTGCTGCCTTGATAAACTCCAGCATTCTTTTGACACACCAGTCCCTTCCATTGTGCCAAAAAAGGCTCCCACTATGGTGCCTACACCTTCTCAGCTCCAGATTCCCAATCCTGCCAAATATGACGAGGATGCCAAAGTGTGCAGGAGCTTCTTGAACCAATTATCTATCCATTTTTCATCTATTGCCTGGAGAAATTTCATCCCATAATATACAAAAATGGTGTTTATCATTTACTTGTTGTTTGGTCAAGGTTTAGCTTGGGCCTTTCCTATATGGGACCAAAACTATTTATCCTACACAACTGCATTTCTGGAAGCTTTTTGGAAGCCTTCTGATAAGTTGTTTCAGGTATCCCCTGCTGCTTCCAGCATTTTACAGCTCCATCAAAGTCCACAGACCATTGGCAACTGAGCTTCAGTGGAACAACAAAGTCCCCGCACTGTCCATACGTGCCGGGGACAGACGACTGTCTTCCTGGCCGACTTGCCTCCCATTGCCTAGCAACGGGACGGACTTCTGGGTTTTCGCTGCGCGTGCATGCGCAGTAGACCCGCGTCCCATTGCTAGGCAATAGGGCGCTTCTTCCCTCTGTTTGTTGGTGGTCAGGTGCATCTGACCACCAAATTCTACTGCAACCAATCAGGGGCCACCATTACGTACATCTGGCACCTCCCTCCATCAGTCTGGTGCCAGAATATTGGTTTCACCAGCTCCAGTGTCCTGTTCTCTGCTTCCTCCAGTAATTTGATCCTCGGTTCCTGACTTTTTGGCTTCTTTCCTGACTATTCTCTGTCCTGCAATTTGTCTCTGTTGTTACCTGAAATTTGACCCTCAGCTTGCCTCTGACCTCCCCTTTGGATCACTCTTTTGTACTGCACTGCACCCGCTGCCCTGATTACTAACCGGGAGAACCACGACTTGCGCACCTTCCGCAGCCAAGCCCATACCTCCTTGCGGGGGTCCCTGGTGAGTATCAGGGGTGCGTTAGACTCCACGCCTCCCAGATTATTTGCGTCAATATCAGGCAGTGGCATCCTCTCAAGGTCATTATCGTGACAGTATACTCTGGCCATGAGTACACAAGATGAAGCTTCGGCCCAGGACCTTCTTTTACATTTAGCCCAACGTGTGGACCAGTAAGATGCCAATCAGGCCCAACTGCTCCAAGGTGGATGCACTGTAGTATTGCCTGCGTATAACTATCAAGCTCAAAGTTGCTCAATCACACATACTCTGTGATGTCAACAATGACGTCACTTCCCGACGTATGTTTCACCTATCGCTTTGTCAAGGGAGTCCTTGACAAAGCGATAGGTGAAACGTACGTCGGGAAGTGATGTCATCAGTGCCGTTACAGAGCCCGACAGTGGCATTCGGCATCAGGAATGTATGCCTAAAATACCAGTCCAAAATAAATGGTTACTGTGCCCAATGCGGTAATACACACGGAGACTAATTGAATAACATATATGCTCCATTCACACTAGGAGCATGTATGTGTGATTGTGTGACTATGAGCTTGATAGTTATACGCAGAGGCAATACAACTAACCAATGAGAGAGAGAATCAATATATGAGAAAGATTGGATGCATTTGACCTCTCCTGACTCATATCTAGGGATGATTTGGGTATTTTTAGGTGTGCATTGACAATAAGGGTGCTGCATTATAGGTGGCTGATTTGTACCCAATGATTAGCATCAAGGTCCTACATGCATACATAGTGCTTGTTATGCAGTAAGCAACACCGATATATATTGTAATCACTCCCTGAAACAATATGAGTTTACCTATAATGGTGTTTATCCCTATAATTACCTACTCTGGACTAGTTTTAAATGTTTTACTTGTGCAAATAAGACTTCCAGTATTTTGAGATATTACTGAGATACCTAGCATCGATCTGACAGCTGGCGATTTATTGTGTATCCCATGTAGAACATATAATGGGAATGTGATGTTGAATAAAATTTAAATAAATACTGAAAAATATAACCATTCTTGAATAGGATCCTGCTCTGATATTTGCCCACAACGCTCCTGAAGGGTTCATTTATTATTGTCACTTTTTAATATAGATCATACTAGGGATGTGCACCGGCGATTTTTGAGGTCTCGTGTTTTGTGTTTTGGATCCGGATTTTCGTTATTTTTGAGGTTCGGATTTGTCTCGCAAAACACTTGACGAAAGGTCTCGGTTCGGATTTAAGGTTTTGGATTCGGATTTTTTTTGAAAAAAACATAAAAAGTTTAAAAATCAAGTTTTTGGGCTTATTTTCACTCCTAGGCTATTATTAACCTCAATAACATTCAATAACAAGCATTTCCACTAATTTACAGTGTATTCTGAACACCTCACAATATAGTTATTAGTCCAAAACGTTGCAACAAGGTATCTTTCTGGACTGCGTAGAGGAGTGGGTCACCACAATATATTAAAAACCCTGAACTTTTATGATTCGCACCAATAAATGTACCTGGACTGCGTAGAGGAGTGGGTCACCACAATATCTTAAAAACCCTGAACTTTTATGATTCGCACCAATAAATGTACCTGGACTGCGTAGAGGAGTGGGTCACCACAATATATATTAAAAACCCTGAACTTTTATGATTCGCACCAATAATTGTACCTGGACTGCGTAGAGGAGTGGGTCACCACAATATATTAAAAACCCTGAACTTTTATGATTCGCACCAATAAATGTACCTGGACTGCGTAGAGGAGTGGGTCACCACAATATCTTAAAAACCCCGAACTTTTATGAATCGCACCAATAAATGTACCTGGACTGCGTAGAGGAGTGGGTCACCACAATATCTTAAAAACCCTGAACTTTTATGAATCGCACCAATAAATGTACCTGGACTGCGTAGAGGAGTGGGTCACCACAATATCTTAAAAACCCCGAACTTTTATGAATCGCACCAATAATTGTACCTGGACTGCGTAGAGGAGTGGGTCACCACAATATATTAAAAACCCTGAACTTTTATGATTCGCACCAATAAATGTACCTGGACTGCGTAGAGGAGTGGGTCACCACAATATATATTAAAAACCCTGAACTTTTATGATTCGCACCAATAAATGTACCTGGACTGCGTAGAGGAGTGGGTCACCACAATATATTAAAAACCCTGAACTTTTATGATTCGCACCAATAATTGTACCTGGACTGCGTAGAGGAGTGGGTCACCACAATATCTTAAAAACCCTGAACTTTTATGATTCGCACCAATAAATGTACCTGGACTGCGTAGAGGAGTGGGTCACCACAATATATATTAAAAACCCTGAACTTTTATGATTCGCACCAATAAATGTACCTGGACTGCGTAGAGGAGTGGGCACTGGGCACCACAATAAAATATATAAAAAACCTTCAACAGATCTGCATTACACTACACATACGGCTGCTCCTCCATCCTCTCCATCATATACATGTTGGAGTTTTAGCGTGTGACAACCTCTTGTTTTTGATAATGTCAGTGCATTTTGAATATTTTTCAATTTGCCCCACACCACTGAATGTACTTTATCTATGATACGCAATACGCATCTATCTATCTTGACTGCGTAGTGTGGTGGCCCCGGTACACAATTTGGTACCGAGGCCACAATATAATTAAAAAACCCTCCACGTGTCAGAATTCCACCAAACAAGTATCTGGACTGCATAGTGGGGTGGCCCCGGTACCCAATTTGATACCGGGGCCACAATACCTCCTCCAAACATGGTACAGACAATTCGTCATTGAGATCCCAGACAGACAGGGTCAAAGTGTTATTGTTTGACTTTGTAAACCCAAAAAACTGTCCCTGTTGCACATAGTCGTGCAATGAAGACTGACTTTTTCATTTAAAGGCACGATCTTTCAAGTGTAGTGTTTGTAAGTCTAAGTCATATTATACTTTTGGTAAAATTGGTTTATTTTGTTCCTCTTTATGGTAATTAGTAATAGAATTAAAGTATGAAATAGAATTAAAGTATGAAATAGAATTAAAGTATGAAATAGAGTGGTATAGAGTTGTAGTGTGGTATAGATAGAGTGGTCCACACAATATAATAATAAAACCCTCAACTGGTCTGAATTCCACCAAACAAGTATCTGGACTGCGTAGTGTGGTGGCCCCGGTACACAATTTGGTACCGAGGCCACAATATAATTAAAAAATTGGGCATCAACTGTCACCGTTGTTTAATATCTGATACACCTAAATATGGACTGCACAGTGGAGTGGCCCCGGTAGTAAATTTGGTGCCGGGGCCACAATACCTCCTCCAACTTCCAAGTGTAGTGTTTATAAAGACATACAGCGTCGAAGTGTTATTAGTTGACTTTCTTAACCCTAAAATTGTCCCTGTTGCAAATATTCGTGCAATGGACAGTTACTTTTTTATTGAAAGACTCAAGCTGTCAAGTGTAGTGTTTATAAAATATAAACAACAATACAGTAGTTTTAGAGCACGTCAATACCTCTTGTTTTAAATTATGACACGGCATTTTACTTTTGGTTTAATTTCTTGTATTTTTTTAAATTTGGTTTTACTTTTTGAACATGGCAAACGACTGTTGATTGGTCATATAATGCAAAAAAAAAAGGTCCAAGATGGAATTGTCCTTGGGCCCTCACACCCACCCTTATGTTGTTTAAATAGGACATGCACACTTTAACAAACCAATCATTTCAGCGACAGGGCCTACCAAACAACTTTGGCTGAAATGATTGGTTTGTTTGGGCCCCCACACCAAAAAAGCTATTCATCTCTCCCTGTACAGACTAAACAGGCTCTACTGAGGCAAGATGTCGTCCTCATCCTCAACCTCTGATTTCTCTCCCCCTACAGTGTGTACTTCCTCCTCATCACACATTATCAATTCGTCCCCGCTGGACTCCACAACCACAGGTCCCTCTGTAGTATCTGGAGGGCAGTGCTGTACTTCATTGAGGAATTGATTATTCATTTTTATAAACATCATTTTTTCAACGTTCTGAGGAAGCAACCTCCTTCGCCGCTCACTGACCAGGTTCCCCGCTGCACTAAAAACTCTTTCCGAGTACACACTGGAGGGGGGACAACTCAGGTAAAATAGAGCCAGTTTGTACAGGGGCTTCCAAACTGCCTTTTTTTCCTGCCAGTAACAATATGGACTGTCTGACATGTCTACTTGGATGGTGTCAGCAAAGTAATCATCCACAATTTTTTCTATTGTGACAGCATCCAATGCAGCGAGAGTAGACATGTCTGCAATGGTTGTCAGGTCCTTCAGTCCGGACCAGATGTTATCAGCATCCCCGCCAGTGCCTCTTTTGGGAAAACTGAGCTTTTTCCTCGCAGCCATAGATGTGGAAGAAAATGAGGGTGGAGCTGTTGGCATGTCACGGTCCTCTTCAGAGGACAATCTCCTGACCAGCAGGTCTTTGCACCGCTGTAGACTTGTGTCCGCCGGAAACAGAGACACAACATACGCTTTAAACCGAGGATCGAGCACGGTGGCCAGAATGTATTCCTCTGACTTTAAAAGAGTGACCACCCTCGGATCCTGGCAAAGCGTACGAAGGGCTACATCCACAAGAGCTACATGCTTGGTGTAATCGCAATGGCTTACCAGCTCCTCCCTCACTTTCTCCAGCTGCTTCTGCAACAGCCTGATCAGGGGAATGACCTGACTCAAGCTGGCAGTGTCGGAACTGACTTCTCGTGTGGCAAGTTCAAATGGCTGCAGAACCTTGCACAACACGGAAATCAGTCTCCACTGCGCTTGACTGAGGCGCATCCCCACTCCTTTGCCTATGTCGTAGGTGGCTGTGTAGGCCTGAATGGCCTTTTGCTGCTCCTCCATCCTCTGCAGCATATAGAGGGTGGAGTTCCAGCGCGTCACAACCTCTTGTTTGAGGTGATGGCAGGGCAGGTTCATGCTTTTTTGATGTGCCTCTAGTCTGCGGTAGGCACTGGCTGAATGCCGAAAGTGTCCAGCAATTTTGCGCGCCACCGCAAGCATCTCCTGCACACCCCTGTCACTCTTGAGGTAATGCTGCACCACCAAATTAATGGTGTGGGCAAAACATGGGACGTGCTGGAAATTGCCCATATTTAATGCCCGCACAATGTTACTGGCATTGTCTGACACCACAAATCCCCATGAGAGTCTAAGTGGGGTAAGCCACTGGGAGATAATTTCCCTCATTTTCTCTAATATGTTGTCAGCGTTGTGCCTCTTATTAAAGCCTGTAATGCACAATGTTGCCTGCCTTTGCATGAGCAGCCATTTTGTAGATGCTGCTACTGATGCAGCTGTTGCTGTTGCTGCGGAAGGGGATGCATCTACCCAGTGGGCTGTCACAGTCATATAGTCCTTCGTTTGCCCAGAACCACTTGTCCACATGTCCGTGGTTAAGTGGACAGTGGGTACAACCGCATTTTTAAGAGCACTGAGGACACTTGATCGTACTTCTCTGTACATTTTTGGTATCGCCTGCCTAGTGAAGTGGAATCTCGAGGGGATTTGGTACCGGGGACACAATACCTCCATCAACCCTCTAAATCCCACTCCACTGATGGCGGACACCGGGCGCACGTCTAACACCAACATTGCAGTTACAGCCGCAGTTATACGCTTTGCAATAGGGTGACTACTATCGTATTTTGTGGTCATGGCAAACGACTGTTGGACGGTCAATTGTTTTGTGAAAGACTTAGCGGTCTTACGACTTCCCCTCTGGGAAGATGACCGACTAACAGCAGCAACAGCAGCAGTGGCAGTAGTAGGCGTACCGCTGCAGGATTCCTCGGATGAATCCCGTATTGAGGAGGACTCAGTCTGGCTGCTGACTTGGGCTGCAGGACTGAATCTGATGGAGATTGTGGAGGAAGTTGACGAGGAGGGTGTTGCTGGTGTGTATCCAACTGGACCACGGGATTTAGGTGTCACTGTACCAATGAGGGTCCTAGCCCCAGTTCCTGAACTAACCACTGAACTATGAAGGTTATTCAGGTGACGTATAAGGGAGGATGTTCCTAGGTGGGCAAGATCCTTACCCCTGCTTATTTGAGCTTTACATAAGCTACATATGGCCATACATTGGTTGTCTGGATTTGGATAAAAATAACTCCAGACCGAAGAGGTGCATTTTTTGGTCTTCTGACCAGGCATGACGATGGGCTTTTTCATCCCATGGACATCAGCTGTTTCCCCCCCTGGTGCCTCATTTACAATAACCACATCACCATCCTCATCATCAAGTTCCTCCACAGCGCCAGCTACATCATCAATAGCCTCCTCCCGAGCCACCTCTTCCCGTACAGTGATGGGAAGGTCAGGCTTGACAACCACCAACACCCTTGGACTCGCCTTGGGGATTTGTGATAATTTCTCTTTAGAAGGCAGAGTTGTTTGCTGTTTTGTTGCTGACAGCATAACTCTCTTCAATTTTTTGTAGGGGGGGGGGAGGAGGAGGAGGAGGGCTAAGATCCGTGGGTGAAGCTGAACCACTAGTCATGAACACGGGCCAGGGCCTAAGCCGTTCCTTGCCACTCCGTGTCGTAAATGGCATATTGGCAACTTTACGTTTCTCCTCAGATGATTTAAAGTTTCTCTTTTTGCTACTTTTTCTTAACTTGGGCTTTTTGGATTTTACATGCCCGGTACTACGAGATTGGGCATCGGGCTTGGAAGACGACGTTGATGGCATTTCATCGTCTATGTCATGACTAGTGGCAGCAGCTTCAGCATTAGGAGGAAGTGGGTCTTGATCTTTCCCTACTTTATCCTCCAAATTTTTGGTCTCCATTATATGTAGCACAAGATACTGCAGAATGTGTGAACTTGGTAATATTGCAGTACCAATGGACTTATACTGCTGGATTGGTTTTGCAAATTTGGTTATAATTATTATATATATTTTTTTTTTTTTTAATTTTTTATTTTTTTTTACTTTTTTTTTATTTTTTAAAAACTTGGGAATAATGGGGAAATAACTATGCCCTTAGAAGCACAGAGCACAGGACACAGCACCACTGGACTGAACAGGACACGGCACAGGACCCAGCAGCACTACGGAACTCAGCAGGACAGAGCACAGGACACAGCACCACTGGACTGATACTGCAGAATGTGTGAACTTGGTAATATTGCAGTACCAATGGACTTATACTGCTGGATTGGTTTTGCAAATTTGGTTATAATTATTATATATTTTTTTTTTTTTTTTTAAATTTTTTATTTTTTTTTACTTTTTTTTTATTTTTTAAAAACTTGGGAATAATGGGGAAATAACTATGCCCTTAGAAGCACAGAGCACAGGACACAGCACCACTGGACTGAACAGGACACAGCACAGGACCCAGCAGCACCACTGACCTCAGAAGGACAGAGCACAGCACACAGCACCACTGGACTGATACTGCAGAACACAGCACAGCACAGCACAGCACAGCACAGCACAGCACAGCACTGCACAGCACTGCACAGCACAGCACAGCACTAAACAGCACAGAACTAAACAGCACAGAACTAAACAGCACAGAACTAAACAGCACAGAGGACCACCTAACACACCCTCCCTCTACCCTGATCAATGCCCGAGTGAAGATGGCGGCGACTAGCGGGGAATTTATAGGATCCGAGTATCGCGAGATCCGACAACGGGATTATGAGTCAGAGCCTCAGTTTCACTTTTGAATTTGGCGCCAATACCCGGATCTGTCTCGGATCCGACTCGGATCCGCAACGTTCGGGTGGGCTCGGATTTCATAAATCCGAGTGCGCTCATCCCTAGATCATACATATACATTTCACTATTTTTAACAAATATTTCACCTTTGTTTTTGAGAATTAACACTTATTACATTTTCAATAAAATCTAGTTTTTTAACCAATATAATTTGTTTAGGGACTGGAGTGCCTCTCCTGTCTCTCTTTTCTTATCTTTTTGTCGGATTGTCTAACATAAAAGAGAGCACCCCATCTATATTTGCTAATGATACCAACTTACAAATCACAGATGTTAGTCCCTTCTGTGTGCGGCCACACTCTTCTGTTTTTTGCGTTCTAAAATTGAAGGACACGCTGGTATTAAGAAAACGGTGGCACTCCTCTCCCGTTCTTAATGGTGGCCCTCCCTAGTCTCTGATGCATAAAAGTTTATTCAGGCCTGTGAAATATGTGCCAAACATACGACCCCGAGACAATTTCTCACTGGACTCCTATTCCCACTTCCTGTGGCAGAACATCCCTGGTCCAGCATGAGCATGGAGTTTATTACCAATCTCCCTACCAGTCATGACCACACTTGCATATGGGTAGTTGTTGACAGATTCTCCAAATTCGCTCATTTTATCCCTCTCAAGGGGCTACCTTCTGCATCAGAATTGGGATCCTTTTTCATTCATTGCATGTTTCGTCTGCATGGCTGTCCTCGAGAGATCATCTCTGACCTTGGGGTGCACTTTGTTTCTAGTTTTTGTAGGGCCTTCTGCAAACTTCTGGAAATGGAGTTAAAATTTTCATTTGGATATCACCCCCAGACGAACGGCCAAACTGACCGGGTCAACCAGAATTTGCAGTCTTACATTAGATGTTTCTGTTATGAAAAACAAATTGGGGATAAGGTGTGGCTTTCTACTCGAAATCTTAAACTTAGAGTACCATCCATGAAATTTTCACCTCGTTACATTGGACCCCGTCCTATTTTCGCTCTTTTGTACTGAACTAACGTTTGGCTTTTTGACCCAGACCGCACGACCATTCCTGCCTCTCCCGCTGCCCTGATTACTAACTGGGAGAACCGTGGTCTGCACACCTCACGCAGCCAAGGCCATACCTCCTTGCGAGGGTCCCTGGTGAATACCGGGGTTGCGTTAGACTCCACGCCTCCCAGATTATTTGTGTCAATATCAGGCAGTGGCATCCTCTCAAGGCCATTATCGTGACACAAAGCCTTAGTTGCTACCTTCTGGCAGAGATTGGCCGACAAAAATGAAAGATGAATGGGTATATTGAGATCTTCCATCTTCTCTGTAGGTTCTCCTTATTTTGTGCAACAAGGTGAATGTCTACTTCAGGGAATGAGCACAAGGAAAGGAGCAGTCTTGCTGCCCCACTGTTAGGTTGGCACCATTCTTCAAATCCAAATCAAATAATTCCTGAGAAACCTATGCAGCTGAAAAGTTTGTGAATATATCCCTAGGAGCAGGAATGAAGGTTAAAGAATAACTTACACTTGTATTTTGCTGCCACAGATCACCTGGTTGGAGCCCGCCCTAAGAGGTCAGAAAAACACAAGGCAATATTTTGGAGGGTACTTTTAACCAGTGAACTATTTCTCTTACTATCAAAGTAGACCATTTATTTCTTCCTTATTCACAAAGCATTTCAGGCTGTAGTGTTTGGGCTTCCTTAGCTAAAACATCACTCTCCAGTTCTCAATTGGCATTCTGTCCATGTTTTATCCAGGAGACCTTGCTGTTACCAGCAGTGTCTTCAAAAGGTCACCCTTTGTTGCACGCTGATATGTTGTTTGAACACTGAACTTCTCTTACCCCCACAGCACCTCCTATGCAAATGTCTTTAGTAAACAAAAAGCTGAATTATTATTATTATTATTAATATTATTAACATACTCAATACAAACAATAGACCATACAGGGGAAACAGTACAGAACAATAAATGAAAAATACCTAGGGCCTGAGTCACTTAGCCACGTATCTCTGTCTTTTGTGTGTATCGTACACAATTCCCTTCTGCGCATGCCCAAAACGAGGACACTCGGCCGTCAACGAAAGCAAGTCCACTGCGTATGCCAACGCAAATGACAGTTATGATGGCCTACGATTTCTGGGAGTGAACGGGGCAGGGAATGGGCGTGTGCCCATACTCAATGCACAATGTGGGCTTGCCAAACTGAAGTGAATTCAGCCACGTCAAAATGAAGCTCTATGTTTGAGAAAGTTTCTTGTTTTTCTGCCATATCTCTTGCACCAGCTAGCTAAGGGTCTAGTCTAAGTCCTAGGTCAGTAGTGTATGCATGCTATAACATGTGTCTGCAATCAGTAGCAACTGTAAACATTTATTTTATGTATAGTAGACATTAAGGACAAAAAAGAAATGTATATACAGTTTCCATTTCTAATCATAAATTACTATATTATTGACAGGTAACATTAATTGATTAATATTTCTTTTTCTGTGCGTTCTTTTGAGATTTCATATTCCACATACGTATTGTACGCATCCTGCAGTGTCTGGTCTAGTAGAGCAGAGTGAACCTACACCCATAGTCAACGCCACACGTATCCACAAGATCCGCACCTTGCTGACTCCGGGAGTATGCAGAGCCGATTTGCGAGCTGTTGCGAACAACTGCATGATGCGCTCAGTATGCGTGCCTTAATGACTCTGGCCCCAAGACTCTAAAAGCTCATGCATAGGTGGTACAATGAAGTTGGAACAGAAGAATAGGTATAGAGACAGGAGGGAGGAGGGCCCTACTCGCAAAAGCTTACATCCTAAAGGGAGGGCAAACAGACAGCTGTCACAAATGGAGTCAGAAGAGAGGAACAAGTGCAGGAGTAGTGAGTAAAGGGGCGGGAAGACAGATGTTTAAGTGGAAGGCTTGTAGGCTTTAAGGAAGAGGTAAATTTTAAGTGCCCGTTTGAAGGAACAAAAATTAGCGGACAAACGGATGTAGCGTGGGAGGTCATTCCAGTACCGGGAGACAGTTCGGGAGAAGTCTTGGATTCTGGAATGGGATGAGGTGATCAGGGTGTAGGAGAGACGACGGTCATTGGCCGGTCGTAGGGACCAGGTGGGAGTGTGTATGGAGAGGAGATTGGAGATATAAGGGGCAGTGGAATGGGAGAGTGCCTTTTTGGTGAGGGTAAGGAATTTTAAAAGGATAAGGTAGTAGAAAGGGAGCCAGTGTAATGCAAAGCAGAGATGGGAGGCAGAAGAAGAGCAGCGAGAAAGGAAGATAAGTTTCGCAGCCGCCTGGAGAACGTAGGGGGATGAGGTGGGAGCGGGGTAGTCTAGTGAGGAGAGGGTTACAGTAGTCAAGTCGGGAAATGGGGAGTGCATGGATAATGGTTTTGGCGGCATCCTGAGATAGGAAGGATC